>NW_026704956.1:0-600000 GCF_029867415.1 Vicia villosa | reverse complement strand
TGAGTTTTGTAAACTATTTAAAATTAATTTTAAGAAATAGTTTTTTAAGAAAATAAAATAAAATACATATTTTATAATCTTAATTAAAAAATTGTTTTAAAGTTGTATAATATTATAAAATTTTCATTAATGAAAAATATATTAATTTCTCTTGTTTTTTCCTCTTCTTAATCTACAAAATTAAAAACTAAAACCTATAAAACCAATTTTTTATATTTTAAAAATTTTAATTAGAGAATATTTTTTAAAAATAGTTTTATTAAATTAAACTACCAAATAAATTGTATTGTTTTCAAATTTAAAATACTAAAACAGTTTTAGAAAATCAAATCAAACAAAATCTTATTAGACAATTTTCCTAGATGATAGAAGCCTGGTTTGGATGTGCCTCAACTGTTTGTCCAGTGTCTATGGTATGGACGACCCCAATAAGCTATTCATTACAAGAAATAAGCTCTTCAACAACGTCATTACCCCATAGCTAAAAAAGTGACGTTGCGACTTGATAATAACGTCATTAGATAATTTCAATATTAAAAAAAATTAAAACGAACGTTAGCACATGGGAAGTCAGACTTTATCTATAATATAAGAAAATTAATAGTTGTAGAAAAGTCCAAAATACTCTTATTTGATTTTTTGTTACCACATTAAAATTGTGGTTATTTGGTCTTTGTACCATAAAGTTTTTAATTTTATTATTAAAATAATACAACTCTTATATTTTATCAAACTTATCAAATCTCTCTCTATTCTCTATTTTTTTTTCTCTTTCATCACTTTCTCACTTCTTTCTTCAACAAAAAACTATCAATCTATAATCTATAATATAAGAAAGTTAATGGTTGTGGAAAAGTCTAAAATACCCTTATTTGATTTTTTTTCTATAATATAAGAAAATTAATGGTTGTGGAAAAGTCCAAAATACCCTTATTTGATTTTTTGCCACCACATTAAAATTATGGTTTTTTGGTCTTTGTACGGTAAAGTTCTTAATTTTATTATTAAAATAATACAACTCTTATATTTTATCAAATCTCTGTTTATTCTCTATTTTTTTCTCTTTCATCACTTTCTGACCTCTTTGTTCCAAAAAAAAAAACTATTATTGATATATATTTTTTATATACGAAAAATGGTATTTATGATCGAAATATTTTTTAGTCAAAAGTGATATACGGGAAAAATTTATTCAAAAAATCAATTATTGATCTAAATATTTTTATATACGAAAATTTAATATTGATCTAAATATTTTTGTAAATGATACCTAATTAAAAATAATATTTGTATACGGAAAAAATCTATTATTTACGAAAAATTGTATTTTTGATCCAAATATTTTTTATTCCAAAATGATATACAGGAAAATAATCTACTATTGATCTAAATATTTTTATATACTAAATTTACTATTGATCCAAATATTTTTGTAAATGATACCTAAACAAAAATGAAGTTTGTATACGGGAAAAAAATCTATTATTAATCTATATATTTTTATATGCGAAAAATGTTATTTATGATCCAAATATTTTTTATTCAAAAATAGAATAGGCCAAAAAATATACTATTGATCTAAATATTTTAATATACGAAAATTTAATATTGATCCAATATTTTTGTAAATGACACCTAAACAAAAATAGTATTTGTATGTGGAAAAAAACCTATTATTTACGAAAAATGGTATTTATGATCCAAATATTTTTTATTTAAAAATTGTATACGTGAAAAAATTTATTATTGATCTAAATATTTTTATATAAGAAATTTACTATTGATCCAAATATTTCTGTAAATGATACCTAAACAAAAATGAAGTCTATATACGGGAAAAAATCTATTATTGATTTGAATATTTTTATATACGAGAAATGATATATATGATTAAATATTTTTAATCCAAAAATGGTATACGGGAAAAAAAATCTATTATTGATCTAAATATTTTTATATATGAAATAATCAATTATTTATCTAAATTTTTGTTTCTTTTTTAACATTTTTATTTAAAATAAATGATGTATCCAAATTCGCGTAACTGAACAGAACACGTGCGTATGCACAAATTTGTTACTAGTTTTTTTTTAAATTGCAACGTGACTACTACATTGCGATTATAAAATAAAATTAAAAATATTGTAACATTAACATGGTGGAAAATTTAAAAAATTTAAATTTCATGTTGTGACGTTTTAATCATGTCGCAACTTTTTAAAAGGGAAAAACGTGTTAGAACAAGATTTGTTTTGATCAATATTCTTAGTTTTGATGATAACAAGGATATGAATTTTGTGTGAGATAATGTGGTACTCTAATACATTGCAATTTCCCTTTCAGGAAATATATAAAGAGTATGCACAAATCAGCGCTCAGAAGCTTTGTCTCAGAAGGTTCAGCATGCAACATCAGAACATGGTCTGGCAAGACATCAGAAGATGGTCAAGGCAGAATCAGAACATGGGTCTATGGAAGCATCAGAAGAACTTGAGATCAGAAGCAGAAGCACTGAAGTTCTCATGGTATCACGCTCAGAAGCACTTCAAGGTCAGAAGACAAGAAGATGCTATGCACCAAGCTGTTTGACTCTGATGATATTCAAACGTTGTATACATAAACATCAGATCAGAAGAAAGTACAGGTGGCAGGCTACGCTGACTGACAAAAGGAACGTTGGAAGCTATTAAAGGCAACGTCAGTAGACACAGCGTGAACAAGGCTCGAGGTAGTTGACAAAAGCGTGAAACATTAAATGCAATGCTGTACGGAACACGCAAAGCATTAAATGCGCCCAACGGTCATCTTCTCAAGTGCTTATAAATATGAAGTTCTGATGAGAAGCAAGGTTACCATTTTCCAGACGATTTGCTAACAATTAACTTGCTGAAACGCTGTTCAAACTCAAAGCTCAGAAACTTCATCTTCATCAAAGCTCACTACATTGCTGTTGTAATATATTAGTGAGATTAAGCTTAAACGTTAAGAGAAATATCACTGTTGTGATTATATCTTTTCAGAAGCATTTGTAATACTCTTATTTGATTACATTAATTTGTAAGTAACTAGAGTGATCAAGTGTTGATCAGGATACTCTAGGAAGTCTTAGCTTGTGTCTAAGTAGTTGTAATTAGAGTGATCACGTGGTGGTCAGGATACTCTAAGAAAGTCTTAACTTGTGTCTAAGCATTTGTTCCTAGAGTGATCAGGTTGTGATCAGGATACTCTAGAAGACTTAGTCGTGGGCTAAGTGGAAAACCATTGTAATCTGTTGCGATTAGTGGATTAAATCCTCAGGTGAGGTAAATCACTCCGTGGGGGTGGACTGGAGTAGTTTAGTTAACAACGAACCAGGATAAAAATAACTGTGCAAATTGTTTTTATCGTTCTAGTTTTTAAGACTACACTTATTCAAACCCCCCCTTTCTAAGTGTTTTTCTATCCTTCAATTGGCATCAGAGCGCCGGTTCTAAGGTGCAAGCACTTAACCGTGTTTAGAAAAGATTCAGGAAGAGAAAAACGCTTCAGTAAAAGATGGCTGGTGAAGTTCAAACAAATCCAACTGCATCTACATCTGGCTCTGCTGAGCAATACAATGGTAACAATGGTTATACTAGACCACCAGTATTCGATGGTGAGAACTTTGAATATTGGAAAGATAAATTGGAAAGTTACTTTCTTGGTCTGGATGCTGATCTATGGGATCTTCTGTTGGATGGTTATAAACATCCTGTTAAAGCTACTGGTGTAAGGCTCACGAGAAGCGAAATGACTGATGATCAAAAGAAAGATTTCAAAAATCATCACAAATGCAGGACTGTTTTGCTGAATGTTATCTCTCATGCTGAGTATGAGAAGATATCTAACAGGGAAACTGCCCATGATATATATGAGTCATTGAAAATGACCCATGAGGGAAATGCTCAAGTCAAGGAGACTAAAGCTCTTGCTCTAATCCAGAAGTACGAAGCCTTCAAGATGGAGGATGATGAAGACATTGAAAAGATGTTTTCAAGATTTCAAACTCTGACTGCTGGATTAAGAGTTCTGGACAAAGGCTACACCAAGGCTGATCATGTAAAGAAGATCATCAGAAGCTTGCCCAGAAGATGGGGTCCAATGGTAACAGCATTCAAGATTGCAAAGAATCTGAATGAAGTTTCTTTGGAAGAGCTTATCAGTGCCTTGAGAAGCCAGGAAATAGAGCTGGATGCAAACGAGCCTCAGAAGAAAGGTAAGTCTATTGCATTAAAATCTAATGTTAAAAAATGCACTAACATTTTTCAGGCTAGAGAAGAAGATCCTGAAGAATCAGAATCTGAAGAAGAAGATGAACTGTCCATGATCTCCAGAAGGGTAAACCAACTCTGGAAGAGCAAGCAAAGGAAGTTCAGAGGCTTCAGAAGTTCAAAGAAATTTGAACGAGGAGAATCTTCTGGTGACAGAAGATCTGACAAGAAGAAGGCTGTCTGCTATGAGTGCAATGAGCCTGGACATTACAAGAACGAGTGTCCAAAACTTCAGAAGGAGAATCCCAAGAAGAAGTTTCATAAGAAGAAAGGTCTTATGGAAACATGGGATGATTCTGAATCAGAATCAGAATCAGACTCTGAAGGAGAGCAGGCCAACTTCGCGTTGATGGCTACAGAAGATGATGGATCAGAATCTACATCAGAATCAGATTCTGAAGAGGTATTTTCTGAACTATCTAGAGAAGAGTTAGTTTCCAGTTTAACAGAACTTCTGGAACTCAAGGCTCATCTTAGTATCAAATACAAAAAGCTGAAAAAGCAGTTTGAATTTGAAACTAAGAAGCTGGAAGTGGAAAATTGTGAACTGAAGGAAAAAGTTTTAAATCTATCCAAAGATAGTGGATCATCTTCTGAAACAGAAAAATCCATTCCTAGCATGAATCATATTCTGAAAGAATATGACTCGAGCTTCAGAAAGTTCTTATCTAGAAGTATTGGCAGAAGTCATCTTGCTTCTATGATATATGGTGTTTCTGGAAACAGAAGGTTTGGTTTTGGCTATGAGGGTGATACCTCACATAAATTTGAACCTATTGATTATCTGAAGATCACATACAAGCCATTGTATGATCAGTTCAAATATGGCCATGCACATGATATTAGGCTCACTTCACATGCACAGAAGTTTAACACTGTTCACACCAAGAAGCTTGTGACTTATCCTAAGAAATATCATGCTGACAAACCTAAAGAATATCATGCTGTTCCTCCTGTTAAATATTTTGCTAAACCCAAGTTCAATCAGAACTTGAGGAGAACTAACAAGAAAGGACCCAAGAAATTGTGGGTACCTAAGGAGAAGATAATTTCTATTGCAGATATCCTTGGCGGCAAAGAGGACAAAAAGCAAAATGTCATGGTACCTGGACTCTGGGTGCTCGCGACACATGACGGGAAGAAGGTCTACATTCCAAGACCTGGTGCTTAAACCAGGTGGAGAAGTCAAGTTTGGAGGAGATCAGAAGGGCAAAATCATTGGCTCTGGAACCATAAGTCTTGGTAACTCTCCTTCCATAACTAATGTACTTCTTGTAGAAGGATTAACGCATAACTTATTGTCCATAAGTCAATTAAGTGACAATGGTTATGATATAATCTTCAATCAAAAGTCTTGCAAGGCTGTAAGTCAGAAGGATGGCTCAATCCTATTTACAGGCAAGAGGAAGAACAACATTTATAAGATTGATCTTTCTGATCTTGAGAAGCAGAAGGTGACATGTCTTATGTCTGTTTCTAAAGAGCAATGGGTCTAGCACAGAAGATTAGGTCATACTAGTTTGAGAAAGATTTCTCAAATTAACAAACTAAATCTGGTCAGAGGACTCCCAAATCTGAAATTCAAATCAGATGCTCTTTGTGAAGCATGTCAGAAGGGCAAGTTCTCCAGACCTGCATTCAAGTCTAAGAATGTTGTTTCTACCTCAAGGCCGTTAGAACTCTTGCACATTGATCTGTTTGGCCCAGTCAAAACAGCATCTGTCAGAGGGAAGAAATATGGATTAGTCATCGTTGATGATTATAGCCGCTGGACATGGGTAAAGTTCTTGAAACACAAGGATGAGTCTCATTCAGTATTCTTTGAATTCTGCACTCAGATCCAATCTGAGAAAGAGTGTAAAATCCTAAAGGTTAGAAGTGATCATGGTGGTGAATTTGAGAACAAATTCTTTGAGGAGTTCTTCAAAGAAAATGGTATTGCCCATGATTTCTCTTGTCCTAGAACTCCACAACAAAATGGAGTTGTAGAACGAAAGAATAGGACTCTACAAGAAATGGCTAGAACCATGATCAATGAAACCAATATGGCTAAGCATTTCTGGGCAGAAGCAATAAACACTGCGTGTTATATTCAGAATAGAATCTCTATCAGACCTATTCTAAATAAGACTCCTTATGAATTGTGGAAGAACAGAAAGCCCAACATTTCATATTTCCATCCTTTTGGATGTGTATGTTTTATTCTGAATTCTAAAGATCATCTTGGTAAGTTTGATTCTAAAGCACAAAAGTGTTTCCTTCTTGGATATTCTGAACGCTCTAAAGGCTACAGAGTATACAATACTGAAACATTGATTGTAGAAGAATCAATCAATATCAGGTTTGATGATAAGCTTGGTCTTGAAAAACCAAAGCAGTTTGAGAATTTTGCAGATTGTGATATTGATATATCAGAAGCAGTAGAACCAAGAAGCAATGCTGCAGAAGCTGGCAGTCTCAGAAGCAATGGATCAGAAGATCAAGTTGCTGCATTTTTAGAGAATCTCAGGATTTCTGAAGAGCCAACAATCAGAAGATCACCTAGACTTGCTTCAGCTCATTCAGAAGATGTGATCCTTGGGAAGAAAGATGATCCCATCAGAACAAGGGCATTCCTTAAGAACAATGCAGAATGTCAATTAGGTCTTGTTTCTTTGATCGAGCCAACTTCTGTTGATCAAGCTCTAGAAGATCCAGACTGGATAATTGCCATGCAAGAAGAACTCAATCAGTTTACAAGGAATGATGTATGGGACTTGGTTCCTAGACCAAAAGGATTTAACATCATTGGCACTAAGTGGGTGTTCAAAAACAAGCTAAGCGAGAAGGGAGAAGTGGTAAGAAACAAAGTCAGACTGGTTGCTCAAGGTTATAGTCAGCAAGAAGGGATTGACTACACAGAAACCTTTGCACCAGTGGCCAGGTTAGAATCTATTCGTCTATTAATTTCTTTTGCCACTCAACATAACATCACTCTTTATCAGATGGATGTCAAGAGTGCCTTCTTAAATGGTTATATAGATGAAGAAGTTTATGTTCATCAACCTCCTGGTTTTGAAGACTCCAAGTCTCCAAATCATGTTTTTAAATTAAAGAAATCATTATACGGATTGAAACAAGCTCCTAGAGCTTGGTATGAACGTTTAAGTTCTTTCCTTCTGGAAAATGGTTTCACTAGAGGAAAAGTGGACACTACTCTCTTTTGTAAAACATTTAAAAAGGATATTTTAATTTGTCAAATATATGTTGATGATATTATCTTTGGAACATCTAATGCTACACTTGGAAAGGAGTTTGCTGAGTCTATGCAGGCTGAATTTGAAATGAGCATGATGGGAGAACTCAAGTATTTCCTTGGGATTCAAATCAACCAAACTTCTGATGGAACCTATGTTCATCAAACGAAGTATGTGAAAGAACTTCTGAAGAAGTTTAATCTTTCTGAAAGCAAAGAAGCCAAAACTCCTATGCATCCAACATGTGTCCTAGGTAAGGATGAGGTAAGTAAGAAGGTAGATCAGAAGTTGTACAGAGGTATGATTGGATCTCTTCTATACCTAACTGCTTCTAGACCTGACATTCTCTTTAGTGTTTGTTTGTGTGCTAGATTCCAATCAGATCCAAGAGAATCTCATTTAGCTGCGGTTAAGAGAATTCTGAGGTATCTGAAAGGTACTACTAATGTTGGTTTAGTTTACAGAAGATCCAAAGAATACAACTTAGTAGGATTCTATGATGCTGACTATGCTGAAGATAGAATTGAAAGGAAAAGTACTTCTGGAAGTTGTCAATTTCTTGGAAGTCATCTGATCTCATGGTACAGCAAGAAGCAAGCTACAATTGCCCTCTCAACAACAGAAGCAGAATATGTTGCTGCTGCTGGATGTAGCACACAAATGCTCTGGATGAGAAGTCAGCTAGAAGATTATCAGATATATGAGAGTAACATTCCTATCTTCTGTGATAATACTTATGCTATATGTTTATCTAAGAATTCTATCTTACATTCAAAAGCTAAACATATTGAGATTAAACATTATTTCATAAGGGACTATGTTCAGAAGGGTGTTATATCTTTAAACTTTGTGGATACAGACCATCAATGGGCTGATATCTTTACAAAACCCCTTTCTGAAGATAGGTTTAAGTTCATTCTGAAGAATATCAGTATGGATTTATGCCCAGAATGAGAAAATGAGAAGATCTTATGTATGAGTATCTTCTGAAATGAGATTGGATTAGTCTTTTATAAGAAGTTCTGATTGTAATCAATTAGAAGTAGTGATTCTGTTATTACTAACGTTTCATTGTCTAAGTTGACTCAGAATCTCTTTAAAAGTAAAACAGCTGTAACTGGCTATCCAGATGGTAAACACGTGTTCAATATTTCTGGACAAACGTGCGTGCAGTTGAGGGGATGCCTACTTAGGTAACTGTGCTAATCACTTCTTTTGTCATTATTATCTCTCCTCACGTCATGTAACATTAAATGCCATTCATCATTTCAGTTTCTTTTTATACTCTTCAAACGTCTCTTTTCCCTCTTATATTTCTCTCTCTCTTGCATTCAGTTTCTTTTTCGTTCTCTCTCTTTTTGCATTCATATCATAAACCCTAGCAGTTTTCACTATCTGCAACTTCATCATGAATCCCTCGTCAAGCTCTGGAAATCAAGAAACTGATCGAAAACAAAAGAGAAAGGCAACTGATGAACCAGAAAACAAACCAAAAAGAGTAAAGATCACCTATGACCCTCTCAAGGTGAATCCCTTTGAAGCTATGATGTCTGGAAACTACTCTAGACGTGTGTATCAACCCCTTGACGGTACCCCTCAATCACCTCCCTCTTCACAGACTTCCACCACCTCTTCCTCTTCATTCATCTCTTTGGAACCACCTTCTTCACCATCTGATATCTCCTCTCCTTCAACCCATCCCTCAGATATATCCTCATCTCTCTCACACCCTTTTCCCACCAGAACACCTAACCCCTACAGTGTTGTGTTTCCCGACTCCAGGTTCACTGTCAACCCTCCAACACCTACCACTCAATCATTTCTAGAGCTTTTACATTCTGATGTAAATAGCTGGTTGGAGATTCTGGGTGCTGCTCATCTTAACCATCTAGATGAGTATGCTACTTGCAACCTCTGGGATGCATTTCGTCAGGATTTTCTGGTTAGGGCTACGGACGTCCAGAGAAGGATCATGTCTGACACACCTGGTGTTCGTGGTCGTCTCTTGGAAGCTGGTGAAAGCAGCTATCACCATCTCATCAGGAACAGAAGAGTTCTTGAAGAGAGGATACCTGCAGATGAGATGGAAGAAGAAAATCTCTGCAGAGACATCGTGGTTTGGAGACCATGGTACCCTGTGCTGACTGGAGATTTTCAATGGCTGTTTGATTGGTTCAGAATGAACCCTTCTGAAAGTGCTCCTCACATGGTCTTTCCAGAAGTGGTTTATCCTGCTGAAGTTGCTGGTCCTACTCCTCCAACAAACCTAGCAGCTATTCTTCAGGCGTTGGAAGTTGGAGCTTCTGAGTTGCCTGAACCAGAATATGCTGAGGTTGCTGAAGACCTCCCAGAAGATCGTCCTGCTGAGATTGATGTCCCTGCTGGCAGAAATTATGGTGCTTCTTCTTCTGGTGTACCCTCAGCTTTTATGGAGACCTTGGAAGCTCTGCATCAGAATCAAGCTATGCTGGCTTCTCGTTTGGACGCGCAAGAAGCAGCCAATGCTGAGTTTCGATCCTTCATGGCAAGGCAAACTGCAAGCACTGATGGGGTTCATGACATTCTGGCGTAGATTTTGTCTAGGCTAGGGTCTTAGTCTTTGTGTCTTTGTAGTTTTCTTTCCTTGTTGCATCTGTTTTCTGCATACATCTTTTGTAATCCTGCTTGTTTAAAATCAATGAAAAGTTTAATTCTGTTTCTTTCCTTTGTCGTTTTCTACATCTGAATCTTTTTTGATGTTATGACAAAAAGGGGGAGAAAATATATGATAAATGATCTGATTAAATATTATCAGTTACTGGGTAAAAAGGCCCCACATTACTAACAGAACTTGTAAAGTTTTACTCTTTAAGTTGTGTTGTTGCAGGAATTGAAGATTCTCTTTAAAGAGCAACATAAGAAGCAACAAGATAAATCAAGTTCTTGGATTCTTGAAGCAAGCTGAGTGCTATGAAGCTTCAAAATTAGAAACAAGAAGGAAGAATGTTCAGATATTCTGATGATAGAATATGATCTGAAACATTATGTCTATTTGTTCTGATACATTTTATACGGATCTGATACATTTTATATGGTTTATATGGCTCTGATACATATTATGTGTTCTGAAACATATTTTATGTTCTGATTCATTCATGCTGACTTTTGTCGTTTAGTTTTGTTCTGTAACATTTCAGAATGTAGAGATGCTCTGATGATGCTCTGGTACATTCAACAATGTTCTGATACAATCTAGCATGAAGTGATAAAAGAAGAAATTCAAGCTCTGAAGCTGTCCGATGGAAGCAGGAATCAGAAGCTGTGAATGTTCTGAAGATCAAAGAAATTCAAGTTCTGAAGCTGTCCGATGGAAGCAGGAATCAGAAGCTGTGAATGTTCTGAAGATCAAAGAAATTCAAGTTCTGAAGCTGTCCGATGGAAGCAGGAATCAGAAGCTGTGAATGTTCTGAGGATCTAAAGAAATTCAAAGTTCTGGAGCTGTCCTATGGAAGCAGAAATCAGAAGTCATGAATGTTCTGAAGATCAAGCACTGTGAACGTCTCTACCGAAATAATCAGGGAAGTCTTTTATTATTAAAATTCTTCTAGTATTAATTTCAGGGGGAGATTATTCATCTCAAGGGGAGATTGTTAATCTCAGGGGGAGACATATTCACATGCTTATGCTATAGCTGTGTAATTTGTCTTTAGCCGTCTGCTCTTTCTGATCGCAAATTCATATCATTTATATATGTTTTTGTCATCATCAAAAAGGGGGAGATTGTTAGAACAAGATTTGTTCTGATCAATATTCTTAGTTTTGATGATAACAAGGATATGAATTTTGTGTGAGATAATGTGGTACTCTAATACATTGCAATTTCCCTTTCAGGAAATATATAAAGAGTATGCACAAATCAGCGCTCAGAAGCTTTGTCTCAGAAGGTTCAGCATGCAACATCAGAACATGGTCTGGCAAGACATCAGAAGATGGTCAAGACAGAATAAGAACATGGGTCTATGGAAGCATCAGAAGAACTTGAGATCAGAAGCAGAAGCACTGAAGTTCTCATGGTATCACGCTCAGAAGCACTTCAAGGTCAGAAGACAAGAAGATGCTATGCACCAAGCTGTTTGACTCTGATGATATTCAAACGTTGTATACATAAACATCAGATCAGAAGAAAGTACAGGTGGCAGGCTACGCTGACTGACAAAAGGAACGTTGGAAGCTATTAAAGGCAACGTCAGTAGACACAGCGTGAACAAGGCTCGAGGTAGTTGACAAAAGCGTGAAACATTAAATGCAATGCTGTACGGAACACGCAAAGCATTAAATGCGCCCAACGGTCATCTTCTCAAGTGCCTATAAATATGAAGTTCTGATGAGAAGCAAGGTTACCATTTTCCAGACGATTTGCTAACAATTAACTTGCTGAAACGCTGTTCAAACTCAAAGCTCAGAAACTTCATCTTCATCAAAGCTCACTACATTACTGTTGTAATATATTAGTGAGATTAAGCTTAAACGTTAAGAGAAATATCACTGTTGTGATTATAGCTTTTCAGAAGCATTTGTAATACTCTTATTTGATTACATTAATTTGTAAGTAACTAGAGTGATCAAGTGTTGATCAGGATACTCTAGGAAGTCTTAGCTTGTGTCTAAGTAGTTGTAATTAGAGTGATCACGTGGTGGTCAGGATACTCTAAGAAAGTCTTAGCTTGTGTCTAAGCATTTGTTCCTAGAGTGATCAGGTTGTGATCAGGATACTCTAGAAGACTTAGTCGTGGGCTAAGTGGAAAACCATTGTAATCTGTTGCGATTAGTGGATTAAATCCTCAGGTGAGGTAAATCACTCCGTGGGGGTGGACTGGAGTAGTTTAGTTAACAACGAACCAGGATAAAAATAACTGTGCAAATTGTTTTTATCGTTCTAGTTTTTAAGACTACACTTATTCAAACCCCCCCTTTCTAAGTGTTTTTCTATCCTTCAAAACGGTCAGCTTTGGAACTGACTAGGTACAGGTTGGTGCAGGTGCAATAATTTCATTTATGATCGTTGGGAGGTTGTGGCGTTCTAACGGAGCTTTCACGGTGTCTAGTGTTTCGCAATTGGTGTCTAATGCAAAGGATCTAGCTTGGCCAACTTCCACCATCAAGTTGTTGGATGTTATTTGGAAGACAATCATCCCGGCAAAGATCAAGATATTTTCTTGGAGATTTCTTATCAATAGACTATCGCTAAAAGTTCAACTAGCCAATAGAGGTGTGTCTAATTTTAATTCCATAAATTGTTCTTTTTGCTCTAACCATCCGGAATCTTTGAATCATCTTTTCTATCAATGTCATGTCACAAACGCGGTTTGGAATAGAATTTATATATGGTTGGGTAATGATGTTAATCTTTCTCTAGAAGAATTCAAGAGCTTCGGGTGTATTCAAGAAAAGGTGAAAAACACTAACATTAAAGCTAAACTAAACACAATATGAATGGCTTTAATATGGTGTACTTGGAATATGAGAAATACAATCATTTTTTATAACGGCCTTTTAAGTTTTGATGAGGTGATATCTAATATATTGTATTTTTCGTGGAGATGGATTAGTAATAGGGAATCTCCGAGTATGATTAATTTTTATGATTGGTATAAATTACCATTACTTTGTACCAACACTTTCTAGTGTGTTCTCGTTGTAAGGGTTACACCCCTAGTGCCATATCTTATAATCAATTGCTTATTTAAAAAAAAAAATTGCGGCGTGAAAATCACGTGAGAAAGTTACGACGTAATTTTCACGTCGCTGATTGACTTATATAAATGTCATTTCTCTTTCCCATAAAAACGTTCTCTCTAATTCTCAACCGTTTTCTCAAACCCTTTCATTTTTACTTTCCCAATTTTACTCATCTTTCTCTGTTTTTTTTCACATCACACTATCTCTTTTCCTCATATCTCAATTTATATTCCAGTTTCAATGTTTTTTTTTACTAATTTCAGTTTCAATGTTAAAGGTAATGGTAATGTTCTTCCCCAATTTTACTTCAATTTAATTTTATAATTTTGTTTAATGTTTATATTATTTTGTAATTTTAATTTATGTTAACTTTTTTTCCTTCAAGATATTGAATGCAAGAGAATTGAAGTTTATTGAAGAGATGTGGTAAAATATATTAAACAAAAATATTGAAGAAGAGGTAATTTTGCAATTTATATTTTTTTTTAAATTAAATATATTAATTGGACTATTGGTTGGTTACAATTTTTTATTTTTCTAAATATATATTGTTAAAAAAATATTGTTATTGTTGCAATTTTTATTTTTTATTTAAATATATTGTTATAAAAAACATAATATAGTATTGTAAGACAAAGAATATTATTATAAATATATTCCAAAAATTTAAATTATTTAGATATTAAATTGAAAATTTAATTTTTTTATGATATACTATTTTTAAATACATAATATTATTTATTAAAAAACATAATATATTTTATTTAGTATAATAGAATATATTTTTAAATATATAATATTTAGTAAAATAGAATGTATAAATTTATAACATTCACTAAATTCATGCATTTACTGACTCATTCTGTCATGACTGTGTCATGTCTGCTGCAACTAAGAAGTTGTTGATTAATGTGCAGAATGTTGCGACGTGAATTTTCATGTCACTAATTTGTGATATGTAAATCACGCCACTAATTAGTTGTTACACGCTCTCTTATGGCGTAGACATTCACATTGCAAAATATATGTTGTGAGGTAATTTTCCCATGTTGTGACGTGAAAATCACGTCGGAATTGAGTTTTTTTAGTGAGTGATTATGGAATAAACCATTCTATTGGGCTCAATCGAATCCAAAACAGTTTTCACTTGAGCTTTTAGTTGATGGAGTTAGATGATGACTTAGCTTCAACCCATGTAATCTTATTAATGGTTAAATGTAATTTTTCCCTAGACTAGAATGACATAATTAGACCATCAGGACCATATTGGTGAACGGTGTAAATAAGATCTTGATCACATACCGCTTTAAAGAGTCATATTCTCAGGTGAACAAATTTTGATAGTCATTTGTTTTATTTAGGGATAGCAAAAAAAACTTATATCCATGAATATCTGCGGATAAAATCCGTCACAGATATGGGTTTAATGGTTTAATGGAAATCTATAGTCGTTTTTTTACGGGCACAGATACAGATTTGGTGGTATCTATACCCCCGGATATATGTATTCATTAATAATTAACAAAATTACTTTAATTTTAATTTGTTTAATATAAAATTATTATTATTATTATTATTATTGTATATTATTAGAATTATTTAGTTGAATATGTAATTATTATTATTTTGTTGAATTTATTTATTTTGATAAAAGAAAAAATAAAATGAATGTAATTCATTTTTGTTATTATTATTTCCGGTACCCTTTAGCAAATTTCCAGTACTTTTTTGTGCGATACCAGAAATTATTTGATTTTCACAAATTTTCGGTGCGATTTATCAGAGATTTTAAATTTCCGGTACTTTTACGAAACTCATTACCCGTACCGGAAATTTCCCAAATTTCCGGTATATAACCGACTACCGGAAATTTCAAATTTTTGGTGTGTACCGAAAATTTCGTTAAACCTGAAATTTCCGGTATGGCAGATAAAGTTTTATATCTTTGCGGTCCTTAACCGGCAGCTTAAACCTCTTCTACGGATTCTTGTAGTGATCTTACATAGTACTTCGTGACAGATACGGTATGTTTACCTTACTCATACACAATATATATATTTTTTTGTTTTTATAAATTAGTGCAGTTATGTCATTGTACGTTTTTGTAATTGTCAGATTTTGAATCACGAGATAAGGTTCTAGAATAGGCACGTGCTATTGGAAGAACTCATGGTGTTGTTGTTATTACAATCCGATTTGATTCTGCTAATGGAATGCGAGGGAGGAAGGATAAATTGGTTATGGGTTGTGACCGAGGAGGAAATTATGAAAAGAAAAATGAAATTACGTCCCCTTCTGATGACAATTCTACTATGAGGCTTAGATGCCCATTTAGATTGAGATCTACTCCGAGTAATATTGGTTGGAAGGTGGTAGTTAAATGTAGAATGCATAATCATAGACTAGATAAAATCCAATAACTATGGCTTGAGAGGTATATTTGCAAACACTTTTATAATCAATCCAATAAATTTCTTAAATATGAGCTCTATAGGGTTTAGAAGAGTGGACTTGGACCTACGTCACGAGTTAACTTACATAAGAAAAGAATTATTATGGTTTGTAAGATTCAAAATTCTTAGAGTTTATTTGAATGAGTTTTAATTTTTTAATTTTTTTAAATTATTTTGCAAATTAGTAATTTTGAAGAAAAAAAACAAAAAAAAAAATCATATTTTATAATCTTAATTTAAAAACTATTTTATGGCTGTATAATATTATAAAATTTTCATTAATGAAAAATATACTAATTTTTTCTATTTTTTCCTCTTCTTAATTTACCAAACTAAAAACCAAACACTAAAACCTATTTTATTTGTTAGCTTTTAAAACCTTTAATTAGATAATGGTTTTAAAAAATAGTAATGTAAAATAAGACTATCAATCTTTCTTTTAATATTTACAGATTTAAAATACTAAAACAGTTTTAAAAAATCTAATTAAACAAAATTCTATTAGACATTTTTTTTTTTGGATGATAGAAGACTGGTTTGATGTGCCTCAACTATTTGTCCATTGTCCATGGTATGGTCGACCATTTTAAGCTAGTGATTATGGAATGAACCATTCTATTGGGCTCGATCCAATTCAAAACAGTTTTCACTTGAGTCACATACATTTTAGGAATTAACTTGCCACCCCTTTTTTTACCTGGCACCCCTATATTTTTTTTATCCAATTTTACCTTTGTTGAAAAATGTTGAGATACAAAGAATTTTCAGTATACCGGAAATTTCAAATTTATGGTATCATAATTTTTTTATTTTTTTTGCAAAAAATACCCGAAATTTCAATTATACGGAAATTTCTGGTACATCATACTGGAAATTTTAGTTAATTTGAAATTTCCGGTATACCGGAAATTTCAAATTTTCGATACATATTAGAAATTTCAAATTTATGGTATCACTTTTTTTTTGCAAAAAAATACCGGAAATTTCAGTTATAAGGAAATTTCAGTACATCATACCGAAAATTTTAGTTAATTTGAAATTTCCAGTACATACCGGAAATTTCAAATTTATGGTATCACACTTTTGGTTTTTTTTTTTTGCAAAAAAATACCGAAAATTTTGAAAAATCCGATAATTTTTCAAAATTTCCGGTAAAAACTCATGGAAATTTTTAAAAATCTGGTATTTTTGGAAATTTCTGGTAGAAACGTATATTTTTTGAAAATTAGTGACTTTAAGCGAAGGTATAGAAAATTCTCATTACACTCACATACCTCCTCACAGACTCGCGGTGAAAAGTCCAAAATACCCCTATGATTCAGATATACATATTTGAAGACACTTTTTTTATTAAAATGGTGACTTCACATATGCACATCCGAAGTCACCCGTTTTTTAAAAAAAATGTGTCTTCGGATATACATATCCGAAATAATTTGGGGTAGGCTTAATTGCAGTTTTGGTCCCCCTATTATCTTTTTTTTATTTTAGTCCCCCTATTTTCCGGAATTTTAGTCCCTATATTTTAGTATTTTGAGGATTTTAGTCCCTCTACAAATCTGAATGCAATTTTTAATGACATGACGCTCAGAATGATGAAGTGTTTGTGCAAGTTCGGCAATGAACTGTTCAAAAAAGCAATTTTTATTTAAGATTTATGTTGAACATGACTTCAATGTGAGCTCCATGTCATTAAAAATTGTCTTCAGATTTGCAGGGAGACTAAAATCCTCAAAAAACTAAAATATAGGGACTAAAATCCAAAAAAATGATAATAGGAGGACCAAAATTGCAATTAAGCCTTTGGGGTATTTCACAAAACGCAAACAGCCACCTCCACTGTTTACATTCTCTTCAAACACCAAATTTTCACTTCTAACCCATTTTTACCAAGTCCCATTCAAGCATTCCTACTCTACAAGTTTCATTCAAGCATTCCTAAAAGCTCGAGGCTCATTTCAAGTTATACTCAAAGCTCAAAAAATTTGTAAGTTTCCTCTACTTTCTACCTCTAGCTAAAAGTTGTTATTAGGGTTGTTAGAATTTAGGATAATGTGTAGGTTGAAGTTACTGTAGTTTAATGATAGTGCTTAGATGGAAAAAATTGGATTTTGGATGACTTAGGGCAAGAAATAGAAGTTTGTCAAAATGGTTGTTCGCAGGTTATTTTGAAAGTTCATATCCAAAATAACCTCTTATCGGTTTCGGATATGCACTTCTGAAATGTTCTCTGAGTCGTTTTCTTTATTTTTAAATTTGTTACATACTCTTACCAGTGGCATTTTTTAGGAAAATGGCTGATAACCAGGCACCGACCGATCAACTTGGATAGGGGAGGCCAACTCAGAGAGCCTCACCTCGACGCGAGAGAGCCACACAGCAAGGAATGACTCGGGGATGGGGTCGAGTCCGAGTCCAAGTCTAAATGGAAGAAACGCCTACGAGATCCTCATCTTCATCGAGGAGTCGTCTGTCTCGGGCGTCTTCCTCTCGTGAGGTTAGCCGGGAAGAGGAGGAGGTATTTAAGGTTCACCTTAAGCACGAAGAGGATGGTCAGGATGATGCTCATAACTCACAGGAGGGCAGCTACCCTGGAGGACCTTCAAACACGTTTGTCATGATATTTTTAATTTAAACGGTTTACTTACAAATAGTTAAAATGAATTTAAAGGATTTATCTAGGATCCAACAACAATTAACATTCTTGCTTTTTTGTTGTGACAGGAACAGATGTCCATAAAATCTGTGAACTATTCGCGGAAAAATGTTTGATCTATTTAAACCACAGGCTGGGTGGTTTAATGATGTTGTTGCTGGATCCGAACTTGGCAGGTTATGTTGTACCAGATATGTTACCATAAGCCACAACATGCACGAAGAATTTGCCGAAAGGTGGCACAAGGGGACGTCGTCTTTCCACTTTCCTGTTGGGGAGTTGACGATCACACTATAGGATGTGGCATGTCTGCTCCACTTGCCAATCAAAGGGAGGTTACTGGACAATTCCTGGATACAGAGGATTGAGGCCATAGAGTGGATGGTGGATTATCTAGGTATTGACCTATATATGACCGATTTTGAGTGTAGGACGACAAATGGGGCGCATATCTAGTTCTCCACCCTGAAGGAGATTTATGAGCATCACTTGGTGGTGGCAACTGGGGCCGAGGATGAGGAGGATGGGGTTTTTGTTGAGTACCACTGAGCCTGTGCTCTGCGGTGTTGGTTCATGTTCTTGGTTGGCACGTCTCTCTTTGTAGGCAAAAGTGTAACCTACGTGGACGTGCCATACCGGTACTTTATGGATTTGACTACAGTCCATGAGTGGAATTGGGGGGTCGCCATTCTGATATACCTATACTAGAAGCTAAATGAAGCATACAACTGGAGGATTAGATAGTTGGTTGGATCTTGGACAGTCTTCACGGTACATTTACCTTTAATTATATAATATTTAATCTGTTATTTGTTGAGTTGTACTAACATATTTTCATATTTCTGTTTCAAAGATGGATCATTTCTTACTTCCACCGTATTTA
This sequence comes from Vicia villosa, assembly GCF_029867415.1. Classification (NCBI taxonomy): domain Eukaryota; kingdom Viridiplantae; phylum Streptophyta; class Magnoliopsida; order Fabales; family Fabaceae; genus Vicia; species Vicia villosa. The sequence goes on along the minus strand of NW_026704956.1, from coordinate 580,765 downwards.
TGGCTATGATCCTGATCCGCTGTACACTGACGACATGCTTAGGGCTGCACGATATGTCTTCAAAATGGAAATCAGAAAGTGGGTCCATATCGGGTATACCTCGATAGTATAGCTCAAGATGACATCAACTGGACGCCCTTCCGTGATTACCTTCAGGTTGTCCCCTTTGACCGCATCTCGTTATATTTCGGATGGTTGGCATGTGGGACTAACACTATGGTCAGATATCTGTCGGAGCGGTGCATCCGACATTTTGGGCGTGTGCAGATGATACCTAGGTCTCCATTTGCGGCTAGCACCGTTACCCGCCGAGCTCTCACTGGTATCTTTCAGGATTGGGAGCATCATTTGGTGCTAGAGGAGTATCTAAGTATGCGGGCCATCGAGAGCTGACAGTGTGTAGATGGATATGTGATATGGTTTTATCAAGTGTCCTATCCTATCATAACACACAATGCTCCTGGGCATCCACCTAGGCCAGTGCATGAGCAGCTCTTGGAGAACCAGCAGGCCGAGGATGACCATGCCACTGATCTCTTGCCGATATGCCAGCAAATATAGTTTATTGGGCACGAGGCATTGGACACAGGGATCATTCAGGAGGGCGGTGCAGAGGCGGTTTTCATAATGCAAAGGATGGTCAGTGAGACGTCTAGTGCGGCAGCATATAGGAGGTCGCAGGGAGTTAGGATTAGGAATACTCAGTAGTATTAGTAGCCTATGTTTTATTTATGATTTTTTTGATGTTGTAATATTACTACATTTTGCACTGATCCGAACAATGATTAATATATTTTGATATTTTATTTTAGTCTACGTATTTTTTATTTTCATTGCATTTTATTGGATAAAATGAGATATTAAATTTAGTTGCTACGTTGCTCCGATTATAACAATGTAGTTTTGTAGTTGTTTTAAAAATGAAAGACTCGGAGCACATTTCGGATGTGCATATCCGAAAATGGTTTAAGGTAATTTAGGATATACGTATCCGAAACATTTTAAAAATGTGAAAAGAGTGTCTTCAAATATGCATATCTGAAAAGTATTTTAGGGTTTTTAGAGGTATTTTTCACCCTATATGGGTGCAATGAAAAATTAAGCACTTGTACTGTATGACCTAAGATCGCGTAGGCATTGATGGATTGTGTTGATCTAGGCCTCATGATGGTCATGGATTTGGGATGTATTTTTGTTCCTTTTTTTTCTAACTTCATCTTATAGTTTACTGTTCTTTTCTCTACCATACTTCCTTAACAAAATTATTATTTTTGTGAATATAAGTTATTTTCTGCACATATTCTCTATTTCATAAATTTCCCTATTGATGTTTTTCACTTCATGAGGTATTTATTACTACTCATAATAGTCGCCTCCAATGGTGACTATCACAGTTGCTTTCACATTATTTCTTTCATAAGATTTACTCCATGTGATAACCTTAATCACATGGGGAATGGTGGTTTCCTCTTTTGTATTTCGTAAATATGGATTTTCACTAGTTAATCTCATAAAACAAACAACTTATTTTAAATATATTGCACAATCGAAAATACCATTTTGAGTAGGTTACAAATTAATAAAGGCACCAACACAATAAAAATTTCATAAATATTTTTCACTCTTAAAGAACTGACATAAAATATAAAAAATATTAGTACACAAACAAGAAAGTAACCACTTTCAAAGGTATGAGATAACCATCTCAAAGGAATAAGCACACAAATAAGAAAGTAACCACTTTCAAAGGTATGAGATAACCATCTCAAAAGGAAGAGCACACAAACACAGTTCAAAGGTAAGAGATAATCCCCTCATAAGAAAGGAGATACTACTTGAACAAGTAGAAAAATAATCAAGTGAACACTTCTTGAAGATAAACTAACTCATTACTTAAACAAGTGGATGAGGGAATGTTTTAAGAACCAATCTAGGCAAAGAATTAAGCGGAAGATATAACTTATAGAATAAGTTATCTCACAAACAAAAATCAATCACATGAGAAGCCATAGACCATAAACATGTTAAAAGAAAATATGGAAACTTGTCAACCAAGTTATGATATCAAACCATTAAGGAATCATGTACCAAGAGCTTGACAAAGCAAAATGTGGCCCCTAAGGATCAAAACAAATCAAATGGGGCAGTAACAAAGACCTACCTTATGTATCAATCATAGAATACCTCTAAGGAGAGGATTTAGTCCTCATAATACAAGATTATCTAGTCAAACAAGCAAACAAACAATCTCCAAGTGGGGTTGACTTGCAAGGCAAGCAAAAAAGGAAAATAATAGATGAATACATTTATCATATACAATTGGGGGCAAATCACAATTTATCAAGTCTAGTGTGGATCCTTAACCTTTAAGGTTTCACCAATTAAAGAAGAATGAAACAAGGTGGGAGAAAACAAACTATGGCTCCTAATTAGTCACCATTTTGCATTGATAATCAAATACCAAACAATGATCAAAGGATCAAGGTACGATTTACCTTTTAAACTTAGAGATCAGAAGTGAAACAAGCACAATTAACTACTAATGGACTTGTGATCATCAATTTGAAATGCCTAAAGCAAAAGTCAAGTCAATGTCTCAATGGTATATGGTAAGCCAACCAAGGCAACTTCAAGAAGTATACTTCAATGTAAAATTGGTCTTGTCCATGAACATGGACCTCAAAGCATGCTTACTTGAGCAACAAGTCACATATTAAGTGACAAGTCACATATTAAGTCACATATTAATTGGTCATATTAAGCAACAAGTCACATATTAAGTCACATATTCCTTTGAGGTATCACCAAACAAAGAAGAAAGAAAAACAAGTTAGGAAAGTAGAAACGTTTTGCTCTCAATGGTCATCAAATGTGAATTGCAATTAAATACAAGTCAAAGATTTATGAGAGCTATGTGTCATACCCCAATTTTTGACCCTAAGATCATACCTCATTTGCATATCAATCATCAATCAAGAGTTTCATCTTAAAGCTCTGCTCTCGGTGTTATGCTCACTTCATCTATAAGAGGGATCATCAAACACCAATGTTTTTCTACTTGTATATGTTTTACTAACAAAAATACCAAAAATATTGCCTCGTGCTTTTGTATGTTTGTGTTTTGTAGGTACCAAGTCAAAGTATCCTTCAAAAAGGGCATTTTTCAACATTTTCACTGTGCAAATCGATTTGCATAAGGTGTAAATCGATTTACACAACTGTTTCTGCACCAGATTTGTTTCTGCCATCAGTGCAAATCGATTTGCATAAGGTGCAAATCGATTTACATAACTGTTTTTTTCCCAGATTTTGCCTTTTTCAGCTATGTAAATAGATTTGCATAAAGTGTAAATCGATTGCACCAGTACGAATTTGGAAAAATGAAGGCAAATTTCAGCTTTTGAAAGTGTTGACATCATTTGCAAGCATGGGAAGCATGACTTAGTTCTTACATTTGATTTCCTACATCATTTTATCATGAGCCCTCATGTGATTGCATCAAGACCATTGGATTTCATTTTTGGCTCCAAATCACTTTTCCAAGCCTAATTCTATTTTCCAATCCTAACTCCAAGCCACAAAAATTCCCAAGCCTAGCTCCTATAAATTGAGGCATTCCCCTCTTCATTTTTCAAGCTTTGATAGCCAAGAAACTTATTGCAAATTCTCTCCTCACCTCTTCCAAACCCATCACTCAAAGCTCTTTCTCTTCCACACAAATTAGTGAGTCACATCTTGAACCTCACTAATTTAGAGCTAAACCTCAACATAAACACTACTTTTCTTCATCAATTGTGAGAGATCAAGGCTTGTGGTTGTGTGTTCTTGAAGAAGATTCAAAGTTTGTGAAAGATTTGGTAAAATTCTAGATCCAATCCATAATTCAAGATGTGATCCATTGTTGTTTATGCTTGATGCACCTTTGGTGCTACATTGATGAGATTTGCTTGCTTAATTGATACATTTTCGTGCACAAATTGATCCAAGATCACAAGGTGTTTGGTTTTATGTTTAAACAAGTTTTCTTCTCTTTATTTGCTGTTTTTTTTGAAAACTGTGTTGTGCAAATCGATTTACATCTTGTGCAAATCGATTTACACAACTGAAAACTGCGCAGATTTTGAAAACAGAGTTATGCAAATCGATTTACACTCTGTGCAAATCGATTTACACTGGGCAGAATGCTGATTTTTGTGGTTTTTGACTTGTTTTTGGTTCTAACTCATCTTCTACTCCATTCTTTTGATATTTTCTTTGAATCACAAGTTAGAGGCCTAATTTCTCTCTAATTTCAATGGACTTAGGGCGTTGATAGGATGAGAATCCAAATCCGCAATATTAAGTGATTGAAATTATGGATGAAAGGAGCTTTTAATGTGGTTCCATCTTTTACTTCTTTTTATTTTGGTCGATGAAAGTCTTAATGCCTTGAGAATTCTTATGGATTCTTGGTAAAGACTAGATCACTCACCTATTTTCTTTTCGTGCGGTATTGCTTTCGGAAGGCGATCTACATATCGTTCTTCTCGCATGCATTAGCACATAAAGTTTTGACCGGCCTCGTTGTAGGGTGATTTCTATATAAATCACTTGGCGATCTGCTTAACATAGCGCAATATTTCGTGTCCCGAATAAAAAAGATCAAATATGGAAGAGAATTGTATGCGGTTGATTTAAGACTTGTGGAGGTTTTTATCGTGTAGTCGCTATGATTTTATCAAGCTTCTGATAAGCCCCATTGACTTTAAATCCGAGTACATCATTCACTCACCATTGATCTCCTACTAACTTTGATAACATACTTGACAAGTTTCAAGATGGTTATCTTTAACATTTAACAACTAACTTTAATTTCCGCACCTTTACTATATCGTTCTTTATATTACCGCTCTTTATATTACCGCTCTTTATATTTCTCGCTTTATCGCTTTATTTTATCATTTCATCATATTTACTTTCCGTCATTTTTTCTTTTGTCCACTTGGACCATACTCTATTTTTCTTGCTAAAACACTAATAAATAATCAAAATCTAAAAAATACATAAGGTTCTCTTTGGACTATCAGTTACTATCCCTAGCAATTTGGAGATTCGGACTTATGGACCTAGTACCTTTGGACTCATTCTATTACTATCCTGTGATTGTTCTGTCTGTCTGGCATTGTTCTGTTGTATGTTTATGTGTGCAGGTATTTCCTTGAAAGCCCTTGATGGTTAATTCCAAGGCATTGAGATAAGGATTTTACCCAAAAACAGCCGTTACTCTGCCCAATTTTTGTCAGAATCTTAATGTGCTTAATGAAAAAATGGTGCTAAGATAATAAGTTCATCTGGATCCCCAAGTGTTAATGTGTTGGTATTGATAAATCCAAAGGATGGGAAAATTACCTTGGCTCTTAATGTCAAGTGTTGGCTTCTTATTCGGTTAGACCGTTTCTTTCCTTAGCTTTTATTTTATGCATTAGGTTAGCCTCTTCATCTCCTCCCATTCTTAAATTTTCAAAATCTTCTCCCTTTTTCCAAAATATTCTTATGTTTGCAAATCTTTTCAAAACCTTTTTCTTAAAAATATCTTTCGCCCTTAGTGGCTTTTCTTCAAAAGTTTAGACACCGTTAATTGTCGAAACGAGTGGTTATACCCCACGATTTTGAAATTGATTGATAATAACGAGATCTTTTCCGCGTGAGAGAGCTAGTGGCATACTCGTTGATTTTATCCGAGTTGGCGCCCTTCTTTCATTTGCGATGCAAAGAACTTGTTTGTTCTCATGCTCAAGATCAATGGCTGAGTATTTCTCTCTAACGACAACAAAGTGTTTATTCGTTTTAAAACGTTTTTTCCAAAAGCGGAACTACATTAGCTCTGACTTCTCCATTGCACCGAGGAGGTATGTAGGCACAAGGCTTAACGTCTTGCCGAGCTTATTTTAAAAATAAAACAAACTCGTTTTTTAGCACACACACAACACAGATTTTCAAAAAGGTTCCCGTGGAGTACCACGGATATGAGGGGTGCTTTAAACCTTCCCCTCATATAATCAACACCCGAACCTGAGTTCTCTTTCTTGTTTTAAAAAACAAAACTTTGGGTTTTACGTTCTTTTCCCTTTTCCTTTGAAGAAAATAAAGCGCGGTGGCGATTTCAAACGAAATATTGATTCGAGTCAATCTCATGGCTTCGATGTCAGATTTTCCCCGCTACAGAAAAATGGCGACTCCACTGGGGACCCAGTTTTAAGTGTGTTAAGCCTATTTTTGTTTATCTGTGTGTTTTTATCTGTATATATTGTTGTGTGCTTTGTTTGTTTTTTTTCTTTTTTTCTTTTTGGTGCTCGATGGTTCCTCTGTGATGAGATAAAGTTCTAACCCGAACTTTTGTGAGTAACTTGAGATAGGAGGTGGTAAGACCAATAGTCGCATGTCAGGAGCAATCCTTAACATGAGCGTCATATGGTGGAACCCCAATCAGTGGAGGCCTCATGGAAGGTAGTAGAGGTTGTTACGAACCATCGTGATAACGCTATTACTTTCAATAGTGAGTGTCCGTAGAAGCTGAATGACCTAGAACCCTTTTAACCCATCTAAGCCTTTCTAGGATGTAGTGCAGAAACAAGATCAAGTACCAATTTGAGCTTGTTGTCATGCGATACTACGCTCAGACGAGGTCTTTTTAGGCATATTATTGGTGCCCATGAGCAATTGTGCGTGCCGGTAATATCCGATAGAAGATTGAAAACTCTGGGAACCTTTGTAGAACCCGTTCGGCAGGTACAAAATTCCCTAGTACATACCTTTGTGGGTGGTTCTTAACTTTGACTCCATGCTCGTGACGTCGAACCTTTGAACTCTGTTTGTGCGACCATGTGTGATCTTGATTGTGATTGATGCATAAACCATGCATCCATGCATTCATTTGATTTCCAAGGAACTCATAGGTCTTTCTTTGTAAACATCATAAGTTTCATCAAACTCAATGGATCTTGGGTGTTGATGGGGTGAAAACTCTAATCCACCAAAATGGATGATTGATCTTGATGATAACTTGATCAAAGCTTTGATCCAATATAGGATTTACTTCCTTCATGTTTTGATGTTTACAAATTAATAACTTGAATTCCTTGAGAATCAAATAAATAAAACAAAAAAAAAAAAAAAGCAATTGCATCATTTGCATACATACATCCAGGTTGTCCAGAAAACTTATCCTTGTCTGTCTCCATCTTCAGAATTTGTCTGTCTACTGTCAAGCTGATTCCTCCACACAAGTACGGAACTAGAGCTGCTGTTAGACAAAGAATGGCAGATCAAGAGAAACATAACATGGAAGTCAGAATGGAAATTGATGAGTTGAAATCAGGCATGATTAAGCTTACCGAGATGATGCAAGTGTTGATGGCTAGGACTGATCCCCCTCAGAGGACTGTTATTTCCGAAGTCTCCACTGTTGTTGTTGATCCTTTACAGGTTCAGAAGCCACCTTCTACTTGGCCAGAATTTGGGTTACCTGAGAATTTCTCTCCAACATATGTCAATGCTTCTATGGTGGGTCAAACTTCGAGGCAGATATTCCAACCTCCGGTCTTTTCTGAACCTCCACCTGTTGTTCATACTACTACTCAAGCTGTTCCAGCTCGTTATGACAATCCTCTCTATGATTACCGTTCTGTTGGTTCTCGAAGTGTTAGTCAAGGAGATTGTGGTGAAGTTGAAGAAGTCCGTGAGCAATATCAGGCATTAGAAAAGAGGCTAAGAGCCATGGAAGGAAGCAATTTCTTTAGTGTGAATGCTGATAATATGGGTCTTGTTTCAAATCTTGTCATGCCGTCCAAGTTCAAAGTTCCCGAGTTTGAGAAGTACAAGGGGCATACTTGTCCAAGGAGTCATTTGACCATGTACTACAGAAAGATGACTGCTTACACCAACAATCAGAATTTGCTCGTTCACTGCTTTCAAGACAGTTTAAGTGGAGCTTCGTTGAAGTGGTACATGAGTTTGGAAAAGGGTTGTGTTCAAAACTTCCAAGATTTAGCTGATGCATTCATGAAACAATACAAGTATAATCTGGATATGGCACCTGACCGTCGTCAACTTCAGAACATGGCTCAGAAGGAAAAGGAATCTTTCAAAGAATATGCTCAACGTTGGAGAGAATTGGCTTCCCAAGTTGAACCACCATTGGCTGAGAAAGAATTGACTGGAATGTTCATGGATACTCTCTCCCCTTTCTACTGGGAGAAAATGATTGGAAGTGTGTCTTCAAACTTCACAGACTTGGTTACTATTGGCCAGAGACTCGAAGAGGGAATCAAGAAAGGGAAAGTTGCTAATGTTGCTGAATCTTCTGGTGGATCAAAGAAACCTTATGGAAACTTCCACAAGAAGAAAGAGAATGAGACCAATGCTGTGTCTGATGACAGAAGGGGATCTCGTCGTAGACCTCAAAATGGTGATCAACCTTATGTAGCTGCTGTTGCTCCTGTGCAAGTTCAAGCTGTTAAGCGGAATCAAATTCGTAATAGGGTCGACTTTGATCCTATCCCCATGACTTATACGGAACTGTATCCTGCTTTGGTCCAGAAAGGGTTGATTACAACAAGAGCTATGCCGCCTCCTCGAAATCCTCTCCCTGATGGTTTCAGATCTGATCTTCATTGTCCTTTCCATCAAGGTGCAGCAGGCCATGATTTAGAAAGATGTTTTCCTCTGAAGGAAAGAGTTCAAGAGTTGGTGAGATCAAAGATGCTTTCTTTCAAGGATATGGGTCCTAATGTTGTCACTAATCCTTTGCCAGAACAGAGTGGCTGAAGACAGATCAAAGCCAGATTTTCCTAAAGCCAAGTGTTTCAGACAAGATAGCTCATCTTTGTTGCTGATTAGTCACTAGGCCTTGATTCTGTACTGTTTGTATTTCCTTTATTGTGCTGTTTACTTTTAGACTTTGTTTGTTTCTGAATGGTGATTTTAATGAAATGAGCATTGCATATTTTGAATTCATTCACATATACTATGTCTATGCTTTCTTTTACAAAACTTTTTCTTCCATTTGCTTTCTCTATCAAAGTTGTGTTTTATGCAAAGATTGGAGGGAGGATGATGACAACAAGATACCCAAGTTGTTTAACTGTATGCTTTCGAATAAAACTTTGCTGATGATGTACAGGCATTGCTTCAATTCCCAAACACTGGAGAAATAAGGAAGTTAATCCCTTGTCAACCCCTTTGAGCCTTCGAAGTAGGAGTTTCTTTCTGTACAAAAAACCCGCATTTTAACCTGGGGCAGGGTAGTTCTCGGTTAATTTGGCTGTGCATTCTATTTTAAGAGAATCATTCAGTACACCTTTCAACAAAGGTTTCAATCACAAGCTTTCCTCCGCACACATCAAAGAAGTGTTGGAGATGTCAATAAAAAGCTGACGATGGTTATTCTTAATCATTAAGCAAGGCAGTCACTATCTTTCAAAAAAAATATGTATCAAAAAAAAAAATATATATATATATATATATATACAAAGAAAAGCCTGCTAAGTCAAAACCAAAAATGACTTAGGCAAAAATTAAGGCATCCCGCTGACTGTAAGTTCAAAAATAAACAGTTCAGGCAAAAGTTAGGGATATCAAAAGAAAAAGATGAAAAAAGAGAAGTCAATAAATTCCTCAAGCAACAAAATGTTGTGACAACAAAAAGGAAGAAGTGACTGCCATCTCAAAGGTTCTCTTTGCTTGTGAGCTATCATCATTATAAAGATGCAATTCCAGAAGCCTCTTGGAACCTGAATGCATAAGTTGAATTAACTGAGTTGTAGGACTGGAGATCATCACGAAGGGGGTGGGAACAATCAAATTTTGTGCCTTATATCCTTTGTTTCTTAAACCGTGAACCAGACCACGTTACAACCTTTAAAAGACCTAATTGAAGCAAGGTTTGTTTGAAAGCATACTACAACAAGGTTGCGTAAGCTGACTACCATGAGATTTTCCAATCATTTGTTTTGATATCATGCCTTCGCTTTATCTTTCACTTTGAATGTCTTAACCTTTATGTTTTGACCAATGATTCCATTTCCTTTACATCAATAACATCATTCCAATAATGATTTTGATTTCAAAAATATTCTTTGAGCATTGCATTAAAATTACCATTCTTGAATGAACATTTTATTTGCAAGTAAGCACTCATCTTTCAGGAAGTTCAAACAGTTGAGAAACTTGATCAGTGGTCCTATCAGGGGCACGTTACTTCAAGATCCTGTTGTTCAGATGTTCATTCAAGATTTGTTGATCAGAATATCATTTCAAGACTTGTACTGGGGCAAGCCATCCCAACATGCATTTAAAGAATTGAAGCCATGATCAGTTCATCCCAAATATAGTTCAACTGAAGCCATGATCAGTTAACTTACAACAATCACTCAATCAGGGGCAATCTTCTTCAGCAATCCCCAAGCAGTTTTATCAGCCCTTCTCAAAAGATCATTGTTTTGATACAGTTACCGGTGTAATAGAAGTGTGTTTAAGCATCTTCTTCCCAAGCAGAGTTGGCAGAGTTCTCGTGTTGAGGAATCAGAGTTTTAATCTTGCCTCACAAAAGAGTCTCCCTCAGTTGTCACAAACAATTGCATTGCATTGATCATATATCATGCATAGAAAAATTCAACATCATGCATTGAAACAAATTTCATACTCATTTGCATTTTTCGAGGTCCTGTTGCTATCAACATCTTCACCTTGAGATCAAAACAGATACTTGTTTGTCTTGTCTGTCTAGTGTTGTTCCTAGATGTATCTTTTATTCTTTTAGTGTCATTCCTGAAAGATTTACACCATGTTTTATCTTGGTTCCCTTCAATCATGTTTTATCTTGATTGTCTCTGATCATGCTTTATCCTGATCGCTTACACCATGTTTTATCTTGGTTCCCTTCAATCATGTTTTATCTTGATTGTCTCTGATCATGCTTTATCCCGATCGCCACCATGTTTTATCTTGGTTCCCTTCAATCATGTTTTATCTTGATTGTCTCTGATCATGCTTTATCCCGATCGCCACCATGTTTTATCTTGGTTCCCTTCAATCATGTTTTATCTTGATTGTCTCTGATCATGCTTTATCCCGATCGCCACCATGTTTTATCTTGGTTCCCTTCAATCATGTTTTATCTTGATTGTCTCTGATCATGCTTTATCCCGATCGCCACCATGTTTTATCTTGGTTCCCTTCAATCATGTTTTATCTTGATTGTCTCTGATCATGCTTTATCCCGATCGCCACCATGTTTTATCTTGGTTCCCTTCAATCATGTTTTATCTTGATTGCCTCTAATCATGCTTTATCTTGATCGCTTTCAACCGTGTTTTATCTTGGTTACCTCCAATCATGTTTTACCTTGATTGTCTCTGATCATGCTTTATCCCGATCGCCACCATGTTTTATCTTGGTTCCCTTCAATCATGTTTTATCTTGATTGCCTCTAATCATGCTTTATCTTGATCGCTTTCAACCGTGTTTTATCTTGGTTACCTCCAATCATGTTTTACCTTGATTGTCATTTGATGTTATCCAATCATGTTTTACCTTGATTATCCCTTAATGACATCCAATCATGTTTTACCTTGATGGACCTGTGATGATTATCTAATCATGTTTTACCTTGATTGTCCGTTGATGATTATCCAATCATGTTTTACCTTGATTATCCTTTGACGATATCCAATCACGTTTTACCTTGATTGTAAGTTGGTGTTGCCTAATCACGTTTTACCTTGATTGTCATTTGATGTTGTCCAATCATGTTTTACCTTGATATTCAATGGATGTAGCCACATTCATGTAGGCCTCAAATATTCTCTTCTCGAAGTTCAATCATGTTTTATCTTGAAAGCTTCTGTCGACTGTCTCTTTCTCCTGTGGAATCCAAGTTTTATCCCTGGATGACACATACCTTTTCCCCAGTGGAATCCTTTCTTATCTCCCCAGTGGTGTTATACTTCCCTCTATTCTATAATCATACTTGATGCATCCATTAGCATCGCATCATACCTTAGGTTCAAAAATTGTGTGTTTTATATTTAAGTCTCTTCAATTACGTCGAGCTGAGGATTTTAACCCTCACATCTCCGGATAGAAGAAACTTAAATAGGGGCATCTGTCATACCCCAATTTTTGACCCTAAGATCATACCTCATTTGCATATCAATCATCAATCAAGAGTTTCATCTTAAAGCTCTGCTCTCGGTGTTATGCTCACTTCATCTATAAGAGGGATCATCAAACACCAATGTTTTTCTACTTGTATATGTTTTACTAACAAAAATACCAAAAATATTGCCTCGTGCTTTTGTATGTTTGTGTTTTGTAGGTACCAAGTCAAAGTATCCTTCAAAAAGGGCATTTTTCAACATTTTCACTGTGCAAATCGATTTGCATAAGGTGTAAATCGATTTACACAACTGTTTCTGCACCAGATTTGTTTCTGCCATCAGTGCAAATCGATTTGCATAAGGTGCAAATCGATTTACATAACTGTTTTTTTCCCAGATTTTGCCTTTTTCAGCTATGTAAATAGATTTGCATAAAGTGTAAATCGATTGCACCAGTACGAATTTGGAAAAATGAAGGCAAATTTCAGCTTTTGAAAGTGTTGACATCATTTGCAAGCATGGGAAGCATGACTTAGTTCTTACATTTGATTTCCTACATCATTTTATCATGAGCCCTCATGTGATTGCATCAAGACCATTGGATTTCATTTTTGGCTCCAAATCACTTTTCCAAGCCTAATTCTATTTTCCAATCCTAACTCCAAGCCACAAAAATTCCCAAGCCTAGCTCCTATAAATTGAGGCATTCCCCTCTTCATTTTTCAAGCTTTGATAGCCAAGAAACTTATTGCAAATTCTCTCCTCACCTCTTCCAAACCCATCACTCAAAGCTCTTTCTCTTCCACACAAATTAGTGAGTCACATCTTGAACCTCACTAATTTAGAGCTAAACCTCAACATAAACACTACTTTTCTTCATCAATTGTGAGAGATCAAGGCTTGTGGTTGTGTGTTCTTGAAGAAGATTCAAAGTTTGTGAAAGATTTGGTAAAATTCTAGATCCAATCCATAATTCAAGATGTGATCCATTGTTGTTTATGCTTGATGCACCTTTGGTGCTACATTGATGAGATTTGCTTGCTTAATTGATACATTTTCGTGCACAAATTGATCCAAGATCACAAGGTGTTTGGTTTTATGTTTAAACAAGTTTTCTTCTCTTTATTTGCTGTTTTTTTTGAAAACTGTGTTGTGCAAATCGATTTACATCTTGTGCAAATCGATTTACACAACTGAAAACTGCGCAGATTTTGAAAACAGAGTTATGCAAATCGATTTACACTCTGTGCAAATCGATTTACACTGGGCAGAATGCTGATTTTTGTGGTTTTTGACTTGTTTTTGGTTCTAACTCATCTTCTACTCCATTCTTTTGATATTTTCTTTGAATCACAAGTTAGAGGCCTAATTTCTCTCTAATTTCAATGGACTTAGGGCGTTGATAGGATGAGAATCCAAATCCGCAATATTAAGTGATTGAAATTATGGATGAAAGGAGCTTTTAATGTGGTTCCATCTTTTACTTCTTTTTATTTTGGTCGATGAAAGTCTTAATGCCTTGAGAATTCTTATGGATTCTTGGTAAAGACTAGATCACTCACCTATTTTCTTTTCGTGCGGTATTGCTTTCGGAAGGCGATCTACATATCGTTCTTCTCGCATGCATTAGCACATAAAGTTTTGACCGGCCTCGTTGTAGGGTGATTTCTATATAAATCACTTGGCGATCTGCTTAACATAGCGCAATATTTCGTGTCCCGAATAAAAAAGATCAAATATGGAAGAGAATTGTATGCGGTTGATTTAAGACTTGTGGAGGTTTTTATCGTGTAGTCGCTATGATTTTATCAAGCTTCTGATAAGCCCCATTGACTTTAAATCCGAGTACATCATTCACTCACCATTGATCTCCTACTAACTTTGATAACATACTTGACAAGTTTCAAGATGGTTATCTTTAACATTTAACAACTAACTTTAATTTCCGCACCTTTACTATATCGTTCTTTATATTACCGCTCTTTATATTACCGCTCTTTATATTTCTCGCTTTATCGCTTTATTTTATCATTTCATCATATTTACTTTCCGTCATTTTTTCTTTTGTCCACTTGGACCATACTCTATTTTTCTTGCTAAAACACTAATAAATAATCAAAATCTAAAAAATACATAAGGTTCTCTTTGGACTATCAGTTACTATCCCTAGCAATTTGGAGATTCGGACTTATGGACCTAGTACCTTTGGACTCATTCTATTACTATCCTGTGATTGTTCTGTCTGTCTGGCATTGTTCTGTTGTATGTTTATGTGTGCAGGTATTTCCTTGAAAGCCCTTGATGGTTAATTCCAAGGCATTGAGATAAGGATTTTACCCAAAAACAGCCGTTACTCTGCCCAATTTTTGTCAGAATCTTAATGTGCTTAATGAAAAAATGGTGCTAAGATAATAAGTTCATCTGGATCCCCAAGTGTTAATGTGTTGGTATTGATAAATCCAAAGGATGGGAAAATTACCTTGGCTCTTAATGTCAAGTGTTGGCTTCTTATTCGGTTAGACCGTTTCTTTCCTTAGCTTTTATTTTATGCATTAGGTTAGCCTCTTCATCTCCTCCCATTCTTAAATTTTCAAAATCTTCTCCCTTTTTCCAAAATATTCTTATGTTTGCAAATCTTTTCAAAACCTTTTTCTTAAAAATATCTTTCGCCCTTAGTGGCTTTTCTTCAAAAGTTTAGACACCGTTAATTGTCGAAACGAGTGGTTATACCCCACGATTTTGAAATTGATTGATAATAACGAGATCTTTTCCGCGTGAGAGAGCTAGTGGCATACTCGTTGATTTTATCCGAGTTGGCGCCCTTCTTTCATTTGCGATGCAAAGAACTTGTTTGTTCTCATGCTCAAGATCAATGGCTGAGTATTTCTCTCTAACGACAACAAAGTGTTTATTCGTTTTAAAACGTTTTTTCCAAAAGCGGAACTACATTAGCTCTGACTTCTCCATTGCACCGAGGAGGTATGTAGGCACAAGGCTTAACGTCTTGCCGAGCTTATTTTAAAAATAAAACAAACTCGTTTTTTAGCACACACACAACACAGATTTTCAAAAAGGTTCCCGTGGAGTACCACGGATATGAGGGGTGCTTTAAACCTTCCCCTCATATAATCAACACCCGAACCTGAGTTCTCTTTCTTGTTTTAAAAAACAAAACTTTGGGTTTTACGTTCTTTTCCCTTTTCCTTTGAAGAAAATAAAGCGCGGTGGCGATTTCAAACGAAATATTGATTCGAGTCAATCTCATGGCTTCGATGTCAGATTTTCCCCGCTACACTATGTACTAAGGCACAAGGACCATATAGGTAAGAATCAAACATCTAAAGATGGATCCATGATATTCAAAAGGAAATGTATAATACACTTCTCAATCATGATCTCAAAGGATAGATCAAACAAGCTTCCAAGTTAGAAGAAGGAAAGAAAGATGATTGAGTATTTGAATTGTCCATAAACATGAAATCAAAGCTCTTATCAAATGAGAAATACTAGGGGAAGAAATAAAATATTGAACCGTTATGTATTGCCCCAAGGTGCATTCCCCTAACCACAAGCAACAAGCAACACATGGATAAGCAAAGAAGAAATCAAGTAAGAGGCAAAAGGTATAAACACACAAGTAAAGTCCATTAGTTATCATGTTCTTTCAAGAACATCTCATTTAACATATTATCCTTTAATCAAGATCATTGTACCTCACAAATTCTCGAAAGCAAGTTGTAGACAAAAGAAAGAATAGAAAAACTAAAGAAAATCAGCAAACAAATAGAAAAACTAAAGAAAAAAGAAAGAAATAAAACAAAAGGAGTCAAACTTTGACTGCCACCAAGGTAGTGGGAACCATGGCGTGCGACAAATGACCAATCAGAGGTCGTCTCCTACCTCTTGACCAAAACCCTAAAACGTTTTCAAACAGGTTGAAAACAAAACTTCAAATCTTGATATCTCCTTCGATTCTCAACCAAAATCCATGATCCCAACATGAAAATTCATCACCAGACAACAAGGAACAACAATAAGTTCATTGATTTCAAAAAGAGCGCAAGATATGAGATAAAATTAAGCATGAAGACACGGTTTCATCCATTTTATACAAATATTCAGAACTGCACATAAAACAATTCAAGCCAAATGCAACCCAACAAACAACATCAAACCTATTGTTTGGACAGATATATGCTCAATGGCATCATTTCTAAACGTTAGCACCCTAACATGATGGGATTTAAAGTTCAAGATAACTTACTTCAAAGTGAAAAATAAATTCACTGAAACTCTGGATCAAGAAGCAAGAAACCCAACTGAGCTTGTTCCTTGAGCTCCAAATAAGCAAATGGAATTAGGGCACTGAGGTCTTTGTGCCAAAAATCCGTTGGAGGGATCTATTGACATTTCATGCAGATTTGGCTCTCTCACAGTGTTGCTTGCGTTTTGTGTAGCTTTTGGAGAACTTCTGATGCGTTTTGAGAGTGAAAACTGTTGGTGATTTTAGTATCATCAATGTATTTTGGTAGTAATGTGATTTACTGTAGGCCGATGCAATTATGCGTTAAGCTTGAAACGAGTTAGGGTAGTGCGGAGTGCACGCTCGTAGAGCCAACCGTGCAATTGAATACGAATAATAGAAACGGGGTTCCAAGGGGCGGAGCCCCTGGCGGGGTGCGAAGCAGCGCCCCGTCGGGGTCCAAGGGGCGGAGCCCCTGGCGGGGTGCGGGGCAGCGCCCTGCCGGGGTCCAAGGGGCAGCGCCCCGTTCGAAAAATTTGTTTGAATAGTTGCACCCTTTCCCAACCGACATAATCGTTTTACCGAACATGTGTGTCGTTTCCCAACAGACATAACTGTTTTTACCGAACAAGTGTGTCATTTCGGTTTCTATTGTTGATCTCCTATATAAGGAGTCATTTGGCCTCGGTTTCGGATACGAAAAACATACTTCCTCTACATTTTGATTTGTTCTCTATTATCAGAAACAGATTGTTCTTCGAGAATTATCCCCGCAAAGATTTCGTGAACCCAGACAAGAATAGGGTCGAAATACTTTGTTCAGAAAGTGAACGAACAAGATTATTGAAGATATCCAGGATCATCATACCGTATTTCTTACAAACGAACAAAGTACTCTTTTTTGATAATCATGGCTGGAAGAGGAAGCACCGTCAAGGAGATGACTAAAAGTTTCGGAAAATTGGACAAGTTTCAAGGACAAGACTTCAGGCATTGGCAGAAGAAGATGCATTTCATGTTGACAACGTTGAAGGTGGTGCACGTCGTGTCTACACCAATTCCAAAACTTGAGGAAGATGACACAGTTGAAAATATGAGACGCCGATCAAAGTGGGAGAACGACGACTACATATGCAGAGGGCACATTCTTAACGGTATGTCTGATCCCTTATTTGATATTTACCAAAACGTGGAATCTGCAAAGGAATTGTGGGATTGTCTCGAAGCCAAGTACATGGCAGAGGACTCATCCAGTAAAAAGTTCCTGGTGACCAATTTCAACAATTACAAAATGGTTGAATCGAGGTCTGTCATGGAACAATTTAATGAACTCCTCCGAATCCTTGGATAGTTCACACAACATGGATTGAAGATGGATGAAACAATATCTGTCACAAGCATCATAGACAAGTTGCCTCCTTCATGGAAGGATTTCAAACACAATCTGAAACATGGAAAAGACGAACTGTCTTTGATCCAACTTGGAAGTCACTTGCGCATAGAGGAATCTCTACGAGCGCATGAGGATAACAAAGGAAAAGGCAAAGAAATTGCTGGACCCTCGGTTAATATGATCGAAGAGGGTGGTAAGAACGATAACAACAAAAACAAAGGAAAGAAACATGCTTTCAATAACAAAAAGGGAAATTTCGGTGTTAACAAGAAACCGAAACTAGAATGCTGGAAGTGTGGCAGAACAGGCCACTTCAAGAAGGATTGCCGTTTCGGCAAAAAGCACGACAACGCGAATGCAAGTGGTTCAGGAAAGGGGTCTAAGGACCAATCCGAAAACCAAGGTCAGAAATTAATTTGTGATTTGAATAGTTTGATTAAACATTCGGTTTCATTAACTTCTGAGGCATTTTATGTGTAGGATGATGTTATCGCGTGGTGGATTGATTCTGGCGCCACAACACATGTTTGCAAGGATCGTTTCTGGTTCAATACTTTTGTTCCAGTGGAAGATGGTTTTGTTCTATACATGGGAGATGATCACTTCGCTCCCGTTGAAGGCAAAGGAAACGTGGTGCTAGAATTCAGTTCTGGAAAGACTATTTCTTTGTTTAATGTATTGTATGTTCCTAAGTTACGGAAGAATTTAATTTTTGGTCCTGTATTGAATAAGCTTGGATACAAGCAAGTGTGTGAATCCGATAAATATGTTTTATCGAAGTCTGGTGTGTTTGTAGGATTTGGATATTATAATAATGGAATGTTTATGATGAATTTGAATGGAGTTCCTAAAGATTTTGGTTCTATATTTATGTCTTCTTCGAATGTTATCAATTTTTCGTTATGGCATGCTCGTTTAGGACATGTACATTATAAAAGAATGCATGAAATGTCTAAAGACGATTTAATTCCTGTTTTTAATGAAAATAACGAAAAGTGTAAAACTTGCATGTTAACAAAGATCACTAGGCAACCTTTTAAAGGTATAACAAGGAAATCTGTCATTCTTGAGTTAATACATAGTGATTTATGTGATTTGCATGCTACTCCATCATTAGGGAATAAAAAATATTTTGTCACTTTCATTGATGATGCATCTAGATTCTGCTATGTTTATTTGTTGCACGCTAAGGACGAAGCCTTAGTTAAATTCAAAATTTATAAAACTGAAGTTGAAGTGCAACTGAATGTGCTGATTAAAACATTACGTACCGATAGAGGTGGTGAATATTATGATCCTGTATTTTTCCAATCTGTAGGAATCATTCATGAGACTACGGCACCTTATACACCTCAACAAAATGGTGTGGCTGAAAGGAAAAATAGAACTCTTAAAGAAATGGTAAATGCCTTGTTATCTTACTCTGGTTTGAGTGAAGGGTTTTGGGGAGAAGCTATGTTAACGGCTTGTTATTTGTTAAATAGGGTTCCTAATAAAAGGAACAAGACTACCCCATGTGAACTTTGGTATAAGAAAAGATCCAACTTAACATTTCTACGTGTTTGGGGTTGTAGGGCCGTGGTTAGACTCCCAGACTTAAAAAGGAAAACTTTGGGCGAAAAGGGTGTAGGTTGCATCTTTGTTGGATATGCTGAACACTCCAAGGCTTATAGGTTTTATGTTATAGAACCTAATGACTCGACTTCTATTAACACGATTATAGAATCAAGAGATGCCATATTTGATGAGAATTGTTTCTTTTCTATACCTAGACCAAAGATATCTATACCTAATTCAGATGAATCTCTTAGGGATGATCATTCAAATGATGTACCAAGTGAGACACTTGAACCCCGTGGAAGCAAAAGAGCTAGAAAATCAAGATCTTATGGATCTGATTTTCAACTATATTTAGTTGAGGGATCAAAGGATCAGATTGAGACTCAATACTATTATTGCTACAGTATAGAGGAGGATCCAAGAACGTATGATGAAGCTGTGAAATCTCGAGATTTTGTCTTTTGGAAAGAAGCAATTGATGAAGAGATTAGTTCTATCATGGAAAATAATACTTGGGTATTATCTGATTTACCACCAGGCTGCAAACCATTGGGTTGCAAATGGATCTTCAAAAGGAAGATGAAAGTCGATGGTACAATTGACAAGTTTAAAGCTAGATTAGTTATCCAAGGCTTCAGACAAAAAGAAGGGATTGATTATTTCGATACCTATGCTCCAGTTTCCCGTATCACTACTATTAGATTGTTGATTGCCTTGGAGGCTATTCATAATCTAGTGATTCATCAAATGGATGTCAAAACATCATTTCTGAATGGTGATTTGGAAGAAGAAGTGTATATGAAGCAACCTGAAGGATTTGTAATGCCTGGTAATGATCACAAAGTGTGTAAGCTAGTTAAGTCGTTGTATGGGCTGAAACAAGCTCCGAAGTAGTGGCATCAAATGTTTGATGAGGTTATTCTGTCTAATGGTTTCATTCTAAACCAAGCTGACAAATGTGTATATAGTAAATTTGATACATCCGGTAAAGGAGTTTTCATTTGTCTATATGTTGATGACATGTTGGTCTTTGGCACCAACCAAAATCAAGTTGATAAAACAAAGAATTTCTTGTCATCAAAGTTCTCCATGAAGGATATGGGAGAAGCAGGCGTTATTCTTGGTATTAAGATTAAACGGGAGAATAAAGGGGTTGTAATTACGCAATTTCATTACATTGAGAAAATACTCAAGAAGTTCAATTATGAAAATTGTTCTCCAGTAAGTACTCCCATGGATCCGGGAGAAAAGCTTATGCCAAATACAGGTAAACCTGTGGATCAACTCGAATACTCAAGAGCTATAGGCTCTTTGATGTATGCTATGATTAGCACTAGACCGGATATTGCTTATGCGGTTGGAAAGTTGAGCAGATTTACTAGTAATCCTAGTAGACATCATTGGCATGCGATAACTAGGGTATTCAAGTACTTGAAGGGTACTATGAATTATGGATTGTCATATATGGGATTTCCTTCGGTGTTAGAGGGTTATTCGGATGCTAGTTGGATAAATAATGTTGAAGATTCATCCTCTACAAGTGGATGGGTGTACTTGCTTGGGGGAGGTGCCATCTCATGGGCTTCCAAGAAGCAAACATGTATAACTAGTTCCACAATGGAATCTGAGTTTGTAGCATTAGCTGCTGCTGGTAAAGAAGCAAAATGGCTAAGGAACTTGGTATATGAGATTCCAATATGGCCTAAACCGATATCACCAATTTCTATCTGTTGTGATAGTAGTGCCACACTGGCTAAACCATATAGTCAAATATACAATGGAAAGTGTAGGCATTTAGGTATTAGACATAGTATGATTAGGGAATTAATCATGAATGGGGTGATATCTATTGAGTTTGTTCGGTCGCAACAAAACTTAGCTGACCACTTGACTAAGGGGTTAGCAAGAGACTTAGTGAAGAAGTCGGTAATTGGGATGGGATTAAAGTCCATTTAAATCTATTAGTTATGGTATACCCAATTCCCTTCTAATACAACGTTAGAAGCATAATTCAATGTGGAAAGATCATAGTTAAAGATTGGAGCAATTGTGTTTATCTTCCCAAGGTATGTGCTCAGACCTGCAAGTGATGGATGGGTTGAAGTATATCTTCTTAATGGTTCTTTTGAAAAATTGCTAATGCAGGTGCAAGATTAAAAGGATCACCTATGTGAGCATGAAGTTTTGCCGCTTCAAGAAGCTTGGACTTGGCTTCCTATATGCTTATTAATGGATAAGAACACATGGCTTTTAAAGTGTCAAGTATGAATAGTAGAGTATTGTAAGAAACATATGTGTACTATATCTTTAGATATTCAAATGGATTGACGGGTTCAATCATTGTGACACCCCGATTTTTGAGTATTTGGAATGTGTATTTGTACTAAGATGAAAATTCAATCGCAAGACATTTTCTTCTATGCATTTGTTTGATCGTTATACCTGTAAGTAAATCAAGGATTATTGTTGCACCTTGATTTTTACCCTATGATTCCATCATTGCATTTTATTTGATTATTCTTTATGTTTACTAACCATTAATCCAAAATTGCAAAAATATGTCTTGTTTCTCTTTTATTGTGTAAGACAGGGACTGAATCGAAGAAAAGCAAGCTTCGCGAGATAATTCAAAGAAGTTCGATATAAAAGTCCCCATTTCGAGTCCAGTTCATTTCAAGTTTAAAGTTTCTTTCTTCTTTATTTTAATTCAAGTTCTTGGTCTATTTGCTATTATTTCTTTTTGAATTTTGGTTCTTATTTTTAATTCTAATTCAATTTGAAATAAACTTTTTTAAGTTGAATTATTAATAAAAATTGAGAACATCTTTTAGTATAGAATTTTCTTTTATTTCTATGTTACTAACCATTTAGCTTTATATAATTATTATTATTATTATTATTATTTGTAGTTCTCTTATTTTTAACTTGTAGGTGTAAACAAATCAAGGTGGGTCCAAATATATGCAAGTCACGGTTTTCCAGCCAAAGAATCCACGTATCTCTTCCAGCCAAGATATTCACGTTTCATGCTCATGACTCCCACCAAGTGCTATTTCCAATTTCAAAACTTTCAACCAAAATTTCCATCAAACAAAATCCTAGCCCTTCATTTAACTTCATCAAAGGTCCAAATCTCTCTAAAAACCTTCACGCGGATTCTGTAACAAACTCTCAAATTCCCTCTCAATTCACACAGTTTTTGGTCACGCGTTCTTCACCAAATCTCACAAAACTCACGATTCTCCCTCTCGATTTCCCTCTCAAATTGTCATGCAAACTTCACCTTCCTTGCCTATAAATAAACACCTGATCACACCAGAAAAGGGGAGGAGAAACTGATAATGTTATGCTACCAAAATCTCACCACAAAGAATTCTCCTCCAAAACCTGATTAAACTTTCAACCTACAAACTCACCTTCACAAAATTCATACGAAGCTGAATCCACATAAACACAGTCACATTCATCATCTTTCATCGATTGTCATCAACACAAACCTTTCACGCAACCAACACTCATCGATCTTCAGAACTCAGCGATGACAATCATTATAACCGATCCAATCCACCATTGACTCGCTTTCAGTAAAATTCAGCCGATGTTGCATCCTTCTTCTCAACGGAATATGCAACGCATCTTGCAGAAGTAACATGTCGACATCACCGCAAACGAAACGCAACATCTCCAAACGACGATATCAATAAGCTCAAAGCAACGTCACAACTTCGAAACAACAGTAAAACGCAATCGGATCCGAATCGCATCTTCATGGCACGGAACACGGCTATTATCTCACCTCTGGATTTCTAGACGTCATCTCCTACAAATTGCAGATCCAGGTTCCACACTCTATTCGTATCATGTGGTGTGATTGATTGCTTGTTGTATGATGCCTTAATTTGATGTTATATGCTTGTTGTGTGATGTTTTAATCTGATGTTCATTTCAATGCTATGCCATGTTGTTGTTGCTGCCATATTGTTGTTGTTTTTTTTGTTATTTGCTCTTCTTGTGAGTCTCTTCGTGTTGATACTGTGAACCGAAACCGAGAGATATTGTTAAGGTGAGAAGAGGAGTTGTGTATCCTGTTTTTGTTGTCATCGTGAAACAGAGAGGTTTTTGGCGAGAGAGATGAGGATAGTTTTTGTTCTTGTGCGATTTAGATGAAGACGAAGGAGATAGAGAGCCGAGAGCATTTTGTTGTTGGTTTACGATTTAGAGATTTGACGTGGGAGATTTGTTGTTGCGTTTGAATCACAAAAGATGAACATGGACGGCCACAGAGATGAAGAGAGGGCGGCCATGGAGGTTGTTATTGTTGTTGTGGTTCGTTGATGGAGGATTAGAGTAGAAACAGAGAGTTGAGAGAACAGAGCCATGAGATGCAGAGAGAGATATCGTGAGAGAGTTGAGAGAGGAGGCGGACTCCCCCACTTGCTTTTAGGGTTAGGTTTTAATTTGTGATGTGGGCTTAGTTACTATGGCCCATCCGATTTCCTCATTGCAGCACCCATCATTCTACAGCGCACCCTATCTGGCAGATTTTGTGATTTTATTGGGCTTTAGCTCTCTCAATTTACTTTCGGTCTGGTGTTGTTACTCATGCCCAGCGCTTGTCTTTGCTTTTACACCCCCATTTGCTTGCTCTTTTAAGCCCATTGTGTTTATTTCCTTTAAATGTTTCTATATCTTTTTTACTTTACTAATTATTTTATTTTCTTATATTACAAAAATACAAAAACATACTTTTTAGTTTAGATTTTATTTTCACTATCAAAAATCACAAAAATATGTTTACTTGTTTATTTTCTTTTTAGTTTATGTTTGTATATATTCATCTTTTATGTTTTATTTTCCTTTTAAAATGCTTTGTTTGATTTTCTTTTATTTTCTTTTATGCACATGTTAACTCCGTTCCACGACAATTGTATAAGTCTCCAAAGGTCGAGCAGCAGTGGAATGCTACGTTTAACATCACACACACAAAATATTTTGAGCCGAACTACGGCTGCTCTGATTCCTTAATCGGGATACGTAGGCATTAGGTTGCGGGGCCTGAACGAGCACAATCTTGTATATATTTTCTTTCTTTTCCCTGCGTTTCTTTTCTCTTCTTTCTTCGTGTGTTTTCCGTTAGCTTTTAGGTTTAGATTTTTAGATAGCACCCTTAGATTTAGACTAACAAGAGCGGATCCCGTCGAGTACGACGGACGTGAGGAGTGCTAACCCCTTCTCCTTGCGTAACCGACACCCTTACCTGGTTCTCTAGGTCGTAAGACCTTTGTTTGTTTCCTTTTAGGTTTTACTCGATGTTTTCCTTTCCCATTTTTGGGATAAATAAACAATCGATGGCGACTTCATTGATTTCATCTTGATGATTTCGTGCCAGTTTCAATTATACTAAAATGGGGGGAGTTTGTTGGTGATTTTAGTATCATCAATGTATTTTGGTAGTAATGTGATTTACTGTAGGCCGATGCAATTATGCGTTAAGCTTGAAACGAGTTAGGGTAGTGCGGAGTGCACGCTCGTAGAGCCAACCGTGCAATTGAATACGAATAATAGAAACGGGGTTCCAAGGGGCGGAGCCCCTGGCGAGATGAGGGGCAGCGCCCCGTCGGGGTCCAAGGGGCGGAGCCCCTGGCGGGGTGCGGGGCAGCGCCCTGCCGGGGTCCAAGGGGAAGCGCCCCGTTCGAAAAATTCGTTTGAATAGTTGCACCCTTTTCCAACCGACATAACCGTTTTACCGAACAGGTGTGTCGTTTCCCAACAGACATAACTGTTTTTACCGAACAGGTGTGTCATTTCGGTTTCTATTGTTGATCTCCTATATAAGGAGTCATTTGGCCTCGGTTTCGGATACGAAAAATATACTTCCTCTTACAAAACGATAGTGGAAAATGAGTGAGGAATGTTTGAGAGTGTGAGCTAGCAGATATCACATGGGAGGTAAAATAGAGGAGGGAATCTTTTCTTCTTTTGGTATGGCAAGGTCTGGTGTGCATGCATGTAGTATGCAATTTTGTTGGCTTATTTGGGAAAGAAATGAAATGCAGGGCGTGTAGTTATGATGTGTACAAATTCCTCTCATTTTGCACACAAACTTCAATTTGTCCAAACCTGCTGCACTTGCAAACCTCCCTTGCCCGTCCCAACCTTATGCCTTGATCTTCTACATTTTTCCACCATTTGAAGGGATTTAGTACTCTTTAGAAAGCTGACATGATGAGCAATATTATTTCTGTTGGGAGTTTCTTGAAATGAAGTTTATAAGATGCTTGGAGTTTAGCCCGAGTTTGGTGATATTGAGGGTGCCAAAAATCTGGCCAGATGAGCTGCATGGGATGCATAGAAACTAAGCCAACCTTATCATTATTTCTCTCTCAACTCTTGACCATTTGTTGCAAAATTGCTACCATTAGAAATCTGAGCTTACATACTACAAGATTGATGTTGGAGAAGTTTTGAAATGGAGTTTGCAAAGTACTCAAAATCTGGCTCAAAGTTGGATGTTTAAACTGAAAAATAACACAGCGAATTTTTCAATGTTGAAAATCTAGCAACTTGAAATGCCCAACTTTCAAGCATCATATCTCTCTCATTTTTTATCCAAATGCAAAGTTCTACACATAGTTGGAAAGCTCTTGGAACATAGAACAACACCCTTGTTGGAGATAATTTGATTTGAGGCTTATATCTTGGTGAAATCTAGCTTTGAAGTTGACTGATCATCCATGGAAATTTCCCCAAAATAGTACCTTCTAAATAACCCTAGTTTCCTAATTTTGGAATTTTGTACCATTCTTGAATTTTCATGATCCCTTGAGAATTTCTTGATTAAATCTTGCATGTTACTCACATTTGACTTGATATTCTCAATTTTGACCTCAAAAAGTCAAGAGTTGACTTTTCTTTACTGTCTGGTTGACTTTCCCCAATTCAATTTCCTTACAATCATCTGGGCAATTGAGGATCTTATGATTAAAATCAAAGGTCAGGATTTCATCCTTAGGTACCTTGTGACATGTAGAAAGACACAGAAACAACTTTTGCTCCAAAACTCAAAGGAAACCTGATTAAATCCAAAACCCTAATTTTTGTCCCTTGTGTTAAGAGATGATGATCAATCTTCAAAAACCTAATTCCTCGGGGAAAATTGGAGAATCTCTTGAACAAAGATGCCTTATATGATGATATGAGGATAAGACTTCAATACTTGGTCAAAGGAGAAGTCAAATACTCAAGTAAACTAAGAAATCAACATAGAGACCAAAATATCGGAGGAGTGGATTCTCTACAATCTTTAGTCAATCTTCAATCATTTGATGAAGTAATAGGCATGTTGGGATGCCATGAGGTACACTAATTCTATGTAGCTTGAATTATCACAAGATAGAGGGCATGAGACCCTAGTTGCACTGATTGTCAACACAGTCCATCTTCTATGTCTTGAGGAAGTCCATAAATATCAAAGTACCTTGACCTCATCTTAATGTATGAATGCATATGATAAATGAAGCATAAACCAAATATGATAGAAACAAATAGGGTAAATTTTGGGGTGCAACAATATACACTTTGTCCGTGAACGTGTTATGGCAGGCAGGTTACTGATTCAACATGTTCTAGCTCAAGCCCAGCTAGCTTACATCTTCATCAAGCCTCTCTCATCCCTCCTCTTTGACAATTTTTGAGACAAACTCAAGATTGTTTGTGCCAAACCCTCATGAGTTTGAAGGGGAGTATTAGAATGCAACGAGTGAAGTGCATGGTAAGATAGTTAGGAATCATAGTAAGGTAGTTAGATTGCTCATGAAGTAAGCTAGAGAGAAACTAACTTCATCTCTTTTATAAATACACTAAGTCATGGCTTATGTTATCAATGAGAAATATCACAAAGATATCAAGCAAAGCTTGATCTTCACCATACATGTTCATCATCTCTTCCATGCATAATCTTGTTCATTAATGGTGAATCAATTCTCTCATATAACAATTTAAGAGAATTTTTGTACGCGGAAAAACTAAGACATTAAAGTTGATTAAAGGAAACAAAACCAAACACATAATCTAATTTTTCATCATCCCATCATCTTTCCACAAACCCATTCCAACAAATTTCTCACACAACGATAAAAGTAATATCATATGAGTGAGTGACGTAGAAGAAAGTAAATACATGGTATAAATCATTAACTTTCCCCTGTTCACTTGGTAATTCTTGTGGTTATTATATGTCACCTAATTCTTAATCATTATCTTCCAAATTCAAAACTTCACATTTTATTTGAAAGCTTGATCATTAAATTGAGGAGAGAGTGGGGATTAAAGAACATGATCAAGAGCATGAAGATGAAATTAGGGGGAATACCTTCTTGATTAAGAGGGTGACATGGGATGGAATTCCGTTGTTCTTCTTCAAGACTTAAGCTTCCGGATTAAAGAAGATGAAAAACTTGAGAGTTACCTTCCTTGATCTCTCAATCATTCAAACCATTATAAATTATTAAAAATAATTCAAAAACTTTTTATAAAATTTAATCCTATGATAGTAAACATTTTCAACATTACAGAGACTAACAATCAATTAAAAGTAAAACAACGTATTCAGTTATTTCAAATATATAATTAATTAACTAATTATTATAAGCATTCTAAAATTATAGAAAATATTTCTTACTATTTATGTAGAAATTATTTTAAATTATTGTAACCTATATTTTTAGGTATTATAAACACTTGATCAAATAAAACTACCTTTTTTTTTTATAAACTACATCAAATATTCTATACGACGAATGCAAAAAGAATTATATTTCATTTCATCATATAAACTGAAATTATTCAAAATATTTAATCTCGACATAGTGACCATCGAGAAGCTATGTTAGCTTATTTGGCCAAAGTCATATGGAATTAATCTCTTTCCTAATCCTGATGTACAAACTTGTTGCAGGCAACTCATAGGCTTCAACGAGTGAGCATTTTATATTTGGGACAAATTTTGTGAGAGACATATCACATAGCCATCTAAAACTTTAAGGTGATAGATGTATGGGTTCTCTCACTTATAAAGTGTCAATTTTTTTTTTAATAAATGCAAGACTTCTTCCTCACACTTGATTCTCAACACTCCCCCTCAAGTGTGAGTTTATACACAAAGCTTCCCCTCGTGTGAAAGTCCTCTCTTTCACATTCACTTGTATCCGTTGACATCTTCAACTACAAGTCGGTCCCTTTCTTGAACCAAAGGCTCATGATACCACTGTTGGAGGTAACTCAGAGGCTTCAACGAGGGAGTATTTTATATTTGAGACAAACTTTGTGAGAGGAATGCCACATAGCCGCCTAAAACCTTAAGGTGATAGATGTCTGAGTTCTCTCACTTATAAAGTATTCATTCTTCTCTTTTATAATCAATGCAGGACTTCTTCCTCACACTTGATTCTCAATATATCTAACATTATTTAACATGCCTTAATTAAGTTCTTTGAAGAAATCCTAAACTTAAAAATGAATTTAAGCACAATTAAATAAACATGCGTGTATTATAATTATATTACATTGGAGTTTAAGTTTTGTAAATTGTGTTTTTGATTTAATTGTTAAAAATTAAAGAGAAGAATGTCAAATGAAGTTGAAGGGACACACTAACCTTTTGAAGACTCCGAAAAGCATGCAATTAATTTAATAAAAAAACTAAATCTATTATATCTATCATATCTATTATATCTATTATCTATTATATCTATTATATATCTATAAAAATCTAAGTACTTGGAAAGACCAAGTTTAACCTCACTTATCCAAGACTAATTTTGACTAATTCAAAGAGCAACTTTGTCTTTTGCAACCAATACTATCACCATATTATTTTAGCAATTAATGATTCTGATTTGTCATCACCACAAAATTTGTTAGATTTTTTAATTTATTTTATGGTGAATTCTTATTTACCCAACTCAAAAAGTTGGGTAAGGTTACCTTTAGTGTAATATGCATTGAAAACATCAAACAATTATTCTATATAATAAATAATTAAATACATAAAAATTAAATGGTGTCATCTAATTGGGGGAAGGTACACTACCCATCTTTTTATGATGGGTAGAGAAGTTGTCCCCTTATTTTATTCCTTCTTTAAATGCTCCACTAAACATTTCCACTACCCTAAATTCACCTCTCCTTAATTACTGCACGTTCATGAATGTTTCTCCACAAAATTATGAGATTTTTTTATTTATTTTATTTATTTGTTTTATTGTTAGATTTTTTACACTTCCACTACCCTAAATTCACCTCTTCCTAATTACTGCACGTTCATGAATGCATCTCCACAAAATTATGAGATTTTTTATTTATTTTATTTATTATTTAAATGCTCCACTAAACACTTCCATACCCTTTATTTATTTTACTTTTTTTTATTTATTCTTTAAATGCTCCACAAAACACTTCCACACCCTAAATTCAATTGTTCAACACTATCTCTCCATATTCCTTGCACGCGCATGAATGGTCTAAGAAGGTTCACAAATGGTTCAAGAAGTTCAAACGACACTTTTCAAATTCACACAACTTCCTATCTCCATTAAATCCCACCAGTTTTCCATAAATCATAATATCCACATCATTAGTCTGACTATATATTCACCTCACAGGAGAAAATCGTTCCAACATCACCACCAATTAGAATCAAAAAAAGGTCATTGCTTATTACGAACCTGTTTTTCTGTCATTGTTTGTTTTTATGTTTCTATGCTTTCTAACCGTATTTTGTTGTTCTTATTTGAGTGAACAAATTGAACTATGGCTAAACCCATTGAAGTTTTGAAAGATATCAATGATTCAAAGGATTTATGGAAGATAACCGTTAGATGTAAACATCTATGAAGTGTTACCGCTGCTTCAAACAAAGAACACTTGGAGATGATTTTGGTTGATTCAAAGGTAAACTTTTTGTTCATTACCGTAATATAACAAATAATTTTTTTAGTGGAATCTAATTATTTTTTTGTCTGTCGTTTTGTAGCTTGATATGATTCAAGGGATTGTGCCTCCTTTTTTGGTTCAGAAATTTCAGATGCAACTTCAAGTTGGATGTTCTTACATCATGCAAAATTTTAAGGTTTCAAATTAAACTACCTTTTCATTGATATATAAGAAGGATCTTTACAAATCAATATTAGATCCATACAATATGAAATCCGGACGCAACCCGTGCGGCAACACGGGTTTCTTACTAGTACTATCTAATGAAATTTATTCCCTTTTACTCATAAAGCTCAAAGCATAAATGTAATTAGAAAATATTATTGATAAACGAATATATGATATGACATTACAGCAAAATAATAAATTAAAACTAACATTTGATGAATGTGAAACACTTAATATGAATTGATTTTTTAGAAACTTGTCAAATATGTATTCCTTTATGTTCATCATAAGTTCATACACTATGCCAAAACTACTGTTAGGCAGCACACCATAGACAGTGTTTTTCAATAAAAGCGCTGCTATATGTCTCGATAAAAAATTATAATTTAAAGGTGCTGCTTTAGGTTCACATAAGAAAGCCCTTTATGAAAGTGCTGCCTTAGAATCACATTAGAAAGCACTTTCAGAAAGCGAAGTCTTAGGCATAACTAGAAAACGCTGAAAGCGCTGCCTTAGGTTCACATTAGAAAGCGCTTTCTAAAAGCGCTGCCTTAATTAGATTCACATTAGAAAGCGCTTTCTGAAAGCGCTTCCTTAGGCGGATTAAAATTGAAATTAAAAAGTAGTTTCTAATCACTATTATCATTACTTTCTATTCTCCAGTACTATCATTCTTCTTCTCCCAAACGAAAAACCCTAGAATCTCACAAAAAATCTTCTGAATCCATGAACAAACCTTCTAAATCCACCAACAAACCTTCTGAATTCGAAGAACCCTAATCGAACCCACAACCGCGAATTTCCTCTTTCATATCTCACGAAAATCCCTTCAGCGAATTCGAAAAGCCCTAATCTAACCTACGGTTGTGATTTTCTTCTTCTGCAAAACGAAATCGCTTTCATTAGGGTTTATATCGTTCTTCTTCGGTATTAGAGGTATGAATTTACTTTGGCATTGTTTATGGAATTTTAATACAAGCTCATAGCACAAGTGCTTAACAAAATAAGTTCGATAAGCCTATAGCATAAGTGCTTATCACTTTTCTGGAACCTGAAATCAGAATTAAATCTACTCATTTTTTATTTTTTGCTGCTAGATCTTTTGACAAAGGACTACAACTCCGATCAAAACCTCACCGTTAAATCTTACAACGCCACCAGAGTGGTAAGCTCTTCGAATTTCCATTATAATTATTCACATGTTAATTGTATTATTATATGTTCGGTTTCTGAATTTCTAACTGAGATCTAGCGTGACACCACTATTTTGCATTGTTAGAAAGAGACATTAAAGTCCAAATAGTAATAAAGTACCTTGAAATACTAAGAACTAGACATAGTGTTATAAATTTGATTCCTCATTGAACATCACGTGTTGAATGAAATGAGTTGATTTTGTTTTGATAAAAAAAGTCACCACTCCTTTTATCATTCTCAAAATAAATTTATCATCAAAATGGACTTCATCAACTAATAAACATTTATGATCACTCTTCAACTATTAAATTGACTAAATGTGTTAAAACAAACCCTAATATCTATATTAATAAAAAAAACAAAACAAATTTAAAATAATACTCATTGTTATACCCCAAAATTTGCCCGCATCTTTTTCAAGAAGAAGGCAACAGACTTCTGTCTAAAAATTGGGAGTTTCATATAATCTTGGATTTTATTTCATAAATATCTTGATTTTATGAATACTCGGTTTTTAGAATATTTCTTATACGGTATTTTGGTTCGCTGTTGAATTTATTCTTACACAAACGCCAAGTACTGTTTATCACTTCACACACGCTGTTTATTTGAGATTTATTTGCAGATAAATAGTACTGACGCAATTGGTACAGAATTAAATTTTACAGACGCAGAGTCCGGGGATTCAGACTGTACTGGTAACAATTAATTTATTATTGGTTTTTGTTTCCCACTAATTTTTGTACTATATTATTATTTTCAAAATCTCTTCCTTTATTTTCAAATCATTTCCTTTCTTTTCAAATCTCTTTCTTTCAAATCAAATCCTAACTTTATTCCATACACTTTCTTTCAAATCCTACTACCACTCAAATTTTCCTTTTTTGTACGGTATCACTTCATTCCCCAACGTCTCTATCCTTCTTTTCACTCTATAAATACCTCTCATTTTTTCCATAAATTCTCACATCAAAATTCACTCATTTCCCAAATTTCTATCTCATAATTATTTTCTTTTCTTCCCCGGCAAAAATGGCAAAGTGGATGGATACGTGTTTTCTTATGGTCATCACTGTTTTGGTGATGATCATGTCCTTTTTCTGGCTGCATAGTCCTGAAAAATGCGGACTTGGGTTGCTTACACTACCATTCATCTATATGTTGCTATTTATAGCATGGGTTTTTAATCGTCATTTTTAAAGTTTGTCGTATCTTTCGCTTTCAAATAATGTACCGTTCATTATATTTGTCGTACTGTTCGTTACATTGTGTAATATTTGTACTGTCAGTATTGAATATTGTACTATCTGTCGTACTGTCGTTTAATTATCAAGATAATATTATGTGTGTTTTCGGCTAATTAAATATTTATTTTTTCTGTGCATTAAATATTTTTCAAGGTTATTATCGGTAATTTCGTTCGCGTACAGTATATTTTATTTATTTATTATGTTTATGTTTTTCTAACAACTCATGTAAATAAATTTTCACCATTAACACAACAAAAAACAAAAAGAAAAAATTAACTTTAACTATTAAGTTTTCACTTTAACTGTTACGTTAATGCCCGGACAGCCAGTTAACAGTCAAACCCGCTGACAGCACGATTCTCCGTGTTTTGTACCATCAATCAAGTCAATCTTTTGCATTTCAAAATTTCAAGATTTTTGTTCTAGAAGTCTTCTGATAATCACATGATCAACAGAGACTCAGCACTGCACAAAAATCAGGTACGCTTAACTGTCTCCTACACAAACAGTTCCTAACTAGGGTTTTTGTTTTTTTTCAGGAGAACAAGTTTTTTGAGACCTCCAATGGATTTCATGGACCTCCATATGTCTCAAAGTACCACCAGACAAATTTTCAAACTTCGATTCGCTCAGACGCACAGTCAGCAGCTCAAACAGTCAATAGACGACCAGTTTGACCGAAAAGTCAACAGACAGTCAAAAATGAATTTTTTTGTCAACATCCATATTTTATCAAACTATTCATCATTTGATCAATGGTTGATCATAATTCATCAAGAAAATATCAGAAATCAACAAAACCCTAAGTTTCAAAATTAGGGTTTTCTCCTACAAAGTCAACTGAACTTTGACCGGCCATAACTCTCTCCCCGTTCATTCAAAAAATTCCAACCAAATCTTGTTTTGAAGGAAATTCAATTATCTTTCAAATTAAATTGATCCCATGGTCATTGGATTCACCATTTGAAAAATATGAGCTCAGACATTACAGGTCATTTTCAAAGTCAACAAAAAGTGGTTTTTTGTCAAAGGCCATAACATCAAGATAACTTCTCCAAATGCAAAAAAGTTTCCAAAGTGGCTTGTAGAAGACATCTTGAGGTTTCTAAAAAGTACAAGAAATCCTTCATATGATCAAAATTGAGGGAGATATGCCTTGTTGAAGTTGGCTATTTTTTGGGAAAATGCATGAAACCAACATTGATCAAAAATGTTTTTTTTCCAAAAGAGGCCAAGTATTCATGATCCAAACATGTTTCTAATGATACTAAAGGGATCCCACGACCAACTTGAGGCCCATGGCATTTTTATTTCTTTTTTAATTTAATTTTATTCCATTTAAAGTTAAATTAAAAGAGAAATGGTGCAAGATAATGATTCAAGGCTTTTGTCCTTAGCATGAGCCATCAAAGTTGATCCAAACTCTGCAACATAGAAGTACATGGCAGGCCTAGAGCAAGAGGGATGAAGAAAATCAAGCCATGGCCAAGAAATTCAAACTTTTTAATATTTAAAAAACCAAAAGTTCAAAGACACTCAATAATTGTTAGCTTAAGATTGAAGCACTCTTATTGCTCATAAATAGCTTAGAATACTTCAGTAGGAACACACACACAAAGATCCATCCAAAGAATAGCCAAGAAACTCACAAAATTCTCAAAAAAATCTCAAAACTTTGTAATTTTCGTTTTGTAGTTTCCAACCATTATCAATACAAACAAACACTTTCAATCATCTTCTGAGGTCATATAGAGTAAGAATGAACCCCTAATATGGTCCCATGAGAGTCATAACACGTGCATAGTGTTCTTCATGTTCATACATAATCAATTTTCGTTTTCTTATATTTAATTAATCTCAATGTAATCTAATCATTCTAATGAGTTCATGAGGTCTTATAGGACAGGTCTAGGCTTTAACATGTCAGCTTCCACGTGAAAATTGCTCAACACCATTGATGAGTGTTCATGCGTGTTCAAGCTTCAATATCTTCGAATCCATAGCTACATCACTCAAATAGCAAAACTAACGTCATATTTAAACTCAGAGCATCCTAATTAGGGGATCTGGGTTGCTTTTGTTGTTTGTGATCCTTGCTTTTGCAGGTTCGGAAGCTACAGGGAGATATGGCGTTTATCGCGAAAATAGTGGGGGTTTAAAACCGCCGCTATTTGCTTTAGAAAATTGGAGAAGAAGATGAATAGGAAAGGACCTGTGTGGCGTGCTCCTATTGGCCAGTTTGCGCGCCCAGATCATTTTGAATTCCTTGGATCCAGCGTTCATTACCCCACGCTATTGCCATACACCTCTTCAATCTCAGCCTTCCAATTTCATTTAATCCAAATCCAACGTTCATAAGCCTGCTATCTATATTATAGATCCTCAGCTTTGACACACCAGATCACAAATATTATATTTTTTATTTTATTTGTTTTTCTTTGCAAAATTAATTAAAAATACTTCCAAAAACCCAAAATATATTTTCTTTTTACTATTAATTTGATAAAATGATAATTTAATTTCTGGACCAAAAATATTTTATTTTTCTTTATAATTAAAATATTTTGTTTAATTAATTAGTATATATTTATGTATTTACTTTTTTTATTATTTCTAAACTATCATAAAAATCAGAAAAAAATAATTTCTTTTAGTAAATTTAGTTTATATATTATAGACTAACTTTGGACATAATTAGGTTATTTTTCTTTTTAAGTTTAAATTATTTGTATAATTATTTGCATAATTATTGATTAATTAACTTCATAACCTCTAAAACAATTTCAAAAAATCCCAAAAAAATTAATTTTATTTTAAAAATAATTAACACACAATTTGGACATATTTTAGACTTAATTTTTTAGGTTTAAATTTTATTTCTAATTCTTAGCTTTTTAATTAAATTAATTATGCATTAATTTTAATTAAAATCAACCATCCAAAAAATCCAAAAATACTTCCCTTTATCTCATTGCAATTTAAATTCGTAGATAAGTGTATGGGTTGTCAAAATCATGTAAATAGCGTAGTTTACATTTCTCGCAAAATCGATGTAATAGCGTAGATTTATTTTCTGCATTTTACATTCCCGCACTTTAAATTTTGTACATATAAAACTGCGTGTATGTCAAAGATAATAACTGAAGCGTTAGATCACTAATTTCAAAAGACAAAAAATATCTGAAAATAAAACACAATCACACTTGCACCTCTTAGGGTAATCCCTCTGTTACTCTTTTCAAAATCAATTCTACTGTTTCAAATACAATTCAAACAATTTCTTTCTGTATCCAGTCAAGGAAAATTTTCTAAAAGAAAATAGGAAAGGACCTTATAAATTTAGGGTAGATCTCCTAATTGCTTGCTCAAATCAAACAAAACAACAAATGTTTCACATATCACTGTTTTTCCAAAACAAAACTTTCAAAAAAAGACAACATTTTGTATATATCCAAACAAGGATTGTAATGCCCGAAAAATCGATTATTCGCTTAATTTAGATGTTTGGAGTGTTTAATAAAATTTTTGTATTTTGGGACGATTTAGTCGGTATTAGTTCGGGATAGCGGATCGATAACTAATTGAGATTTTTAATATTTTTAGTATTAGAATTATTATTAAAGTGTCGTGTATTCTTTTAGGAATTTTCAGAGCAAATAAAATTGGACCGTAAAATGTGAGGTAATGAGTAATTAGGGAATTTTAATAAAATAAAATTATTGGGCTATAAGTGTTGCACGTGTGTTTTGAGTGGTGGCCCAAATTGGAATTTGTGAGGTAATACACTTAGGTTTTGGAAAAGCCAGTAACAGATTGGAGGAAAAATAGAAGAACGGCAGGGAGAAGAGGAAATTAGGAGAAGAAAAGAGATACGAGAAATTTGCCGAGAAGAGAATAACGGAAGGATTACGTGAAGCCATAAAACTTGGATTCGACTGGAATTGTAGAGCGGATTCCGAATATAAGGTAAGGGTGGGGTTCTTGCTCTATAAACGGGGATATGATGGACCGTATGTGGGGTTTAGAAGATTAATATTATCTAACTATGTGTTGGTATGATTTTTGGTGTCTGTGATGTCGCTGTGTGAATTTTCTGGAATTGAATGAAAAACTATATTATTGTGTGTAAATATTGTTGGTTGTGTTTTCTACGATGATTGGATTGGATTTTTGATCGATGATGATAAATATATGTATTATGTGTTGTGAATTAATTGGTGATGTTGTGACGATAAATTTTGCTGAGATTGGAAATTGTTTTTGGACTAAATACTTATGCCAGAATGATAAAAAAAATTGAGTCTGGAAGAGAAAAGAAAAGTTTTAGGGACGGGGCCATATACACGGGACAGACGTCCCTTGAGGCAAGTGGGAAGACCCCACTTTTGTGTGGGGCGGGCGCCATTTGAGTGTAAATAGCCCCTTTTTTGTGCGACGGCTAATACAGTAAGTAAGGGACGGGGGCTTCACTTTCATATTTGTTTTTTTTTGTGTAGTACCCCTAATATAAGTGATACCTTGCATATAATATAATCGTATATATTACTGTAGCGCCCATTCCTTTATAGCTATATGAGAAAGAGTGATTCATTCCTAAATATATAATGTATATACTGCGTTGTAGATGAAACAAATTAATTTGCACTGTAGCAATCTCACATTCATAAATATTGCTTTGTTAATAGATAAGTATATATACTGTTATAATTGATAGGTTTTAACACTATATCACACGTGCTTTGAATTATATTAATGGTATTGATACTTTGGAAAGATAATAGAATTATAATTCTTGCAATATGAAGTTATGTTTTTCTATTAAAAGAGAACAATTCTGTTAGAGATAAATATTTAGATTATTTACCTAATAAGTTATTTCTAATTCCGTTAGAGTTGTCAATAGGGTTGTCAGTTGCTTTGGAGTTGTTTAGAGTAAAACCTGATAAACTATGGATTAAAATTGAAGGTATTTGACCCGTTAGAGTTGTATTATTATTACTTGAGTCAGACTATTAGCCTATTTGGTGCATAAGAGTTACCCTTATATGTAATGAGAACTGTCAATAGGATATTTTTGGGCACTTTAGAGTTGTATGAATTATTGTAGAGTTGTTTAGAGTCCCTTCGAAACTCTGTCGAATTATAATTATATATTATTATAATTATATATTATTATATTTTTTGTGAATTAATAATATAGAAGGAGTTAATGAAAATAACAGTAGCACTTTGTTTCCCATTAGTGTAGTGACCAATTTCGTAACAGAGACATTATATAAGTAGCAGAGGAATATAATAATAGACAGAAAAATATATAGCGAGTTGAATAATATTAGGAGTGTTCGGGAATAATTCGATAACCGTTGTGCTTGCGGTGTTTTTGGTAATGTTGCGACGTGACGTATTTTTGTGAGTTTTGTGAAATATGGCGATGTTTGCGTGAATTATTGTTGTTGATTTGTCGTGTGATATATTGCGATGTTGCGATGAGTTTTTATGAATTATTGCGAAGTGCAGGATTTAAGATGACGATTTTTTTATCAATAACTATTGATATATTTTGGCGATGTAGGTGAATGCCTTTGTGACGATGTTTGGCGACGTGTTTGTGATATAGGCGTATGCCTCGCGACGTTGTTTTGCGATGTTTTTGATTTGTTGCATTTCATCAGTGTCTCATGATTTGCATGTTTTAGCGACGGCCTGGATTGGCAAACAGCGACGAAGGCTTATGCCTGTTTTGATGCCTCTATTATCTGGCGATTGGCGATGGGGGCTGAAGCCCTGGGTACCACATGCATGTGCATTTGTTAGAGTCGCATTTCATTTGTGTGATTATGATGTTATGTGTTTTTTTGACGCGTGAATTTATGTGACTTGTTGTGAACTTTGAATATGATCTTATGTGAGATATTGTGATTTGTGTTGTTGATTGAAATGGTGAAGTAAACTAGACGGTAACGATTATACCGCAAAGCGATAATTATTATAACTTGAGCCTGAATATGCTGTTTATCATCACCCAGTTTATATTGTTTGATATCTCACCCCTTCTGAATGATGTTTCCCTTACCGTGGGAAACAGACAGGTACTCAAGATAGCGGTGGAAGTTTTGAAGTGATTTTATGAAGTCTTTAGTTGCTGTTATTCGAGTTGGTGTCTTGCTCTGATACGTAGCACTCGGGGGGATAAACTATTGTTTTAGTAATTATTATGTTTGATGGATTTTTAGTGATGTTTTATTTTGGTTGTGACTCAACTTGTTTTGTGAAGATGCTATAATTAAAATAAATCATTGTGAAGTTTTGTGAATTCCGCTGCGAGATAAAATAATTATTTTGATACAGTGATTTTGAGAATTAATTTTAATTGTCCGTTTATGTTTATGTGCTATGTATCTATATGAAAGTGTGAATTACGTAAATGTTTTTGAGATGACGAATATGTGATACCTCAAATGAACTTGTTTGAAATTTATACTCTGATTTTCTGTATAATTTATCGGGTAGATTTGGGGTGTTACAAGGATCATTACGAAGTTAAAGATCTTTTTTTTTTTCAAAACATCTTTCGAAAGATAAAGCACTTTGTATACATCCGCACAAGGATCATTATAAAGTTAATTTACAAAGGTATTTTAAAACCACATGCAAGCATTTCAAAGCAAGACAAATGATTCAAACAAGTGAGCTAAGCAATTAAGAGCCCATGGATACAAAGGGGTGCTAACACCTTCCTTTTGTATAACCTACCACCGAACCCAAAATCTCTTAAAGGTCTTTTCTGTTTCTTTTATAAACCTTTCCTTAATTGGATAAAATAAAAGTCGGTGGCGACTCTCTGATTTTCACAACTCAAAAATAAAAGAAGAGTCAGTTCGTATCCCACGAAAAAAACCGAGGACGACACTCATTAATAAAACGATCCATTTATTTTACTAGTTGAATGTGCTAAATTTGTGGCAAGAGAATTATTTATGGAGAGAAAGGGAAAAACCAAAATTATTAATAAGTTATATCTGAGTTCCAAAAAAATATAAACAATTTCTCATTCCACCCCATGACCTTCTTACACACCACCAAATTGACCAAAATGCCCTCATGCTTTCGTAGATGCACTTCCGGAAGCACCTTTTTTTTGTGTAACGTTGTTTTATTCCGTAGATGCACTTACGGAACTCTTCCGTAGATGCATGTACGGAAAGGTCGCACGTTATAACTCGCGCCAGACCTTTCCCCTCCCTCATTCTCTTCATTTCAAACTTTTATCTCTCAAACTCTCTAAACCCCAAACGCTCTTAAACTCTCAAACACTCGGCCTACATTGTCAACATCAAGTATCAAGACATTCCATCAAGTTCAAATCGTTATTTAATCGGTAAATTTTCAACATTTTGACTTATTTTGAGTATTTTTAAATTGAATTAGAATATGATATTTAGGTGTAGAAATGATTGGATGGGATTAGAGATATTATTTAGAGAC
This sequence comes from Vicia villosa, assembly GCF_029867415.1. Classification (NCBI taxonomy): domain Eukaryota; kingdom Viridiplantae; phylum Streptophyta; class Magnoliopsida; order Fabales; family Fabaceae; genus Vicia; species Vicia villosa. Next base: position 540,340 of record NW_026704956.1, on the reverse strand, counting down.
AATGTAGGTGTTGTTTGTGGTTTATTTTGGACGATCAAGCAAAAAAAAGGGTTTTTGGGTGACTGAACAATGCGATTACGCCAATGTTGCATTTATAAGCTTCAGGGGATTTCGTAGATGCACCTACGCAAGAGATGAACGTTAGGGAATCCCGTAGGTGCATCTATGGAAGCACCATACATTTTGAAACTAAGGTGCTTACGTAGGCGCATCTACGGAAGCACCATATATTTTGAAACTAAGGTGCTTTCGTAGATGCACCTTCGGAAAGAGTTTTTTCTTAATTCGTTTATTTATAAATCATTGTTTGTGTATAGATACATATAAGCTAAGCAGATGTTATCACAATGCAGACATTATGACTCACGGTCCGGAGGAGGTTCAGGCGACGAGAGCAGAGAGCGACTGGAGCTGCGTCGAGGGGTACATCACCTAGTACTATAGGGTGTCACACCAGTACATGCTTCCCGCTGCACCTAGATATCCGCCCAGACCAGCCCACGAGGAGATTCTGTAGGCTCATCAGGCCGAGTTGGACCACACTCACGATCTCCTTCCTCGGTGTCGAGAGATAGTTGACACGGGACTGAGAGCCATTGCAGATGGTTTATTCCCTGAGGGGTATGCGGAGAGGCGTGTAGTGGATACTATGATTAGGCTGGCACATAAGGTATTTGTATACCGTAGAAATCGTGCCAGGACTGGTGGGGCACTGGACGCTAGAGGCAGAGTCGGGAGAGGCCGTGGTGGACGGAGGGGGAGGCGGAGGACGTGGTGGAGAGCAGCATGATGAGGTACGACACACAGTAATGATGTCTGGTAATGATGCATGTGGTCTATTTTTTTGTTTGTATTTTCTTTGATGATGTATGTATGTTACTTATGTTATTTTGATGATGTATTTGACATTATGACCGACATTATTTATACGATGTATTATTTATTTACCTACTATTGTATTTAAAATGCGTTTCTTTAGTTTTATGTTTGTATTTTAAAATATTATTGTATTCAAAATTGAGTTTTTGAGTGAAATGAACATGATTTAAAAATTTAGCAGACTGTTCTGTATATGCACCTACGAAACACTCTTACCACCTTTCGTAGATGCATCTATGGAAGGAAACACATTTTTTTCCCAAAATCATGGTGCTTTCAGAAGTGCATCTAGGGAAGCTAGGGAAAATTTTAAAATTTCGCACGGTGTGTAAGAGATCCATGAGGTGCATTGAGATATTGTCAAAATATAAAGGCTTTGATGTACTTTCGTTCTCTCTATTTTATGGAGAGAGGTCATGCTGGAATGGGGGATAAAGAAAAGAGTGTTTTCTTTTGGATCACTAAAGAATACTTTATTATACTAGGCTTGGAACATTATTATGCTATGGTCTATTTGCTCGGTTGTTTCGGTAAGCTTGCTGAAGCACTGAAGTTTATTCAAAACCTGCTCGTTGAACCTAATTCCTATATATTCTGGCATGCTTTGTTAACTGTCTGCATAATTCATAAACATTTTGGAATGATACTTGCAAATATGTTTTTGGTCTGTTGCAAAAAAAAATGGATTTAGCTTTGTGTTATGCATGCACAGTAAATAGTTAGGCTTAGTATATTTCATTTAAGAACGCTGATGAAAAAAGATAGTACTCTTAAATGCACAACAATGTGATACATTATTGTATCCTTAAAGTTATTTGAAATGAATTGATTCGTGATACATGGAAAGAATCAAATTGATGTATAATTTGTAACCGTGATGATCTGATTATATCAGTTCATTAAAGATAATGGCTTGGTATTTTCAATTAATGGTGCATGACTATTTTATGGTATAAGATTGAAACATCAAGTTATCACATGAGTCAAGTGGGAGACTGTTTGATTAATTTATATATAGAGGAGGGATATTCTTACTCCAGTCTTTCGGTTTATTCTAAGGCAGCACTTTCATAAAGGACTTTCTCATGTGAACCTAAAGCAGCACCTTTAAATTATAAACGGATGTGATTTCGAATTTCGGGTGCGGGTTTCACACTACCCAAACCCGCACCCGAAATACGGGTGCCATCCGAATCCAAACCCAATCAACTCGGGTTTTCACCCGTTGATTCAGGTTAGGGTGCGGGCGGGGCCCCGCAGGTGCGGGTCTTTTTGCCATCCCAAAATATATTAATCCATTAAATAGCACTCATGTAAATAAAAATTTAAATTTAAATAAAAGATACCTTAATGTAATTAAGATGAATATTTGGGTTGATGGATAATTAAGTCAACGTAACTATTGGAAACAACTAGGAATAAGATACTTAAAAAATAGACATTATCAAAGATCAAATAAAATAGCATCTTCATTATCAAAGATACACATGAGAAAGAAGGAAGAGATGAAAAAGAAGGAAGAGATGAAAGAGAAATTTCAATCAAGAAATTAAAAACCGAATAACAATTGTCACCAAATGAATTCATGTACGTTTTCATAAAAATTAGAATAGTGTTAAAATCATGATATCAAGATCTCAAATTTGAATTTTTTTTAACAATAGTCTCTCAAATATATATATATATATATATATATATATATATATATATATATATATATATATATATATATATATATATATATATATATATATATATATATATATATATATATATATATATATATATATATATATATATATATATATATATATATATATATAGGAGAGTTATATTTACTCCAAGAGTAAGTCATCAACACTTACTCCACATCTTAACCATTAATTTTTTTTAATCTAATGGTTAAAATTAATGAGTAATTAAATATTGAGAGAGAAAATCAATACTCATTAATTTTAACCATTAGATTGAGAAACATTAATGGTCAAGATGGGGAGTAAGTGTTGATAACTTACTCTTGGAGTAAATATAACCCTCCTCATATATATATATATATATATATATATATATATATATATATATATATATATATATATATATATATATATATATATATATATATATAAAAGTTTGTATATTAACATTAAGTTATTTTAAAAAAACAGAAATACAGTGAATTATAGGCGGTGAATTTTTGGAAAAATCTAAATTTTATTTTAACCGTCTATAAATAATACAAATGGATAATGAGTGGATATTGTAAAATGTGCATAACAAGTAATCTAAAAATATAAGTATTTTTGTTAAATATGTGTGATAGTTTATTCATGAATTGTGTGTGTTGCACATATAAATCGTTTTTTATGAAGGCAAATTATAAATTGAATTATATAAAAGCACGAGAATTCTAAAATACATTTAGTGACATATATATGTCATATTTTTTACATTGTAGTCTAATTATAATTTTAATAATTTTTATTCTGGAGTCTAATTATATATAGAATTAAATATTTTTTATTCTTATAAAATTATAAAATTTTATTTTTAATCATTATAAAATAAATGATATGATTTATATATAACCTACAAAAAATTTTTATGTATGTAATTTTACTCTCTACTAAGAATGTGTATTTTTTAATAATTATTTTACATACATATTTAGAAGGTTATAAAAAATTCTTTAAAAAAATTTTAAAACTTAATGTATTAGTCAAAATTTTTATTACTTTTATCATTATTTTTAAAAATTTAAATAATTTATATTTTATTATAAATTCAATAAATAAATATTTTACAATATTCTAAAAAAATGATAAAAAAATTTAAAATTTAAAAGATAATTAAACAATTATAAAAAATAATAGAGACTAAAATTATATACATTAAATTTTTTATAAGAACTAGAATATATATAAAATTAAAATATTTATAAAAATAAAAGACATAGAGCTTTATAATAAATTTTTTATAAGAACTAGAATATATATAAAATTAAAATTAAAAATATTTATAAAAATAAAAGACATAGAGCTTTATAATAAATTGTTATTATAAATAAAACATAAAGTAAAATTATAAATTGAAAACATATGGCAAAAGTTATTTAGAACAAATAGAATAATATTCTAGACACACTTAACAAATATGTTAGGTACCGACTCAATTGGAGAAATACTTACATGGATACGCACCTAAATTCATATTTTTAGGCACAACCAATGAAAAGAGAGAGAATATAATTTTTTTTAAATTTTAATTTCGTTTTTAATTGGCATCATGGGGGTGGTTGAGATAAAAGAGGAGAGAGACAATTTTAATTTTTAATTAATAAAAAAAATGTGATTGGTTGTGTGTAAGTACAGGTGTTATGGTTGTGTCCATGTAAGTATTTTCCACCCAATTGTGTCTAAAATAGAAATTTCAGATCTAACGGCTCCAATCATATCTCTTTTAACTTAGATCAAACGGTCAATAATTCAAGCCGACATTCCATTCCCATGGATTATATACCCATCATTTCAGTGTGCTTTCCACATGATCCACACTTCATCCCCACCACCATCCATTTATATATAGTGGTTTTCATTTTTTCTTTTTCCTTAATTTTCATCTCAACCAATTTAATCTAACTCATCATGGATGCTCTGCTTTCTACCATCACCTCCACCACCAAACCCGATCTTTACATCAACGGTCCCAGAGGAACCCGAATTCCAGCTGATGCAGCCATTTTGGTACTTACTAGTACTACTCCATTTTTCTTCACTCATCAAGAATCAATATATTTTATTCTCAATTAACTTAATTTCCTTTTTTTTTCTCTTTCTCAAAAGGCTTCAGCGTCCCCAGTTCTAGATAACATGATAAAATCCAACAGAATCGTCGAAATCCGCGGCGTACCATACGACGCCGTCACAGCCTTTGTACGTTTCCTCTACACCTCCAGGTCAGTTAGATACAAAACAACTACTAAATTCAATATTTATTTCCGAAAAGACTATACTGACCCCTGATCAGTATTAATCGGGTGTATGCATGTGCAGGTGCAGCGAGGAGGATATGGAAAATTACGGAATACACCTTCTTTCATTATCGCACGCGTATTCAGTGCCAAAGCTGAAGCAGAGTTGCGTTACTGGTTTGTCCAAACTTGCGACTATAGAAAATGTAGTGGACGTGTTGCATTTAGCAAGGCTCTGCGATGCACCGGATCTTTACCTCAACTGTGCGATGTTAATTAGAAAAAAATTCAGATCAGTGAAGAAAACAGAGGGATGGAAATTCTTGCACACAAATGATCCTCGGCTCGAAAAGGACATTGTCCAATTCATCAACGAGGACAAATCGGTAATTATAACTATAATTTTTTTGTAGTAGCCTAGTAGTTGTTGATAAATGAGATATGCCTTCCTTGTATGATGTCTTATTGTATCTGATATGCTACTGAACTAGAACTATGCTTTTGTTAGTAATAATTTATTTAAATTGTTTCATATTTATTATGATAATTGTTATTTTTTTTAACAGAGGAAGTCGAGAATGAAGAGACAGAGGGAGGAACAGGAGGTGATTATGCAACTGAGTGAAGCAATGGAATGTTTGGAACATATATGTACGGAAGGATGTACCAGCGTGGCGCCGTACGATGTGGATGTTAAAGAACAGAGAAAGAGGATGCCTTGTTCGAAATTCTCCACGTGTCAAGGATTGCAGGTGCTGATTCGACATTTTGCCACGTGTGAGAAAAGGGTCAAGGGAGGGTGTATGAGGTGTAAGCGATTGTGGCAACTTTTTAGGCTTCATTCCTGTATTTGCATTCATCAAGATTCATGCAAGGTCCCTTTATGCAGGTACGTCAAGTTATATTTGTAAGTTTATGCTTAAAAAACATTTGTTTGATATGAGTTTATACTTTATTTTTATTTTTTTTATAAGTTAATTCAAATAATTTTTTAATTTTTTTTATAAATAATTAAAATTGCTCTAAATACTAAAATTAATTAGATTTTGACTGCATGATGATTTTATTAATTCATACTATATGTGTTAGGTGGTATTGCATGTGACTGTGTGCGCCTAATTTTCTTTTTTATTTTATTTTATTTTTGTAATAATTGTGTAAGTTTCCATTAAATTAAGAGTGAATATTCAAATTAATCTTTTGAAGTGAACCAATAGATAAAGAATTGATTCTACTCTAATTAAGAATCAAATATATAAAAAATATTTTACCAAAAATAAAATATGTAAAGTGCATTATCATAAATTTGTTATATCTTTTAACTTTTATATAAAATCTAGAAAAACTAACTATAATTTACTACATTTCTTAATTACATTAACAATAATTATTTTTATTATTATAGTAACTAAAGACATATAGAATTATGGTAAATATATTATTTTTATTATTATAGTAACTAAAGACATATAGAATTATGGTAAATATATGCTTTGGCAATTGTTAATGTTATCTACCTTCACGTCTTCAACATGGTGACCATGCATGCTAGTGATAGTGACTTGGCCAGTAACCAAATCCACACACAAAAAGAATAAGCTTAATAATTGACAGCTTATCTCAGATTAATTATTTAATGTCCAAGTCATCAAGGTTAACACCCAAAATTTCTAGTGAACCAAATTAACTTAGTTGTCGTTGTCTTAATTTCTTTTGATCTTAAGGTGAGTCAGTACTTGACTAATTAATTTGTCTTGTTACTAATATTTATTTATAGGTTTTGGTTAACGTGTCTGTTTTTACGGTAATATGATAGGCAATTTCAATTGAAAATGGAGAAAGAGAACAAGGAAGATGATGCGAGCTGGAAATTACTAGTGAGGAAAGTGGGCTCAGCTAAAGCTATGTCTTCCTTACAGCAGCTACCAAAGAGATGAGGAAGTTCGAATTTAGACTAGAGGAATATATATTGTAATTATATGGAACAATTATTTTCTTCTTGGTATCAATGGTATGGTTGAGAAATGATTTCTGTTGATAACAAAAATTTAGAAATAGCAAGGTGAGGTGTTACGTAGAGCCAGTTTGTTTCAGCTTTAAAAAAATGGATTTTTTGTATTTTTGAAAATAGATTTTCTAAAACCATTTTTCAAAATATTACAAATTTTTTTATATTTGTTTTTTCTAAAATGAAACACTTAATTTGACATCCTATAACATAAACATACATAATTGAAGACCAAAACTTACTCAAAATCATAATTTTTTCAAAAAGTTGTATTTCAAAAATGATTTTTATGAAAATCTATTTGAAATAGCTTCAAAATTAAGTGATTTTTTGAAATTTTGATATCCAAATTTTTTCCCCATAAATAGATGAAATACCTAAAATCACATTTTAAGAATAACTATTCAAACAGATTTTTCATTTGAAGCTTTTATAAAAAATTTCTTTGTAAAAAAAAATTTCGCAAAATTTGGTAACACTATAAAAATCATTTTTAAAAAAAACCAAAATAAACGCCATAGGAGATATAGCCGAACCCCAAAATAGATCAAATAAATCTAGAGCAAGGCAAGATAAGCATATTCCTAAAGAATTTAAGTTTATGAGATTTAATGTGAATAAACAATCTGACTTGTTGTCGACACAAAATCTTTTGAAGGCTGATCTAGGTTTTACATTATCAGATAATCTAACTTTTTTATCCGATTAGCAGCAATCAGAGATACTTGCGTGGCTGGGACAATAACGGTTCTCTCCCAAAGAAATGACATACGTACCTTCAAACAATAAGATGACTAGATGTCGTCAATATGAAATAAAAATTTTAAACTATTCACTTTCATTTCTCCCAAAGAAATGACGTACGTACCTTCAAACAATAAGATGACTAGATGTCGTCAATATGAAATAAAAATTTTAAACTATTCACTTTCATTTCTCCCAAAGAAATGACGTACGTACCTTCAAACAATAAGATGACTAGATGTCGTCAATATGAAATAAAAATTTTAAACTATTCACTCTCAAAAACATGACGTACATTCAAATATTAAGATGATCATGTCACTAGATGTCATCAATATGAGACAAAAGTTTTAAATGGTGTGGACGAAATTTATAAATTTGTTATGCTATATAACTTTTAATATTTTAAAAATATTGAGAGTTTTCTTATTTTTTATTTATAATATGCAACATACTTTATCTTCACAAATCAATTGATAGTTCATAGTTTTTTTTTTCTTTAATTATAAAAATATAGAAAAAAAACATACGGCTTAATAACATCATTTTATTATTTAATAGATTATTTTTGCATATATTTTAAGCTGTAATATGTATTAAATACAGTACACTATATGAGACAGAATCAAATGACACCAAGTGTCATGACATCAAATTCTATCTGTTTATTATTCTTAATCTAAAGATTAAGATATGTTTACTTAAAAACTAATATATAAATTTTTTAAGGGATTTTATCTTAGCCTTTAGATTAATAATAGTAAAGATGTAGGATTTAGTGTCATGACACCTCGGTATCAATTGATCTTTTTCATATATATATATATATATATATATATATATATATATATATATATATATATATATATATATATATATATATATATATAAAGAAAGATAAGGTTTTTTTTAGACAAAAATTTATGGTTAGGCCATTGTCTTAAGATATAATCGTTGTTAGTTTGAGATTTTCAACTAATCTGATTAGTCGTAGAATTTTGATTTCAGCATATTCGACGGAAGCAGAGATGTGAGATAAATATATAGATTAAGCGCAAGTAGCTAATTCATGTTTTCGATGCCTAAATCGCAGGGATTCGACAGTAAGCAAATTGAATCCCGATAGAGACAAATGGAGGACGTGATGATGTTTTTCGATTGAGGTAATGGTTTTGCAGCAGTTCAAGAACTGAAGCTACGTCGAAGCAAAGCATAAGATAAAAGGTCACATAATAGTGTATGTGTCGAATGCTAGAGAGTTGACTGTTGTCGACACTTATCGATGTACATAGTATATAAACAAATTTAGTTTATGTGACAGGGCTTAACATTTTTTATTGTTGTTCTCCCATCATAATAAATAAGTTTCTCAACTACTCCCAGAGTTACACAAACCACTATAGGAGACCCAATGCCTCCTTTCCTTCTAAGCTTTACGCTACCTCCTAGTAGTATGGAATATCCATATGGTATGTTGTTAGCCTGTCATTTTTTATTCAAGCAGATTCGACAGGAGTGGAAATGTGAAATAAAAACACAGGCTAAACACAAGTAGCTAAAACATGTTTTCAACACAAAGATTACAAGTAGTCGATAGGAAACAAATTGATTATCGAGAGGGGCGGTTGGAAGACTTGGACAAGTTTGTTCAATACAAGGAGTCAAGATATTTAAGGACAGTTGTTGACATTGATTGCAGTTTGCAGCAGTTCATGAACTAAAGACACGTGGAAGCAGAGTAGAGGATAAAAAAATCATGTAATGGTGTACATTTCGAACGTTAGAGAGTTGACCATTGTCGATGGTTATAGATATACATAGTATATAAACATACCTCGTCTACGAGACGACGATTCATATTTTTCATTGTTGTTCTCAATAGTATTCAAACATCCAAGTTACATAGATACTGAATTTGTGAGAAATATATGAGTTTGTGTCTCACTTTTAACTTTAGCATGTCATTTGATTGTTTTGATCATTTTTATTCATTTACTTTATCTTTCAAGCAACTCTACATTCTAGTTCTTGAATTTCTTACACACTTGTTATACATTCAAACGCTAAGTTATCAAGCCTGAACACATTTTCTCAAACTTGTTGCACAAAATATCCTTTATTTTTTCGAGTTTAATCGTTTAAGTGAACAAAAAATTGTGATTTGATTTACTAAAAACACAAGTAAACGAATTGGCACGCCCATTGGGACCCCTTTTGTGCAAGAAATTTAAACTTTTGCAGAAAAGTGTTTGTGCTTTTATTGTTTGTTTTGTTTTTCATACATGAAATGTCTTCAATGTTTGAGTGTTTCTGCATTTGAGGAGTGGTAAAATTATTAAAATGGCACGTCCAAGAGATTATTCCGTTCCCCAGAATGATGCTCCAATTATAAAAGATCAACCCATCAAAGTGACAGTTGGTGGTGTAGGTACTTCAATGTCCGTTGGAGTAACCGCTCTTGTTATAAGTCAAATGTTAGTTTTGACGACATTACCAGAAGTGTTGGTCCCCCCACCATAATCAACGTCTGTTTTATGATGTGTTGTTTGAGTGTAATGATAAATGGGGCACAAGCGTTTTTGCTTTTAACTCAAAGTGGCTCAAATCCAAGTGAAAGCTTGTCAAGCATAAAAAGGAGGAGAATAAAGATGCATATCCCTAGGAAGATAATGTTGTATGTCCTTAACACATTCAAGGGGAGTACCCCCTAAGTACAGTTTGTTTGTTGCTTGTCTTATCACTTTCGTTTATTATCGTTTTATTAAGTCTCCCTCATGACTGCACATCTCTGAATAAAGTTTGAATTGATTTGTTATTCATTTTTGCATGCATAAATGAATAGTTATATTCTAGCTTAATCATGATATTCAATTGCATGAGTCAGTGGAATAAAAATTATATTGTTTTTTATTCAAGTTAGGTGCAAAGAAAAATCTCAAATATTTTGAAAACTATGAAAAAAAAAGAAATTTTATGTGTTAGATTTGAATCAAGCATATCAAGCACACTTCCGGATTCAAATAAAATCTATTAGAAGAAAATAAAAACTTTTAAATTGGTATTAATACATTATTTTGGTCAAGCATTTTTTGGTCACCTCTGCTTTGATTTGTTGAGGATTGGCTTAAACTTGAACCTGTTATGGACTATATGCTGGCTGATATTGTTGAATGAATTTTGAACTGGTATTGATACATTCTTGTCTCTGATTTTTTTTCTATTTTGATGCAGGTACCTTTTATATATGATGATAATGTTAAGGTGTTGATGTGGATTCCAAAGCATGGTGCAAATTAAGGTCTCTAGTGTTGAATATGATGAAGGAAACTTGAAGACCAAAAGGAAAATGAGGGATGAATCTGATTTATAAAAGCTAGTCTTTAGGGGGTTTTGAGTCAAGAGTGAAAATTATGGTAAAAGGTCAACATTTTTTTTCAATGTAATTTTGATTTCTCTTTCTTTTGCAAAGTACTTGAATGGATCGTGAACGTAATTTTACTTGAGAATTATTGGATTTGAAACATGTAGTGAGAATTGAACTTGAACCATGTAGTGATCCTATTCTTTGAAATGAAATTTGAACTCATCTTTTCCCTCCAACTCTTCACTTTAAATTCAAGTCTTTCTCACCTCAACTTGTGATCTTGAATGAGTCATAGCATAGGATGGAAGAAGCCACCAAAGAGCTCAATGTGGACTTTTGATCAAAATTCCACCTTCCAAAAGTCAAAGCTTCAACAAATGCTTTTCAAACTTATAAAGATGTACAAAGTCCACCATGTTTCACCAAAGTCTTGCACAAAACCCAAAGTGAATTTCTTATAACCCCATGTAACTAGATGAAACAAGCCTTGAATTGATAAACCACACTAAAACCCTGATTGTACTAAAATCAACCTCATGATGATCATAAAAGACCCTTAAACCACTTTGATAATTGTAAGCGCCATGAAATACATCTCAATTTATGGTTAATGATAATTTCAGATGAACACATACCCTTTAATGCAGGGAACCCCTAATCTGATAAAACCCTAGCTCTTTCCATGATCATTGATCCAACGCAAAGTTTTATTGATTAACGATGCATGATGTGTTAGATGACTTAATGCAAATGCAAATGAATGAGAAACCATAAGCCAGGGAAAAGTAAAATTAGGACGGTAAATTTTGGGGTGCAACAATAGTTAATTTTCAAGAGATAACTCCAGTTGCGCCAATGGTCATCAACTAGCACAAACTTGGTTACAAGGAGAAAACTCTTTCACACTTCTCCTATTCACGCTCTGAGACTGTACAATGGTAACTTGGAATTATTGAACCCCCTTTAATTTTTTCTACAACTCTATTTATAGACTGGGGATTAGGGTTTTTTCTGTTGCATTGGATCATGAGCCTTTATTCATGAAATTACATCAAGCCCATGCATCAACCAATTCTTCGGCATAATTCAAGGAATCTTCGTACCAAGCAGACAACAGTGGGAGACAAAGTGTTATATGGCAAACTGCCAGCAGGTGCAGGAAGCGCAATAGTGTACTATCGTACCAACTTTTGTCTTCTAGCGCGTCGTTCTTATCTTTGAATTTGAATATTTTCTTTCTTATTTTCAGCACCACCGAGCCTTTTTCCCTCCATTTAGGACTTCCTTCCATGCTATCCTCGTTAGCTAGCAGTTTCAAATATTAATTCTCCATGATCCAAGTTCCTTTAACTCGTAGTCCATCAGCATATTACTTCAGTCTTGCCTCGGCTTGACTCTGCTAACCTCTGTAGACACAAATCACCAATTAAACTAATAAATGGGAACATCGATTGTGCTCTACATTATTTTGACTAAGATAATAAAAATACAGGAAATTTTAGCAAATAAACAGAATATAAAACTAAACTAACAACTAAAAAGGCATGTATTAACTCACAAAATATGGGTTAACAATAGATTAATTACTAAAAACGTGATTTACACAACACCCCTTGACCAACACCCTTTTTTTAATTATTTGTTTCTTTGATTTCTTTTTCTATTCTTTTTGTTTTATTATTATTATTTCTAACTTTATTTATTTAATATTTCACATATTGAAAAATCCAAAAAAATCTTTTATTTATTGAAATCAAGCATTGATTTAATTTTTATTTTACTTAGTGTATTAAATAAAAAACTTAAAAATAGTTCTTTTGTTTATTTGAATTAAGTCATGTTGAAACTTTGTTGACCTAACTTCTTGATGTTTACCCATATACCATGATGCTTTTGAATTTAATTGGTCATTACTTTAAGTGTCCATGTTTTTATACCATATTTAAATGATGTTTCTTTTTAAAATACCATGAGTTTGATTTCAATCTTGATACTTTGCCATATTGAATGTCACTGTAGTCTTTATGCATGATTAGGGTTTCAAATTTGAAGTGTGTGAATGAAGCATGTCAATTATTGATTTACTTCTAAAAATGCTTTGTTGTCATACCTTGATGCCATAGTAACTTTAGGAATTGTAAATGCTTGATTCTTGAACATAATTTGTTGTTTTCTTTCATAAACTTTTCACCAAATATTTGATGCATGTCCATTAGGGTTTAGATGTTGAACTTGTGTATGTTTTGAATTCCTTATCTTTGACTTATGTGCAAAATGACCTTCATTAGGGTTTTGGTCTTAGCATGTTAAATTGATCATGTCTTGTCTGATTGTGGCTTGATCTTGATTTTTCTTGATTTAAATTTGTGACACATCTTGATATTTTATTTTGAGAAATTTCCTTAAATGATGTTTATCGGCAAAAAGTCTTCGAGTATGATTGTTTGATATTGTGCATGGTGAGCTTGTTTTTTGTCATGGATGATCTTGTTTCTAAAAACCCTAATAAGTGAACATTGAAACTCTATCATAAGTCTTTGAAAGTTGCATGAATCTCTTGTGTTGATAATCTTGATACTTGCGTAATGATCATAATGGTTTATGTCTGTCCTAAATTGTTGAAAACCTTGTGCTTTGTTGCTTGTGTTTAAATCCAAGGAAAGAGATTGTAATGCTGACTTGAATGTCATATGTGTGTCTATCTTTGTGTACTTGTCTTTGTGAGTGTTTGTTTTATCCCCTCTTTGTGAACTTTAACCCTAATTTCAAACTTACACCACTTTCATAAAAAAAATTGACCTCATGTCATTGCATTTTCAAAAGTTTATTTTTCTTGATAAATCCTTCAATATACTTAAGCATATTGGACTCTTTTCTAAAGACTAAAAGATGTTCAACCTCAATCAAATATTTTTGCCACTTTATTTTTCACTTTAAAAATTTTTTCTCTTAATATTAGACATGATTCATCTTCATTTTTTAGATATAAATCTTTTGCAAACAAACATTTTAGCTTTTAATACAGATATAATAAGAGATTTCTATAGAGTATTATAGATACATAGGATGCTAATACATTCCCTTTGTATAACCAACCCCCGTACCTTTGATCTCTTCTTTGTGCTTTGCTTTTAGTTTTTTGCTCATTGCATTGCATGTTTATTTATGGTTTTTGGTCCTTTCCCTTTTCTTGGAAATAATAAAGTTCGGTGGTGAACTCTTGTTTTTGTGAGTGAAGTTAATCAATAGTTTGGTCTCTAATTTTTCACCGCGACACTTATCAGTGAAAGAAGAAGTGCATGAAGAAATGTTTCATTCGAACACATTAGTATAAATTTAATGATAGCAGATCCGTTAACTAAAGGTTTATTGTCCAAGATATTTGTTCGCCATGTAGAAATGATGAGAATTGTGTAGAGGTCCTTGTTAACATTGTAATATAATAAGAATTTATACATGTATAATTTACTGTTCATATTATATGACACTTGTGAATTCAATTAAGATTAAGTTTCTGCTGAGTTTTGTTTTCTATATTATGTTGCTTATGTTATTATTAATCTATGATGACAATGGTATCTTTGAAGAGACATGAGATGCATTATTGTATCCTTTAAAGTTATTTGAATTGGATTGATTCGTGATGCATGTAAGGAATGAAATTGATATATAATTTGTGACCGCGATGATCCGATCATTTCAGTTCATTAAAGATAATGACTTGGTGCTTGCAATTAATGATGCACAATTATGGTATAAGATTGAAGTATGACGTTGCCACATAAGAAAACTGTGGGATTGTTGATTAATTTATTAATCCATTAAATATGACGCTTGTAAATAAAAGTTTGACTTTAAATCAAAGATACTTTATTGTGGTGATTATTTGGGTTGATAGATAATTAAGCTAATGAGGTTTTTATTTTGAAATTCAAAATAAAATTTAAATCTCTCTTCTCTCATCATGACTATTAGAAATGAGTTGGGACTATTGAAATAAAATACATATAAAATAGACACTTTTGAAAAACAACATAACAATTTTTTTCATTCTTTCTGTTTCTTCAAAAACCAAATAAAATAGTATTTTTCATCATTAAAGATACACACAAGGAAATAGGAAGAAGAAAGAAAGAAGAGAGGAGAGAAGAATTTCATTCAAGAAATCAAGAACCGTATAAGAATCGTCACCAAATTGATTTGGATACATTTTCATTGTTTTTCATAAAAACTAAAATAGTGTAAAAATTATGATAATCAATATTCTAAATTTAAATTTTTTCTAACAATAGTCCCCCATATGTACATATTTTAGTTTATATATTAATTTATTTATTTAAAAAAATTAAAAAAAATTTTGACAAATTTTTTTTAATTAAAATACATTGATAGTGTAAATAAATTTTACACATTTAGTCAATCATAGATGTTGAATGTTGAAAAAAGTTTGACTTTTACTTTTTTTTTTAGCAAGTTTGACTTTTACTTTAATCATCTATAAAATTAACATTTATTTATTTAAAAAAATTAAAAAAAGTTTTGACAAATTTTTTTAAATTAAAATACATTGATAGTGTAAATGAATTTTACACATTTAGTTAATCATAGATGTTGAATGTTGAAAAAAATTTGACTTTTACTTTAATCATCTATAAAATAATGCAAACAGATGATACTGATGAATTGACCGTATAAAATATTTTACACTAATAATGCATAGTAATTAATTAAAAAATAAGTATTTTTATTTAATGTGTTTAATAATTTGTTCATGAATTGTGTGTCGCACATATAAATTGTTTTTTATTGAGACAAATTATAAATTGAAGGGTTATTACCATTTTACCCCCTTGCCATATAGGTCATTTATGGTTTACTTCTGTAAAAAAAATTGAAAAACAACCTTGTCATTTTAAAATACTAATGATTTAGCCTTTAAAATCAAAATCCGCAGAAAAATTCGAAAAAAAAATCCGCTGAAATTTTTTTTACAGATTTTGACTTTATGGACTAAATTGTTAGTATTTTAAAATAGCATGATTGTTTTTTAAAAAAAAAATTACAGCGGTAAAATAATAATAACCCTAAATTAAATTATATAAAGGCATGAGAATTCTAAAATACATTTATTATTTTATTAATTTTAAATTGAAAAACATATGAAACACACTTTACAAATATCTTTAGGTACCGATCCCATTGCCTACAATAGATATTTCATAGTTACACTCACAAATAAGTCTCAATCATTTATTTCAGATCCAACGGCTCTAATCACATCACTTATTAACTTAAATCAACGGTCAAGATTTCAGGCCGACATTCCATTCCCATGATTATACACCTCCCATTATTCCCATGAACCACACTTCATCATCACCACCCTCCATTTATATATAGTGGTTTTTTCATTCTTTCTTTTTCTTAATTCTCTTCTCAACAAATTTAATTTAACTCATCATGGATGCTCTGCTTTCTTCCATCACCACCTCCACCAAATCCGACCTTTACATCAACGGTCCCAGAGGAACACGAATTCCTGCTGGCGCAGCCATTCTGGTACTCACTAGTCCCTACTCCATTTTTCTTCACTCATCAAGAATCAATATCCTTTATCCTCAATTAGTTTAATTTCCTTTTTTTTTTTCTCAAAAGGCTTCAGCGTCCCCAATTCTAGAGAACATGGTAAAATCCAACAGAATAATCGAAATCCGCGGCGTACCATACGACGCCGTCACAGCCTTCATACGTTTCCTCTACACCTCCGGGTTAGTTAAATAAACAACTATTAAATTCATTATTTATTTTCAAAAAGACTGTAATGACCCCTGAGTATTAATCGTGTGTGTGCAGGAGCATCGAGGAGGATATGAAAAATTACGGAATACACCTTCTTGCATTATCGCACGCGTATTCAGTTCCAAAGCTGAAGCAGAGTTGCGTTACTAGTTTGTCTAAACTAGCGACTATAGAGAATGTGGTGGACGTGTTGCATCTAGCAAGACTCTGCGATGCACCGGATCTTTACCTCAACTGTGCAATGTTAATCAGAAAGAATTTCAGATCAGTGAAGAAAACAGAGGGATGGAAATTCTTGCACACTCATGATCCTTGTCTCGAAAAGGACATTGTCCAATTCATCAACGAGGACAAATCGGTAATTATAACTATGATCTTTTTTTGTCTAAGATGTGCCTTTCAGGCTAGTCTCTTGTAACTGATGTCTAAACTGAACTGTGCTCTTGTTATTAGTTGTTTATTTAAATTTAATTAATTGTATTTGTTTCAGACTTATAATGATAATTGTTGTTAACAAATTCCTTTTGGCTTGTGCAAAAAAAAAAAAAACAGAAGAAGAAGAGAATGATGAAACATAGGGAGGAACAGGAGGTGATTATGCAACTGAGCGAAGCAATGGAATGTTTGGAACATATATGTACGGAAGGTTGTACCAGCGTGGCACCGTACGATGTGGATGTTAAAGAACAGAGGAAGAGGATGCCTTGTTCGAAATTCTCCACGTGTCAAGGTTTGCAGGGGCTGATTCGACATTTTGCCACGTGTGAGAAGAGGGTCAAGGGAGGGTGTATGAGGTGTAAGAGATTGTGGCAACTTTTTAGGCTTCATTCATGTATTTGCATTCATCAAGATTCATGCAAGGTCCCTTTATGCAGGTACGTCAAATTATATTTGTAAGTTTATGTTTAAAAAACATTTGTTTGATATGAATTTATACTTTTATTTTTTTTATAAGTTAATTTAAATAATTTTTTAATTTTTCTTGTAAATAATTAAAGTTGCTTTGAATACCAAAATTAATTAGATTTTGACTGCATGATGATTTTATTAATTTTTACTATAATGGGTTAGGTGGTATTGCATGTGACTGTGTGCTCCTAATTATTTTCTTTTTCTTTTATTTTATTTTTGTAATAATTGTGTGTAACTTTCCATTAAATTAAGAGTGAATATGCAAATTAATCTATTGAAGTGAACCAATAGATAAAGAATTGATACTACACTAATTAAGAATAAATTATATAAAAAATATTTTACCAAAATTAAAATATATAAAGTGCATTAGTTATATCTTTTAACTTTTATATAAAATCTAGAAAAATTAATTATAATTTACCACATTCTTTATTATAATTTACCACATTTCTTTAACATGGCGAGCATGCATGCCATGCCATGTCAAACGTGTTTGTATATCCAGAGATTCCGTGATAGTGACTTGGCCATTGATCAAATCCACAAACAAAAAGAATAGGCTTACTAATTGCCAGCTTATCTCAGTTTAATTATTTGAATGTCCAAGTCATCTAGTTTACCAAACCCAAAGTTTCTAGTGAACCAAATTAACTTACTTGTCGCTGTCTTAATTTTTTTTAATCTTAAGGTGAGTCAGTAATTGACTAATTTATTTGTTATGTTACTAATATTTATTTAGAGGTTTTGGTTAACGTATCTGTTTTTACGGTAATGTGATAGGCAATTTCAATTGAAAATGGAGAAAGAGAACAAGGAAGATGATGCGAGCTGGAAATTACTAGTCAGGAAAGTGGGCTCAGCTAAAGCTATGTCTTCCTTACAGCAGCTACTAAAGAGATGAGGAAGTTCGAATTTAGACTAGAGGAATATATATTGTAATTATATGAAACAATTATTTTCTTCTTGGTATGGTTGATCAGTGCGTGCCGATGTATGTCTATCGTTTTGGTTACATAGGAATAAAACAATGTAGTGTAGTTAATGTTTAATGCACAAGCTGAAAGGTTTTGGTAATAATAAGAAATGATTTATATCTATAACAAAAATTTAGAAATGGTAAGTTGAGGTGTTAGGTAGTTAGTAGTTAAATTTCAAAACAATTAACCACGGTTTGTTGGTGCACAATGAATAAAGATGGTGACAAAGAGAATAATAGAATAACGGCGCAAAAGAGATGAGAGAATAAATGTGTATTCTACTATTAATGATAGCTATTACAAGGCTATTTATAAGAAAAGAAAATCTTGCCACATAAGCCCTAAAACAGTAAACTTAGTGAACAAGTCTAAGGTACAAACAGTACTACAAAATACTAAAGTACCCTTACTACTAAACAGCTAAGCTAATGGGACCCAGACAGCATCTTCTGGTCAATACTATCTTCTGAGTAACCATCAGAAGATCAGTCATCTTCTGAATATTGAATTACTCTTCAATACCATTCCTTAATTCATATTCTTCAATCAAAACTGACAACGCCAATTCCATCCCTCAAGAGCAGAAATTGATCCGTCTTGATCGCCTTCGTCAGAACATCTGCCAACTGCTTCTGAGTGCTACAGTGCACAACTTCTAATGTTCCATTCTGGACTTGGCTTCTCAAGAAATGATACTTAGTCTCAATATGCTTGCTTCTTCCGTGTAACACCGGATTCTTGGCAAGATTGATTGCAGACTTGTTATCAATCATCAGCTTCAGAGGCTTCTTCACTCTAATCTTCAGATCTTCTAATAGATTCAGAAGCCACACAGCTTGACATGCAGCTACAGCGCCTGCGATGTACTCAGCTTCACAGGTTGATAGAGCAACAACAGGTTGCTTCTTGGGACTCCAAGAGATAGGGCCTCCTAGAAACATGAACAAATATCCAGAAGTACTCCTTCTATCAACTCTGTCTCCACACCAATCAGAATCAGAATAACTCAATAACTCAGATTCTTCCTTTCTCCCAGAAGGAAACAATATGCCAAACTTCAGAGTTCCCTTGACATATCTCAAGATTCTGACAGCAGCTTGGTAATGGGACCACTTAGGTTTACTCATGAACCTACTAACCAATCCAACTGCATAGCATATATCAGGCCTGGTATTACACAAATACCTTAGAGAACCAACCAGCTGTTTGAATACCGTAGCATCAACATCTTCACCTTCAGAATCAGAGTCCAACTTCTGATTCACTTCTGACGGTGTAACAGCAGCTTTGCAATTCTCCAACTTGAATTTCTTCAGAAGTTCTAATTCATACTTCAACTGATGCAGAATGATACCATCTTCTGAGTACAGAATCTCCATCCCTAGAAAATATGACATTTTCCCAAGGTCTGTAATCTCAAACTCATTCATTAGCACCTTCTTGAACTTCATCAGATCTTCTGGACAACTCCCCGTAAGCAATATGTCATCAACATAAAGACACAACAGAATCATATTGCTTCCAGAATGTTGCACATAGACTCCATATTCCATCTCACACTTCTGAAACCCTTGCTTCTTGAAAAATGAATCAATTTTCAAATTCCAAGCTCTGGGCGCTTGCTTCAATCCATACAGAGCTTTGTGTAATTTGTACATCATCCCTTCCTTATTCTTTTTCACAAAGCCAGGGGGTAGTGACACGTATACCTCCTCTTGTAATGGACCGTTCAGAAATGCAGACTTTACATCCAGATGCATCAAGGACCAACCTCTGTTCGCAGCTAACGTAATCACCAGTCTGATTGTTTCATGTCTAGCTACAGGAGCAAACACCTCAAAGTAATCGAGTCCAGGTTTCTGAAGAAAACCTCTAGCCACTAGCCTCGCTTTGTGTTTACCAACTGATCCATCTGGCTTCAGCTTTACCTTGAAAACCCATCTGACGCTGATGGCTTTCTTATTCTTTGGAAGTTCTGTCAGCTTCCAGGTCTTGTTTCTTTCTATAGCCTCAAGTTCTTCTTTCATGGCATTCAGCCAGACCTTCTTCTTGAGCGCTTCTTCTATACTCACTGGTTCAGAATCTACTAACATAGCACACTGAATGACCTCTCCTTCTGAGTCAACTTCTGTGTCTTGCAACATGTCAAAATCTGCAAACCTTCTTGGTATAGTTCTGACTCTTTGTGGTCGCTGAGCTACTTCAGAGTCAGCTACTCCTGAGTCACCACCTCCATGATCATCTCCAGAAGCTTGTCCTCCAGACCCTATGTCTTCAGAGTTTTCCCTTCCAGAATCATGACTACCACCAGAATCTGGACCATTATCAGAATCTGGATCAGAATCAGATTCTCCATCTGACTCATCTTCAGAAGATGCTTCATCTTCTGACTCGTCTTCAGAAGATTCTTCATCTTCTGCCTCTAACTTTTCTTCAAAAGTTATCTCTACATCAGAAGTTGGTTGAGACTTTCTCCAATCCCAAACTTCTGATTCCTTCACAATGACGTCTCTGCTGACTTCAACTTTGTTAGTTTCTGGACAATAGAGCTTGTATGCACCTGTACTGTGGTACCCCACCAATAACATCACTTTGCTTCTATCATCCAGCTTCTTCCTTCTAGCTTCTGGAACGTGTTTGTAACACACAGAACCAAAAACCTTCAGATGACTAACACTCTGCTTCTCCTTAGTCCACTTTTCTAAAGGAACAATTTCCTTCAGCCTCTTCGTTGGACACCTGTTGAGCACATATGTTGCAGTAGCAACAGCTTCTCCCCATAGATTATGAGGAAGCTTCTTCTCTTTAAGCATACTTCTCGTCATATCAAGCAAAGTACGTTTTCTACGTTCAGCAAGACCATTGTGTTGAGGAGTATAGGGAGCAGTAACTTCATGCTCAATTCCATTATCATCACAGAACTTCTGGAATTCTGTAGAGTTATACTCGCCTCCACCATCCGTTCTGAGAATATTTATCTTCTGACCACTCTGCTTCTCAGCCTTCACCTTGAACTTCTGGAATTCTGTAAACACCTCATTCTTAAACTTAATGAGAGTTACCCACGTCATTCTTGTGAACTCATCCACAAAAGACACAAAATACCTATTTCCTCCAAGTGAAGGTTCTGGAAATGGTCCACACACATCAGAGTGCACTACTCCCAGAGCATGCTTTGCTCTTGGAGCAACTTCTGATACAAATGGCAATCTGGGTTGTTTGCCTTTCATGCATACCTCACATGACTTCTCAGGCTTTACAATCTTTGGAATGCCACGTACGAGCTTCTTAGAACTTAGATGCCCCAGACTTCTATAGTTCAAGTGCCCCAACCTCTTGTGCCACAACTTACTATCACCTTCTGAGCCTTCAGCACTCAGACACTCTGTTTCAGCTGTTTCTACATTCACCTTGAATGTTCTGTTGATTCCCTGTTCAGATTGCATAATCAACTTCTGATTGGAATCATACAACTTCAAGAGGTTGTTCTTCATAACAACTGAGAAACCTTTCTCAATGAGCTGACCCACACTCATCAGATTGCTTCTGATTCCAGGAACATACCAAACATCCTTGATCAGAACAGTCTTTCCATTCTTCACTTTGACTTTGACATTTCCCATACCTTCTGCATATAGGTACTTATCATCAGCACATCTGATCTTTGTCCTCCTTTCAGAGTCAAAGTCTATCAGCCATTGTTTGTTTCCAGTCAAGTGATTTGAACACCCAGTGTCCATATACCACCATTCTGACGAACATCTTTTGTCCGACTCTGAAGCCATCAATAGCACAGGTTTATCATCTGATCCTCCTCTGGCTATATTTGCTTCTTCTGATCTCCTTCCTTTGTTTGCCAAACAGTCTCTAGCAAAATGGCCAAACTGTTTGCAACAGTAACATTGAACTTTCTTCTTATCCTTTCCCTTCTGATATCTCTTCTCATCAGAAGTTGAGGCTTCCTTCTGGAATCTATCACCACGTCTATGCTTCTGGTCCTTCTTGACAAAAGAAGCCTTCAGAGCTTGCTCAACTTCTCTCTCAGAAGTTCTCTCAGTCAGACGCAACTCTTGTGCTTCTAAACTGCTTTGCAACTCTTCTATTCTCATGGTTTCCAGATCTTTAGAATGTTCAATGGATACAACAATATAATCAAATTGAGGAGTAAGTGACCTCAATATCTTCTCTATGATTACTTGTTCAGAAAGAGTTTCTCCACAAGCCTTCATCTCATTATTGATCACAATCACTCTAGAGATATACTCAGAGACTTTCTCATTGTTCTTCATGTTGAGATTCTCATATTGCTTTCTCAGGGATTGAAGCTTCACCTTCTTCACTGATACGTCACCACCGTAACACCTGACCAGTATATCCCACGCCTCCTTTGACGTCATAGAATCAGCAATCTTCTCAAACATATTCACATCCACACACTGATGGATGAAGAACAACGCCTTTTGGTCTCTCTTCTTCGTCTCTCTCTGCGCTTCTCTTTGTTCTTCCGTTGCATCCGCTGCAACCAGAATATATCCTCCAGTGACAAGATCTAGAACATCTTGAGCACCAAATAATACACGCATTTGAATCATCCATCTATTCCAGTTTTTACCATCAAGAACTGGAAGTTTGGTATTCAAGTTGCTTCCACTCATCTTTAAACTTGTGCAGACAAAAACAGATTTCACTCACACTCACACAGTGTTTCCCAACCCACAAACAATCAAGAAAAATGTGATTCAACACAACTTTGTTTCCCAGAAACAAAATCAATCACACAGTCACACAAACTCACGTTCACTCGTGTTTCCCTGTGTTTGGAACCGGAGCTCTAGATACCAATTGTTGGTGCACAATGAATAAAGATGGTGACAAAGAGAATAATAGAATAACGGCGCAAAAGAGATGAGAGAATAAATGTGTATTCTACTATTAATGATAGCTATTACAAGGCTATTTATAAGAAAAGAAAATCTTGCCACATAAGCCCTAAAACAGTAAACTTAGTGAACAAGTCTAAGGTACAAACAGTACTACAAAATACTAAAGTACCCTTACTACTAAACAGCTAAGCTAATGGGACCCAGACAGCATCTTCTGGTCAATACTATCTTCTGAGTAACCATCAGAAGATCAGTCATCTTCTGAATATTGAATTACTCTTCAATACGGTTCGTCTTATCAATTTTATCAATCTTGTATGTGAAATAGCTTACATATATAAGCTGATTTATTTAACTTTACACTACGCCGTACAAGGGCTTTTACAGTGCTTTTTGTGGGCTTTTATAGCGCTTAAAAGCGTTGCCATAGCCAGCGCTGCCGTAGGTAAAGACAGTGCTTTTTGGTACGCCAAAAGCGCTCTCGTAGCATCTCCGATAGCAGCGCTTTTTCTATAAAAGCACTGTCGTAGCATCCCCTATAGCAGCCCTTTCTCCAGAAAAGCGCTCTCATAATATCCCCTATAGCAGCGCTTTTTTCAGAAAAGCGCTCTCGTAGCATCCCTTATAGCAGCATTTTTTCCAGAAAAGCACTCTCGTAGCATCCCCAATAGCAACGCTTTTTTCAGAAAAGCACTCTCGTAGCATCCCCTATAGCAGCGCTTTTTCCAGAAAGCGCTTTCGTAGGTAGCGCATTTTTTATCTTTTATGATTTTTTTATTATCTTAGGCAGCGCTTTTAATTAGAAAGCGCTTTCGTAGGTAGGCTTTTAAGAGCGTTTTTGAAAGCGCTTCCGTTGCTAAACGCAGTATTTTAAAGTGCAACCTGTAATTTAAGGCTCCCAGTTCGACCTATAATTTATATTTATTTTTAACCTGAAATATTTTTGAAAATAATCAGTAAACATGTAATTCAAGCCTTATATATACCATTATTTCAACAAAAACCCGTATGTAGGACATTATATACCGTTATATACCAATATAATACCATTATAATCCAAAATAAAATATATACACCATTATAGTTCAATTCACTTGTTTACAACAGATACATATAACTAAATCATCTCTAACAATAACTAAATCAGAATATAAGCCCGAAATTCTCAAAATTCGACGAGCGGACGATCCTGGTCCTCTGGTAGCATTATCCTCTGGTACGTTCGATTGGGAAGAACATTATCCTCTGGTAGCATATCTTTCATAAGGGCTAATAACTCTGTGAAACTTTTATCCGACCATCCATTGCCCGCCTTTAAGTTGTACAACTTTAACACCATAGACAATCTTGTGAATTTTGTACAACCATCATACAACGGTTTCTCTGCATCGCTTACCAACCTCTCGAACATTTTGGGACAATCCTCAAGATCTTCTTCAAGCGCTTCTGTAATCTCTTCGACTCAATCATAATCATATGTGTCTGTGCAATCGTCGTTTGAAGCATACGTCGTATTATACCTCGATTCAACATTCCCGTTACTTTTCTCACCATGCAAATTCCAACATGTATAACTTCTATCAATTCCAAACCGTAGTAAATGCGATGCCAACTGATCCCCGTCAACCTGACCCCCATAACAGCAACCCAAACAAGGACACGTCATTCAACTCGAGTCTTCGGCGTGCGCAACCGCAAACTTAACGAATTCCAATACCCCTTTCTCGTACTCTTTCGACAATCAATTTGAATGCATCCATGTCTTATCCATGTCTTAATTAAGCTAAACAAAAACAACTAATTAAGGCGCAAAACAGTATAATACGTTTTTGTCAAAACGCAAAGTATACCAGTAATTTGAGAAAGAAATTTACCTCAAATTTTACCGAACTCAAAAAACGTAGAGAATGAGCGTTGTACGTCGAACTAGGATGAGAAACGCTTCTAATTCAAAGGAAAGAAAACTTCTATTATAAAAAATTTCATACAATAAAAACCGACTCAACCACTAATTACCGATCATTCATAAGTAAAGATTTAAGCAACTAATTAAAGTGGAACTGATCCATCATAGCAGTTCATTCAAAGCACAACTAATTACTTTGACGAGAGAGAACAATTATAATCAACAAATACATTTGATGGGAGACATCAAAATTACAATATAAATCAGAATTTTAAACAAAATTCAAAACACTTCAGAATTTTCCAATGCATTTATATTGTGGCTACAATGTATGCCAATAGAATTTGAGAAGTATATAAAAATATAATTAAAAGCTGCATGATGCAATAAGAGGAAATAAGATTTAAATGTGTATAAAGAAAAGAAGAGTAAACTTTATGTATATTTATTTATTCTCTTTGAATAATTATAACAATATCATAACGGATTATAGAGACACAAATTATAATTAGGTATTTTAAAGAAGGAAGGAAATCAAATGAACAAAGGAAATCAACAATAGTCTGAAGTGTGTACATACTCGTAAATATGTAGTACCAGAATCAATGATACGAGCTCCAAAGAGATCCAAAGTTATCAATCCAGCCAGACCTATACAAGAAATTCAATTCAATGTATGATTATAATAAGAACGGGTGAATAGTGCAGATTCCATAAAACACAGTTTCAGAATTTGATTTTTCCCATTGACACCAATCACCAATTCCATGACCGACACAAATCACCAATAACTCTCCTAATAAAAGAGCAAACTTAATCATCCTTTCTCTTGAGTTGCATGAATCAGTAGAAAGGATACAAAAGCATGAGACATATTGATATAGAAAAACACAACATAGTCATATTTTATTTATATATATTTAACCGTGTCTCTTCCACAAAGATACATATCAATACTCTAGCTTCAATTCTTAAAATAATAGGTGTTTAGATTCTTTCTATCTAATGAACACTTTTATAATGACACAGTGGTAATTAAGTTCTCAAACATGAGAAATTTGAACACTCCTAACATGTTTGTTCCCAACTCTATTCTTAGGAACATTAACAGTGAGCACACATTTATCTACATAAGCCTTAACATGATCAACATTATATCCAGTAACTCTCTCACACACCATATATAGACAAATTATTAATCAAATCACATCCACATTTTTACTATGCTTATTTATTTTTAACTTATAAAATAATATACCATATAGTATATAATAGTAATAATACTCCATATTTGAAATTAAAACCCACATATACACATGCATATAAATAATGACAGAAAGCCAACTTCCAACTCCAATAAGTGATTCAAGATATAGAAGACACAAAATAAGTGATTCTTAAAGTTCCAACTTCCAACTCCAAGGAACAACAAGAACACTCAAAGCCTAAATTATTTTCAAAATGGCTGTGATTAAATCAGTTATAGCAGATGCAATTCTAACATTAATATTTGTTTTCTTCATCTCAACAGTAAGAATTCTCACTTCAAAAACAATTTCCTCCTCAATCTTCAACCAGTTTCACTACCAGGCCTATTCATCACAACCATCCTAAACACAATTTCTTAATCTTCAACCAGTTTC
Source organism: Vicia villosa (assembly GCF_029867415.1). NCBI lineage: Eukaryota > Viridiplantae > Streptophyta > Magnoliopsida > Fabales > Fabaceae > Vicia > Vicia villosa. The sequence goes on along the minus strand of NW_026704956.1, from coordinate 513,255 downwards.
ACTAACAATTTCTTAAATAACATAGAATAAAAATTAACAGTATTGCTAGTAGAGTAGTAAAGGGAATGTGAAATCGACTCACCGAGAGAGAAGAAGAAGTGTGATAGGAGAAGTCGACGAAGAGCTTTGCGAGGCGGTGAAGGAGAAGACGAAATTCAGCCGGAGGCGGGAGTTTCTATCGCTGTTACTCAGCCGCGAAGTGAAGGAGAAGATGAAGAGCTTTGCGAGGCGGTGAAGGAGAAGACAAAATTCAAAGATGGAATCGTGATTCAGTATCTTCGAAATTCAGCCCCAAACGAAATTCAGAGATGGAATCGTGATGCAGTATCGTGGAAGGCAGAGATTTTCATGGAGAATTAGTTAGGTTTACGTTTGGGGAAGAAGAATGGTATCGTGATTTCTGAAAAACTTAATAACCTAGGAATTTTATGTTTTAAAAAATTTAATTTTAAATACCCTACGAGAGCGCTTTTAAAAAGCGCTTTGGTACCCAGCCCTATACCAGCGCTTTTTAGATAGAAAGCGCTTTGGTAACCTACCCCTTTACCAGCGTTTCTAAAAGCGCTTTGGTAACCAGCCCTATAGAAGCGCTTCTATAAAGCGCTTTGGTAACCAGCCCTATACCAGCGCTTTTAAAAAGCGCTTTCGTAGGACATCCTATAGCAGCGCTTTTTTCTCTTCATTTTTAGTTTTGTTTTTAGCGAAACCTATAGCAGCGCTTTTTCCTAAAAGCGCTTTCATAGGGGTGCTGCTAAAAGACAAATTTGGCGTAGTGTTAGAACATATTACGTTCAAAGTGAAAATCTAACTTCTCTCGTCTTATTTCAATCTCTCAAAACTTTAACATAACTTCTCTAACTAGTATGAATTAAGAAAATGTGTGTCACAAAACAAGTAGTTAACTCATATTTTTGTTTTCATTTTTCATGAATCTTTTCAAGAAAAAGATACGTACGTGAAACATTTTATGAGTTTTAATGTTGTTGTTCAAAATATGTCATATTTTTCTTGTTCAAAATACGTGAAACATTTATTTTGGTCCAACATAAAGTTTATTGTTTTCTTGTTATAAAATGAGATTATAGGTTTTATATTGTTGTTTTTGTTGCAATAAGTAAAATGTTTAAGTTATTGTTGAGGTATGTTGTTGTTTTGTTAATGTAAGTTGTTGTTTATCTTAAGGTAAGTTGTTGTCTTTGTTGATAAATATTGTTGTTTGTGTTATTGAAAATGTTTTTATTAGGTATGTTGATGTTTTTGTTGAGGCATGTTGTTGTTTTGTTAAAATAGGTTAATGTTTATGTTGATAAATATTGTTTATTATGTTATTTTAGATGTTTTTGTTGAACTACGTTGATCTTTTTTTGGGGTAAGTTAGTTGTATTTTGTTGATAATGTTGTTTCTTTTGCATTGCAGCTTTCATTTCGTTTAGTCAACATATCTTTATAAGATTAGTTTTTATACTGTATGTTATTTAAGTGTTTTACCAACCCCTCACTAAATATATAAAATTTTGAATTAAATTAGAAAATAATATTAAGACAAACTAAGTTATAGTAAAAAATAAGTTACGCTGATTAATCTTTTTTGAGATTTTTGCAGCCCGTTAATCTATATCTCGCTCTTTGATAGTTAGAATTTAGTTCAATATTTTTAGTTCTTCAGTCATCACTTCCTTATTTACTAGTTATGGCTACAAAATAATTAATATTTTACAGAATGAACTAGTAGAGAAGGAAGTGTTGTTGTAGTATTACAAACATTGAAATAAACTTTAATAGTTAAAGAGCGAGATATGGTTAATGAATTGTAGAAAGCTTAAGAAATATTGATTAATGTAACTTGCACTACAACGTACAAGGGCTTCTAAAGCGCTTTTTTTGGGCTTTTAGAGCGCTGCCAAAGCCAGCTCTGCCGTAGGTAACGACAGCGCTTTTGAAACTCCAAAAGCGCTCTCGTAGCCCCCCTATAGCAACGCTTTTACCAAAAAAGCGCTCTCGTATCCCCCCTATAGCAGGGCTTCTTCCAGAAAAGCGCTCTTGTAGCCTCCCCTATAGCAGTGCTTTTATCCAGAAAAGTGCTCTCGTATCCCCCCCTATAGTAGCGCTTTTTCCAGAAAAGCGCTCTTGTACCCCCCTATAGCAGCGCTTTTTCCAGAAGCGCTTTCGTAGGTTGCGCTTTTTTTTATTTTTTATGTTTTTTTTAACTTAGGCAGCGCTTTTAGTTAGAAAGCGCTTTCGTAGGTAGGTCTTTAAGAGCGTTTTTTAAAAACGCCGTCGTTGCTAAATGCAGTATTTTAAAGTGCAACCTGTAATTTAAGCCTCCCAGTTTGACCTGTAATTTATATTTATTTTCAACCTGTAATATTTTCGACCGATAACATATTTTCAACCTGTAATATTTTCAACCATAGGTAGGACATTATATACCAATATAATACCATTATATACCATGTGTCATACCCTAATTTTTGACCCCCTGAGATGTCATATCTTTTATACTTTTCATCAAAGGCAAAATAGATACTCAGAGCAGTCACTTGTTCATCTGATACCCAGTCTAGGGTTTTGAGCCCCATGAAGGACTAAAATCAGGGATTACATTTGGGAAACCCCAGAAAACCCCAGGGGATCATTCAAAGACATCAATCATCTTCAAATAGCTCATATGACAATATCCATGAGGCATTACACTCCAAGCCAAGATCCACAGTCATCAATTTCATCTGGTCGACAATTAGGGTTTTTGACCTAATTCACCAAGAAAGTTGACTTTTTAATTAGGACATGGATCCAAAACTCAAGACATGGTTCAAGGACTTCTACTACCTCAATATAATCTATTTACATCACCCATATGAGGAGAAGATCTTGATTCTACACAAAAGTCCAAAATCCCACTTTATCAGGGAAAAGTCAACTATATAGGATCACCTTTGACTTTTAAGATTTTTGGTCAAACCATGACTTCCAAAGATCAATATCATCAATATATGGTTATTAAAATCATTTGACCAAAGAAATTCAAAGAGATTCATCAAGGAGTTAAAAGTCGGGAATTAGGGTTTTTGAGGGCATTGCGGGAACTCAAAATTTCACCTACACAACTCAAAAAACTTCCAACATGAAAGTTGTAGATCTTGCAAAATAAAACAACATCTTACATAGGAACTTTTTTCAAAAGATCAACCATTTAAGAGATTTGGAATTTTGAAGCTTTAGGTCATAAAAACTTAGAAATTTTTCTAAGTGTTTTTAACCTAGTTTTCATCCAACTTTGGGCTCATTTTTCACAATTTTCCCAAATGATTATGAAGAAAACATAAACTAATGATTTGAAGTAGATGTTTAGGGCTTTCCAAATTGTGCTCAATCTTCTCCAAATTCATTTTGAGCTAGGAGTCATGCTTGTTCAAAGTTGGCCTCATGAAGTGAAATTATAGGTCATGCCCCATTTTGGAACTTTGAAATTTTGTGCACATGACCTCACTTATGGATGCTACACGACCCATAACACATCTGAAAACATGCCATGCATTCATTTTCACCATAGCATAAGAATTGAGGAAGATTCCCAAAACAAAAACATGTGATTATGTAATGATTACATTTGGGAATTTATGGCAAATTGATGAATCACCCAAGGAATCTTCTCACCAACCAATTAGAGCTCATTTCTGTCTCAGAATTGTCCCCTAAGATCAAGCAAAATTGAGGGCTAGGGGATTGATCTAATGGAATCATAAATTCCCATCATTGCATTTTGGATATTTTTGAAATTCCTTCATAGCCAAGAAACCAAATCAACCTCACTAAGCAAGCTCACTCTCTCAATCAGTACTGAACCATTTGCCTATAAATAGAGGGCTCTTTCTCATTCAGAAAACACACCAAAGCAACCATATTCCTTGCTTTCTCTATGTCTTCTCATGCTTATGGTTTTTCAAAGTTCTTTGGCAAGAAGAATCGTTTTCTTCAAACCAAAGCTTCTCTTTGGAAAGTAAGCATTCTAACATCTCAAGGGGGCTCATTTGAGGTGATCCAAGCACCTGGATCACTTCTGTAGGTGGAAGAACACCATTGTTGCTCTCACTTTGGAGGTGTTGCAGTTGGAGGTCCATAGAGCAATTCAGAAGGTCTCCAACAAAGCAAAGCATCCAGACACGTTCCTTAGGTCATAGTGAAGCTGTTCAGATGGCTGAAGCTCATCTGTAACTCAAGATTCATCACCCTCCATGTCCACTTGAAGCTCAAATCGAAGGTGTCGGGTAGAGCAATTCAGAAGGATTGAAGTCACAATAAGCATTCAGTTAGCATCACTGAGTCCCAAGGAAGTTTTTAGGATCACTCATACAAGCCCAGGTGTTCTCTATCATCCTCACGACCTCCATTTTCAGAGGTAAGTTTCTCAACTCCACCTCTTTAATTCGTGTACCTTTTTGGTTAAAGCTCGATACCATTTCATTCAGCATCATCAGAGGATTAAAAACCCTCTATCATCAGTCATTTATACTTCAGTATGGTCATTTAATTTAAATTTCAAATTTTAGGGTTCTTCACGTATTTTAGATAATTCAGTAGATGTAGTTAATATAAATTCATGTTAGTTACATATTTGAAATCGTGAGAGAATTTAGAGCAAGTTTGGTCTTTACATCTTTGCAAATGGTTGAGAGTTGAGAGAGTTCAAAATTTCAAAAATCCAAAAGCTAGAGGTTGAAGATGACAATGGTGGTGGCGCGCAAAATTCAAATCCAGGGCTAAAGTTTTTTTTATTTTGAATGGTAGTTGTTTCATAAACGACTAAATCGTTATAGCCCAGTGGTAAAGAGTGTTTGTGTGTTGCGCGTGCCCAAGGTTTGGGGTTCGAATCCCCCTCGCCCCAGACCTTTTGATTTTATTTCTTTTTTTTGCTTCTATGCACTTGAGTAATATATGAATCGCAATGGAACCATTCATTTGTCACCAAGCGCGCGTTGGCTCAGTGGTGTTGTTTGGGACTGGTAACATAAAGGGCGTGGGTTCAAACCTGGTTGGTGACAAAACCCTATTTTTTATCACTTTTTCCACTTGATTTCTTCACAACTTTAAACAATTATTTAACCTATCAAATTAATTCATTTTGATTTCATTTTTTACACACTTGTCATTTGATATATCTATTTTGTGAATAATCAAAAAAATCATAAAAATATTATTTATTTCATGTGTTTTTATTAGGTTTAAAATAGTATGTTTTAAGTGTTTTCTTAAATACTTTAAATATATATTTTTTATCTTGTTTTGACCAAACTACTTTGTGAATAATTTTATGATAAAATCCTAATCATATAGGTCTTAGTGAGGTTAGGTTTTGTCTTTACCTTATTTAAGTTGACTTTTTATCAATTTTCAAAAACTGTTTCCAATCTCCGATTAAACGGATGATTAAGGTTTTCAAACAACCAAACCTTATATCATTTCAATCATTTTCCAACTGTTTTCATAAACAGTAAATCATTTTTTCATTGGGCCTCTAATAGAGTGTAAGTCCCAACACCTTTTTCTTTTCTTAGTTTGTTTTCAAAACTGTATTTACAAAATCTTCTTTCTGTTTTCAAAACATTCTTCTGGTATTTGAAGGACATTATTCCCGGTGAAACTCTTCAGATACCTATGTGACCTTTGTCCATCTTCACTTCTTCTGTTTTAAAAACCTCAACTGTTTATCATAAATAATCAACTGTCATCAATAAAATTGTTGGTGAGGCTTTGTACATACTTCTTCAAAGGCCTCCACTCCATCCAGGTTAGGCTTTACAAGCTTTCAATTTACAGTCTTTATTTAAATTACTGTCAAATATAGAACTGTTTATATATTGTTTAGAACTACGTTTGAGTGTAAACCCTAGGACAGTTAAACTATATATATATATATATATATATATATATATATATATATATATATATATATATATATATATATATATATATATATATATATATATATATATATATATTATATTATAGGAATATGGCCTAGGATTGAGAATGTCTTCCCGGTGAAGGCTCTTTCCTAATTAGAGATCTGTAGTTCAAACCCCCAAGATGAATTATTCCCGGTGAAACATCTTGGTAAAAGCCTTAGAACCCAAACTAGGACACATCCACCCAAAGAGGAATTATTCCCGGTGAAACCTCTTACCCATTTGCTTAAAGCCAAAATAAGTTCAAAACCACATAGCTTTCTCTTGTGCTATAACAAGGACCCTCGATGACCCTCGATTAGCCTCCTCTTGGGCTTTGTACAAGGACCCACAGGCTTCTTAAAAGCATTTCCAGCTTCCTCTTGAGCTTTTATACAAGGACCCATCAGGTTTCTTATAAACATAGGAACAGGTCTTTAGTTACCTTTTAGCCTATCCTGGTGAGTTTCTTCCATTCTTTAAAACCAGACTTTAAACAAGCTAATATTGTCTCAATTTCATATTGAGTACACTTTTTGGAATGAGAGACATGGGCAGTCTCTGTCACCCTTATCTTCATCAATCTTCCTTAGCAAAGTCTAGGATCCATATTTGCTTGTCCTCAGCAAGTGTCAGCCTTAATCTTGGGCTTTAAAACAAGAAGTCTCCACTAGATAATCTTTCTGCCATTTTTAACAAAAAACCCCTGGAAAGGGTTAGCCTCCACATCATTCTTTCATTTCAAAAAAAACCCCTGGAAAGGGTTAGCCTCCACATCATTCTTTCATTTCAACAAAACCCCTGGAAAGGGTTAGCCTCCACACATTCTTTCATTTTAACAAAAAACCCCTGGAAAGGGTCAGCTTCCAACATCACTCCTTCAAATCCAAAGATTTATTCCTTTAAGAGATAAATTCCCCAAGAGAGTCAAAACCCCTGGAAAGGGTCAGCCTCCAAAAACATGATAAAAGTTCAGTATTTTAATAGACCATTTCTCCAACTGAGTCAAAATCCCTGGAAAGGGTTAGCTTCCAAAAAACATAAAAATAAATTAGTTTGTTAAAACCTCTAGCAGAATAAAACTCCCCCAGTGAGTCTTTCATTTTTAATTTAGCCACAACCTTGGGCTTTGTACAAGGCAGATAAACCACATTTCCCTGTGTCAAAGATTCCTAATCTTAAGGATCTTTTCCCCATAAAGTCTTCCATACTCAGTTTCTTTAAAAGTCAGCCACAACCTTGGGCTTTGTACAAGGCAGAAAATAATGTTTTCCCTAGCTAGAGTTAGCCACAACCTTGGGCTTCATACAAGGCACAAATTAATAACTTCCACAATTAAGAGTCAGCCACAACCTTGGGCTTTGTACAAGGCACACAAAATAGAGTCATCCATAGTCTTAAAAAACTCAGTTTATCCTCAGCAGTTAGCCACAACCTTGGGCTTCATACAAGGCACAAAAATAGAGTCTCCCTAAGTAGAGTCAGCCTCAATTCTGGGCTTTGTACAGAACACCAAATAAAATCCATCAAATAAACACTCTCCAAATAAAGTCAGCCTCAATTCTGGGCTTTGTACATAACACAAAAACTCTTTAGTTTAAATTCTCCCCAATAGAGTTTTTCTCTCAAAAAAACAATAAATCAATCAAAAGCCTCAAGCTTGGGCCTCATTCAAGCCAGCTAAAAAATAAAATCTTTCAAACAATAGATAGACATAGCTCATCTTCATAGGTAGATATTTCTCTTATCTCACCACAAACAAACAATCATTTCAAACAATCATCATTTCAAATAAATCATCATTTCTCCCATTTAGGACACTGAAAGGCATGCTCTGGCAACACACCCAGACTTGTACGACCCTTTCCCTAATATGGTTGAGAATCTTTCATTTTTAGAGGCACGATGGCTGTCACACTTGATCAACCAAGTAGACTCCCCTCTTAATGAAACATCATTTTTTAGCTTTTCTGTCACTTTTAAAATGTTTGTGGTGGAATAGTAGAAATACCTCTCTGTAAAGATGATTTCATGTCTCTTTATTGTAAACAGAGATTTAATTCAAAGCTTCAACCTTGAGCTTCAAGCAAGGCACCAAAAATCTTTCAATTCCCCTAGTTAGTTCCCCGAATTACATTAAGCTCTGACTTCCATTAGGGATATGTAGGCATGAGGTTCACAAGGAATCTCAGCGAGCTAATAAAATACCAAAAATAGTCAGTTTGTTTGTCTGTCTGTTTGTCTTGTTTTTAAATCAATTCAATTCTCTCTCCTAACACAAAGGAGAAACTTTCCCAATCATTAGCAATAAACACAATCACAATGACACAGAGAAGGTTCCCGTAGAGTACTACGGATATGTAGGGTGCTTAAACTCTTCCCTATGTATAACCGACCCCCCGGACTCCAGAATTTCTAGTCTAGGTGAATCCCCACACTTAGCAAACTCCTAGGGTTTAGTTGAGATCTTTTTTTCCCTTTCCTACTCGTAGGACAATAAGAAAGTTCGTGTGATATCGTAGGAAGAACTGAAACAAAATTCATCCCATCCTGGGCGCATTCTCCTTCCAAATTTCGCGTGAAGGGTCTAGCGTGCCGTCCTCCCAAGTGAAACGGGGAGGTAAAAAAAATGACACCACAGAAAAGTGGCGACTCTGCTGGGGATATAAGTGTTCAAAACCTTGGTTTTTCATCCAAACCAATGGTTGACCTGTTGCTGGTCCAGCCCCAATGAAGAATTAGGGATGCCAAATTCCCCCTCAAACAAGAGAGGTCCTGCCTAACCTCTGTGTCATATCATGTGTTTGCTGCATTTATATTTGTTTATTTTGTTTATTCTGTATCGGGAAAGGGCTTGATTCCCCCTTGTGGTGAGAAATCCTATACCCGAATTTGAGTGCAACATAAGATAGGATGGAGGATGTCTTCTCGGTGAAGGCCCTCTAATCTTGGTTTCCAAATCTACTCTTGGGATTTGCCTGGCTGGTTGTGATTAACTGCGCCAATGCATTCCGAGACTGATTTGTACCGGGAGGACCTAGAAACACATTAACCCCACTTAAAGCCTTTTTTAGGACGTAGAGCGGTGATTACGGAAGTAATTGTTACGCAGATACTACACTCAGAGAAAACTCTCTTATAGATACCAATCAACGTATCTTTAAGGTTGAGCAAAAACTCTGAGACCCCTAGAACTCGTTCTACAGGTACAAAAATCCTTATCCTTAGTTTACCATTGGGGCGAGGTTTGCGTTGTGACTTCATGACCACTATACCCTTCTACACCATGTTTGTTTAAAACTCTTGTGTGTGCATTCATGCATTCATGCATCATTCATTCATAATAATTAAAACAAAAAAAAAGAGTCTTTTTCGAGTCGTTTTTCAAGGAAACTAAATAACGAACGTTTTGAACTTCAGAGAGAAAGAGAGAAACGGAGAAAGGACTTAAGGATCTATACCATGGATTACGGAAGAAAGAGAGCTAGGAAATACACCTTCAAGATTCCTAAGGTCGAGGAATTGGAAAAGCTCGGAAAACTGGTGGTCAACCCCCAGGCTTTCAAGGAGAAGTATGGAAAACTTCTGCCTCTTCTCAGCACTGACGTTGTGGATGGGATCCTTCCCACATTGGTGCAGTTTTACGATCCAACGTATCATTGATTTACCTTTCCAGATTATCAAGTCATGCCTACGTTGGAGGAGTACTCTCGTCTGATTGGAATACCCGTGTACGCGCAAGATCCGTACTCCGGTTTGGAAAAGAATCCTGACGACATTATCATTGCTGCAACTACTCCTTTGAACGTAGTCGACATCAGAACTCATATGGTGAGTAGAGGAGGAATTCAAGGATTACCCTCCAAATTCTTGTTAGACCAAGCTCGGTACTTCGTCAGCATCCAAGATATGAGCGCATTTGAAGAAATCTTAGCATTGCTTATCTACGGATTGTTTTTGTTTCTTAACATTAACGATTTCGTCGACATCAACGCAATTAATATCTTTTTGATTGGAAATCCAGTTCCAACCTTGCTTGCGGATGCTTATCACTCTGTGCATTCAAGAAACCTGCAGCAAGGAGGATTAATCACATGCTGCGTACCGTTGTTATACGAATGGTTCATTTCGCACCTGCCAAAGTCTAGCACTTTCAAGAACATGAGGGATGGACTTTATTGGTCACAGAAAATCATGTCTCTCACTCATACGGACATTGATTGGTGTAGTCCTGACAACGACGAAACCAAGATCATCTTCAATTGTGGAAGTTATCCCAACGTACCCCTTATTGGAACTAAGGGAGGAATCAGCTATAATCCAGCTTTAGCCCGTCGTCAATACGGCTATCCCATGAAAAATATTCCAAGAAGTATTCAATTGGAGGGTCTGTTCTTCAAGAACATCGACGATCATGGTAACATGCTGAAGAAGGAAATTGTCCAAGCCTGGCGTCTTGTTCACACAAAAGGGAGAAGATTGTTAGGAAAACATCTTTGCATCTCTTTGGATCCTTACCTTCAGTGGGTACGCGTCCGAGCATTCAAGCACAGGATGCCATATCAACATCAAGAACCTATTCCCCTAAAGGAACCAATTTACCTTTTCTCCACCGATGTTGAAAAACTGCAAGCGGCATTAAACAAAGTATGCCAAGAAAGGAATGCTTGGAGGAACAAGTATCGAATCGTCAACACGGAAAATGTTGAGATTCAAAACATCCTAAGAAAGAATGATGAGTTACTTGAAGTACTCGATCGACAAGTGACACAATCATCACTTTCTCATCATATCCCTCCTGCTTCCTGGATCATCGATCAACTCACGTCAGAGAACACTCAACTCAAGAAACAGAAGAAAATGTTAGAACGTGAAGTCGACTCTTCGTCAAAGTTTTAGAGTCCTTTCTCTCAGTTTCTCTGTATTTCCTTTTTCAAAGTGTGTAAAAAACAGCGTTTTCGCTTAATTAATAAAAGTTTGATGTTTCATAACGTAATTATGGTGTTTCCTTGAAAAATAATAACTTAATTACATATCATGCATCGCTTTAGTCGTACGCACTGACACGAGAATTGTCGCGGATCTAATAGTCACTTTCCTTTCTCCAGAAAGAGAGGAGGAGAAGGAGGTGAATCAAGACTTTCAAGCTGTCTCATCCATACAACACTCGTTCAAGTCGCAAGAAAGGAATGGAAGACTTTGAACAAGAGAATGAAGAAATCAGAGAAGAGATTAATACTCTCAAGGGTACTGTTGAAAGACTCAATAGTATGGTAGAAGCCCTGGTAGTTGCGCAGAATCGACCAACGCCAGAAGAGCCGCAAAGGACTGTGGTTTCCGAGATTGTTTCTACTCCTATTCCTCAGTATACCATGCCACCCGATCGACCTTGGGGCATGCCGTATAACTTTACTCCAGAAGGGTACATACCTATAGCTTCCGAAGTTCCAAGAGTCACCATGGATATGCGTCCACCGGAGGGTTACAAACCTCTGGAAATTGAAGTTCCAAGAGCAACGGCAATGGGTTTCACACAACAGAATGCTGAGATACCAAGATCTGCTGTCATGGCTTCTCCACGACCTATTATGCATACTTTTCCTCCACAGGGTGGACAAGTATCACGCTCCAAGTGAGGACGGTGGCGTGTATGAAAGATTGGACGAGTTCCAGGAACAGTTTCTGCAAATGCAGAAGGAACTCAAGACTCTCCGAGGACAAGATCTATTTGGAAAGAATGCTGCAGACATCTGTCTAGTTCAAAATGTTAAGATTCCTCACAAATTCAAAGTACCAGAGTTTGAGAAGTACAAAGGGAATTCATGCCCACAAAGTCATCTCGTGATGTACGCTCGAAGAATGTCAACTCAGACTGATAATCAACAATTGCTCATTCATTATTTCCAAGACAATCTGACTGGTGCTGCACTCAAATGGTACATGAACTTGGACAGTTCAGAGATTCGCACTTTCCGAGACCTCGGAGAGGCTTTCGTCAAACAGTATAAGTACAATCTGGATATGGCTCCCGATAGAGATCAACTCCGGGCCATGACTCAAAAGGATAGAGAAAGCTTCAAGGAATACGCTCAGAGATGGCGTGAAGTTGCTGCTCAAATTTGTCCACCACTTGAAGAGAAAGAAATGACAAAAATCTATCTCAAACCTTTGAGTCCATTTTACTACGGACGAATGGTTGCAAGTGCACCAAGTGACTTTACCGAGATGGTAAACATGGGTGTACGCTTAGAAGAAGCAGTTCGAGAAGGACGTTTGAACAAAGAACCAGAATCTTCTATTGGTCCAAGGAAGTATGGAAGTTCTTTCCAGAAGAAAAAGGATCAAGATGTCAGCAATGTCTTGCACAAAGTTAGAAAGAGGTTTCAACATCAGGTTGCTACAGTAACTCCAGTTGCTAACTCAGCGCCAGCTTATCAACCTCAGGTTTCGCAACAACCATTTCAACAAGGGTCGCAGCAACCTCAGCAGCAGGTTTGACCTCCAAATTTCAACAACAATCGGGTTCCAAGGTATCCTATCTTTGATCCCATACCAATGCCGTATGCGGAGTTGTTTCCAACACTACTAGCGAAAGGACTCATTCAGACAAAGAGCCCTCCAAATCCTGCAAATGAATCATCACATTGGTTCAAGGCTGACCAATCTTGTCCCTATCATCAGGGGGCACCAGGTCACAACATTGAGAGATGTCTCAATTTCAAGATCGACGTTCAAAAATTAGTGAAGAGCGGAATGCTGTCCTTCAAAGATACTAATCCTAACGTCCAGGCAAATCCTTTGCCGCAGCATAAAGAAGCTTTAGTGAATCTGATAGATCAGCACCCCAATGTCATTCAAATCTACGACATTCGTCAGATAGGGGAAAATCTCGTCAAAATGCACGCTAGACAAGCTGGGTACGGTCATGTACCACCTCACAACTACTTCACGTGTGAAATTTGTCCAAATAATAATCAAGGATGTGCTGTAGTTCAAGCTGCTTTACAAGAGCAAATGGACTTAGGATGGATTCAACACATCCGAGTCAAAACTGAGCACGACGTCAACATGGTGCAAGGATGTCCAGGAGAATATAAAATCTACAAAGTTGAAGATCTCGAAGGATCGGTAGTCAGGTTCCATAAGACTTTAAATGGACTTGCCTACTTTGGAACAGATTTCCATCCTTACAATAGATGCAGGATTTGTCGAAGAAATTCACAAGGATGTTTGCGCGTCCGCAACGACATTCAGAAACTGATGGATGATAATACCATCAAAGTTCTTGCCAACAGAGAAGATGACGAAGTCTTTACCGTATCTCCTCAAATTAATCAAGTTGAACCAACGCAAGTCAAGTATGACAGCAGGAAGACAGCAATTGCTCCGTTAGTCATCTACCTACCAGGTCCTGTACCGTATGAGTCCAGCAAGGCTATACCATACAAGTACAACGCTACATTCATTGAAAATGGTAAGGAAATACCATTACCATCTGTTGTCAACATTGCTGATATTAGTCGAGTCACTAGAAGTGGACGAGTCTTCAACAGAGCAACAGAAAATGTGGAAAAGCCTTCGGAAGAAGCCCCGCATAGGCAAGACAATCATCCGACCAATGCTGTTCAAGCGAAAGAAAATGATGAGATCTTGAAGTTAATCCAGAGGAGTGAATACAACATCGTAGACCAGCTGCTACATACACCATCTAGGATATCTGTTCTTTCCCTGCTATTGAGTTCTGAAGCTCATAGGGAAGCTCTACAGAAAGTTTTGGAACAAGCTTTCGTAGAACCAAGTGTTACTGTAGGACAATTCAATAGTATCATTGCCAACATTTCCGCAGGAACTAATCTGAGTTTCTGTGACGAAGATCTTCCTGAAGAAGGAATGGACCATAACCTTCCACTTCACATCTCAGTTGGCTGCATGGGTGATGTACTCACAGGAGTCCTAATAGACAACGGATCCTCTCTCAACGTCATGCCTAAATCAACATTATCAAGATTATCTTTCAAAGATTACCCGTTGAGGGACAGTCACGTCATCGTCAAAGCATTTGATGGATCAAGGAAGTCAGTTTTTGGAGAAGTAGATCTTCCCATAACTATTGGACCTCAGACGTTTAAAATCACTTTCCAAGTTATGGATATCCCGGCACAATACAGTTGTTTGCTAAGTCGCCCATGGATTCATGAGGCTGGGGCAATTACTTCAACACCTCATCAGAAACTGAAGTTCATCAGAGATGACAAATTGGTAACCGTATGTGGAGAACGAGCTTTGATCGTCAGTAACCTGTCATCATTCTCCGACATAGAACCAAAAGAAGTCGTTGGAACTAAGTTCCATGCACTTTCCTTGGATAAGGAAAAAGGAAAGGAGAAAGCAACGTCTATTTCTTCATACAAAGATGCAATCCAAGTTGTAAAGGATGGCACTACCAGTGGTTGGGGGCACATTGATATTCCTACCAACAACAAGAACAGAACAGGAGTTGGATTCTTTCCAACATCATCGAAGGTTATTCCAGGAATTGAGGTAGTTCTCCCAATTCAAGAAACTTTCTGCAGTGGAGGTTTTCTTCAACCTGTTCAACAAACAGTCAATACCATCGGTACGGAAAACACCGATGAAGAGGAATGGTTGTCCTACCTTCTCGAAGCAGGATACATAGCCCTATCAGAGTCTGATTCACCTTGCTGTTATCCAACTAAAGGATCTGAAAGTAAGACTCAACCAATCAGTGACGAGGTTATTAACAGCTTCACCACCAGAAGTCATGGTTCATCAGAAGAAGTTCCTCCTATCCCCGAAGAAACCTGGGACACATTAGGAGAACCAAGCAGAAAATTCGACTACATGGTGAAATACTCCGCTCCTGAAAGTTCAAGAATCTCTCTTAAAGATATTGTTCCAACTGGATGGAACATTGATTACGAGTACCTCTCTCAGCCAAAAGAGATATATAACCCTTGCTATTCATCATCAGCATCTGGTGAAGTCATCATTGAGGATTATATCCCCAAATCACCTTCCGAGGCTACTGATTTAGAGTTCACATACCTAGTCAATGCCATCTTGGGAGAAGAGCAAGACCAAAATACAGAAGAGGATGATCTCGAAAGTGTCTCCGACAACGAGTCTCTCCATTCAGAAGATTGGAAGTTTCCTCAAAAGAAAAACCGACATACTCCACTTGGAAATGGGTATGCTCACACCGCTCAGTCTGCTGAAGTAGAAGAAGATCGTCTAAGTGTTGCAAAGACAATGGTTGGTAAATCAAGACCTACCACAGGCCAGCTTAAGCCTAAGGTTCCAGATTACTTAGTGCACAATGGGGTTCGCCACTATTGGACAGCTGTTGAAGTTTCAACTGTTGTTCGCACTCCTAAGTAGGAACTTTCACCGTTATTTTGTCCTCTCACCATGGCCCAGGGTGAAGAGATGTTTCATAGGGCTTTGCATTTTACTATTTCTTAGGAAAATGTCCCTCTTTGCTTCGCCCAAAGCAATAGAGTTTTGTTTTATAGGGTCTTTGTTTCAAGAAATGACTGTCAATAAATAAAAATGTCATTTTGTTCCTTCGTTAGTTTTTCCCTTTTCTTTTTTCGGAAATTGGTAATCCTAAAAAACACCCTTAAAAAACATCAAAAATTCCATTAATTGCATACACCGAGTCTTCCCTCGTTGTCTAAATAAAACTTACCACACATATGCAGATTAATCATAAAATACCCCGTTGAAACGTGCGACCGTATGACTTCTCCAAGCTTTGGGTTTCCTGTATTCGAGGCAGAGGAAGAAGAAGACGGAGAAATATCAAAGGAAATTTCACGGTTACTTCAACAAAAGGAAGAGGCCATTCAACCCTACAATGAGCCTCTAGAGATCATTAACCTTGGTTCCGATGGAAACAGAAAAGAGGTTAAGATTGGAGCTTCGCTCAGTTCAGAGATCAGAGAGAGTTTGATACAGCTGCTCAGAGAATTTTCAGATGTCTTCGCTTGGTCCTATCAAGATATGCCAGGGTTGGATACCAGTATAGTGGAGCATCACTTACCATTAAAAGCAGAGTGCCCTCCGGTTAAGCAAAAATTGAGAAGAACTCATCCGGAGATGGCTATGAAAATCAAAGAGGAAGTTCAAAAGCAAATCAACGCTGGTTTCCTCGTCACTTCAGAATACCCTCAGTGGTTAGCTAACATTGTTCCCGTTCCTAAGAAAGACGGAAAAGTCCGCATGTGCGTCGACTACAGAGATTTGAACAAAGCTAGCCCTAAGGATGACTTTCCTTTACCACATATTGACATGTTGGTGGATAGTACAGCAAAATCCAAAGTTTTCTCATTCATGGACAGATTTTCAGGATACAACCAAATCAAAATGGCACCTGAAGATATGGAAAAAACAGCTTTCATCACCCCTGGGGCACGTTCTGCTATCGCGTTATGCCTTTTGAACTAAAGAACGCAGGGGCAACATATCAAAGAGCCATGACTATACTTTTCCATGACATGATGCATAAGGAGGTGGAAGTGTATGTGGACGACATGATTGCTAAGTCAGGGAATGAGGAAGATCACATACAGAATCTGACAAAGTTATTTCAGCGCTTACGGAAGTTTCAGCTTCGCCTGAATCCCAACAAGTGTACCTTTGGTGTCTACTCAGGAAAACTCCTTGGTTTCATCGTCAGCAAACGAGGAATTGAAGTGGATCCAGATAAAGTCAAGGCAATTCAAGAAATGCCTTCACCCAGAACCGAGAAACAAGTTAGAGGATTTCTTGGACGTCTGAACTACATCTCGAGATTTATATATCTCATGACAGCAACTTGTGCTCCAATTTTCAAACTTCTATGGAAAAATCAAAGTTGCGTCTGGATAGACGATTGTCAGAAAGCGTTCGACAGCATTAAGGAATATCTGCTCGAACCACCCATCTTGTCTCCTCTAGTGGAAGGAAGACCTTTGATAATGTACTTAACCGTCTTAGAAGATTCCATGGGTTGTGTCCTTGGACAGCAAGACGAGACAAAGAGAAAAGAGCATGCCATCTACTACCTGAGCAAGAAATTCACTGACTGTGAATCCCGCTACTCCATGCTCGAGAAGACGTGTTGTGCTTTGGCCTGGGCTGCCAAGCGTCTCCGCCAGTACATGATTCGACATACTACTTGTTTGATCTCCCATATGGATCCAATCAAGTACATTTTTGAGAAGCCTGCTTTAACTGGGAGAATTGCCCGTTGGCAGATGTTGTTATCAGAATACGACATTGAGTATCACGCACAGAAAGCCGTGAAAGGAAGCATCCTAGCTGAGCACCTGGCTCACCACCCACTCAATGGTCATGAATCAACCAGTTTTGACTTTCCAGACGAGGACGTCATGTACCTCAAGATGAAAGACCACGACGAGCCACTACCAGACGAAGGACCTGAGAAAGGATCCCAGTGGGGCTTGATCTTTGACGGAGCTGTCAATGCTTATGGACGAGGAATTGAGGCAATCATTGTTACACCTCAGGGTACCCATATTCCATTTACCTCCAGATTAACTTTCAAATGCACAAACAATGAGGCCCAATATGAAGCTTGCATCATGGGTCTCGAAGAAGCCATGGATCTAAGAATCAAACACTTGGATGTATATGGAGATTCTGCTTTGGTCATCAATCAAATCAAAGGAGAATGGGAAACACGCCAACCAGGGCTAATTCCTTACAAAGACTACGCGAGAAGATTGTTACCATTCTTCGACAGGGTAGATTTTCATCACATTCCTCGTGAAGAAAATAACTTGGCTGATGCATTAGCCACGCTCTCTTCCATGATTAGGATAAATCATTGGAATGACATTCCTCAGATCGATGTTATGCGCCTGGATAGGCCCGCTCATGTTTTCACAGTAGAAGCGATCATCGACGACAAACCGTGGTATCACGACATCAAAAAATTTCTTCAAAGACAAGAGTACCCTCAGGGGGCATCAAAGAAAGATAGAAAGACTTTGAGAAGGTTAGCTTGTAGATTCTTCCTGAATGAAGATGTTCTGTACAAGAGAAATTTCGACATGGTTCTGCTCAGATGCGTTGAAAAGAAAGAAGCAGAGATACTCATGATAGAAATACATGAAGGTTCTTTTGGTACTCACACCAATGGACACCCCATGACAAGGAAAATACTGAGAGCAGGATATTATTGGCTGACAATGGAGTCAGATTGCTACCAGTATGCAAAGAGGTGTCACAAATGTCAGGTCTACGCCGATAGAATTCATGTGCCACCATCTCTTCTCAACATACTCTCTTCCCCTTGGCCTTTCTCCATGTGGGGAATTGACATGATTGGAATGATCGAGCCAAAAGCGTCCAACGGACATCGCTTCATCTTGGTAGCCATAGACTATTTCACTAAGTGGGTTGAAGCAGCTTCATATGCAAACGTCACAAGACAAGTTGTCATCAGGTTTATCAAGAATCACATCATCTGTCGCTACGGCATTCCTAGCAGGATAATCACTGACAATGGGTCAAATTTGAATAACAAAATGATGAAGGAGCTTTGTGAAGAATTCAAGATTGAGCATCACAACTCATCTCCTTACAGACCAAAGATGAATGGGGCTGTAGAAGCAGCTAACAAGAACATCAAGAAAATCATTCAGAAGATGGTCATCACTTACAAAGATTGGCATGGAATGCTCCCATTTGCTCTTCATGGTTACCGTACATCTGTACGTACTTCGACTGGAGCAACTCCTTTCTCCCTTGTATATGGCATGGAGGCAGTCCTACCTATAGAGGTTGAGATCCCATCAATGAGAGTCTTGATGGAGGCAAAATTAACAGAAGCCGAGTGGTGTCAAAGCAAATTCGATGAATTGAACTTAATCGAAGAAAAGCGCATGACAGCTTTATGCCACGGACAGCTATATCAACAAAGAATGAAGAAAGCTTTCGACAAAAAGGTTCGACCTCGCACAATCAAAGAAGGCGACCTTGTACTCAAAAAGATTCAATCTTTTCTCACAGATTTGAGAGGGAAATGGACTCCCAATTATGACGGCCCATACGTGGTCAAGAGAGCTTTCTCAGGAGGAGCCTTAATACTCACGACTATGGATGGAGAAGAATTCACCCGTCCTGTGAACGTCGACGCAGTCAAGAAATACTTCGCCTAAATAAACAAAAAAAAACAGCTCGCTAAGTTGAAAACTCGCAAAGAGCGGCTTAGGCAAAAAAGAGCGTCTCGGTGAATCGAAAACCTGAAAGGGCGATTCAGGCAAAAGTTAGAGACATAAAAAATATATAATCAATCCCGGTAGACTTAAAACCCGAAAGGGGTAGTTTACGCAAAAGTTAGGGATGTATGGAAAGTAATTGTGTTCAGGACAAACTTGATCATTCGAAGTCCATAGCGGAGTATTCATCATCAGTAGGTCATCTTCTACGAAGCACACATGCAGCGCAATTCAGAGTGGAAGGGAAAGATAACGGTCGTCACGTTTCATCGTAGCCCTTTTCCCAAAGATTACCAATTTCCAACTTTGTAAATACTCCATGGGATCAAGCATTTGGCTGGTTACCATTCCATAAATAATAATTTGAGCCTTGTGCCTTTCTTTGCAATCGAGTCTTGTTCAGTTTCTTAAAATGCATTTTAAGTTTAAACAGTCATTTTCTTGAAACAAATGTTTTCATAAAATAAAATGAATTTACTTGCAAAAATAAAGGTGGAATTTCTTTCTAAGGTTTACTTACAATAGGAAGAATGCAAACAGTTGAAGGATAGAAAAACACTTAGAAAGGGGGGGGGGTTTGAATAAGTGTAGCTTTAAAAACTTGACAGATAAAAATAAATTGCACAGTTATTTTTATCCTGGTTCGTTGTTAACTAAACTACTCCAGTCCACCCCCGCAGAGATGATTTACCTCAACTGAGGATTTAATCCACTAATCGCACGGATTACAATGGTTTTCCACTTAGTCAGCAACTAAGTCTTCCAGAGTCTTCTGATCACACACTGATCACTCCAGGAACAACTGCTTAGATACCCTCTAAGACTTTTCTAGAGTCTACTGATCCACACGATCACTCTAGTTACAACTGCTTAGATAACCTCTAAGACTTCCTAGAGTATTCTGATCCACACGATCACTCTAGTTCTTTACAACTTAATGTAATCAGATCTAAGAGTATTACAATTGCTTCTTAAAAGCGATAATCACAAACTGTGATATTTCTCTTAACGTTTAAGCTTAATCTCACTAATATATTACAGCAGCAATGTAGTGAGCTTTGATGAAGATGAAGATTCTGAGTTTTGATTTGAACAGCGTTTGAGCAAGTTTAATATGAGTTGTTTTGGTGCAGAATCGTTAACCTTGCTTCTCATCAGAACTTCATATTTATAGGCGTTGGAGAAGATGACCGTTGAGTGCATTTAATGCTTTGGGTGTTCCGTACAGCATCGCATTTAATGTTATACGCTTTTGTCAACTACCTCGAGCCTTGTTCACGCTGTGTCTACTGACGTAGCCTTTAGTAGCTTTTAACGTTCCTTTTGTCAGTCAGCGTAGCTTGCCACTTGTACTTCCTTCTGATCTGATGTTTGTGAATACAACGTTTGAATATCATCAGAGTCAAACAGCTTGGTGCATAGCATCTTCTGATCTTCTGACCTTGAAGTGCTTCTGAGCGTGATACCATCAGAACTTCAGTGCTTCTGTTCTCTTGTTCTTCTGATGCTTCCATAGACCCATGTTCTGATTCTGCTTCGACCATCTTCTGATGTCTTGCCAGACCATGTTCTGATGTTGCATGCTGAACCCTTTGAGACAAAGCTTCTGAGCGCTGAATTATGCGTACTCTTTATATATTTCCTGAAAGGGAAATTGCATTGGATTAGAGTACCATATTATCTTAAGCAAAATTCATATTATTGTTATCATCAAAACTAAGATAATTGATCAGAACAAATCTTGTTCTAACAATCTCCCCCTTTTTGATGATGACAAAAACATATATAAATGATATGAATTTGCGATCAGAAAGAACAGACGGCAAAAGACAAATTACACAGCTATAGCATAAGCATATGAATATGTCTCCCCCTGAGATTAACAATCTCCCCCTGAGATAAATAATCTCCCCCTGAAATAAATACTCGAAGAACTTTAATAAAAGACTTCCCTGATTATTTCGGTAGAGACGATCATATAAGCTTTTGTCTTCAGAGAATTCATAGCTTCTGACTTCTGCTTCCATTGGACAGCTTCAGAACTAGAATTTCTTTAGATCCTTAGAACACTCACAGCTTCTGATTCCTGCTTCCATCTAGGACAGCTTCAGAACTTGAATTTCTTTGATCTTCTGAACATTCACAGCTTCTGATTTCTGCTTCCATTTAGGACAGCTTCAGAACTTGAGTTTTCTGGATCTTTTAGAACATTCACAGCTTCTGATTTCTGCTTCCCTCGGATAGCTTCAGAGCTTTGAATTTCTACCAACATCACTTCATGCTAGATTTGTATCAGAACATTGTTGAATGTACCAGAGCATCATCTGAGCATCTCTGCATCCTGAAATGTTACAGAACAAAAACTAAACGACAAAAGTCAGCATGAACGAGTCAGAACATAAAATGTATATTAGAACACATTATATGTATCAGAGCCATATAGGCTAAAATAATGTATCAGAGCAAATAGAATTTTGTCATAGCAAATAGACAAATATGGATCAAATTCTATTATCAGTGCTTCTGATCTCTGAAGCTTGATAGCACTCAGCTTGCTTCAGTTTCCATGGTTTTGCTTTTCTTGCTTCTGATCTCTGAAGCTTGATAGCACTCAGCTTGCTTCAGTTTCCATGGTTTTGCTTTTCTTGCTTCTGATTTCTGAAGCTTGACAGCACTCAGCTTGCTTCAGTTTCCATGGTTTTGCTTCTTGTGTTTGCTTTGCTTTGAAGATTTTCTTCACTTCTTTATACCTGCAAAACACTTAAACCATATAGAACTTGCAGTTCTTGTTAGTAAATGTGTGGGCGCTTTACCCAGCAACTGATAGATTAATCAAATCATTTATCATTTATCTTCTCCCCCTTTTTGTCATAACATCAAAAAGAATGTTTCAAAAGATTCAGATGAATAAAACGACAAATAAAATCACTGGAATGTAAATCAAAGAAAACTTTTTATTGATAATCAAAAGATATTACAAAAGGTTCCTATGTTTAACAAGATGAGAAACATTCCTAGCAAATACATAAAAAGTCATCCCAAGAGGAAATGACTACAAAAATTAAAAACAACGCCCTAGCAAGACACACTCCGTGTCAACCCATCAAGAATCCCTGTGGACTCTTGTCTTCCAGACTGGAACCTCCACTGTAGGAGAGATCCAAGAGTCCAAAGAGGAAGAGAGGGACAATTCACAGACAGAGAGCTAATGTTGCAAACGGGGCTTTCCCTCAACATAGAAGTTAAGAATATCATTCTTAACCTCCTCCCATAACTCAAGAAAGTCTTCTGTCTTTGGGTGAAAGTTGATAACAACATCAAAGAAGAGGTCTGACTTGAGAGGTATTAGGAGAGCCATCCCGAGATATGCAGAGATCTGTCGCCTTTGAGTCATAGATCCTCAACAGACTTAGGATGAACGCTAGGTTTGAGCTAGGATTTTTTAAGAGAATGAAAAACTTGTTTGAGCAAGAGAAGAAAACGGAAGAGAGAGAGAAAAAAAAACTTGGTGAGGAATGCAAAGTGAGAGAGATATAAGAAGAAAAAAAACGTTTGAAGAGTATAATAAGAAAAAAACTGAAAAGGGAGTTAATGATGAAAAGCATTTAATGTTACGTGACGTGAGGAGAGATAATAAAGACGAATGAGGTGACTAGCACAGTTACCTATGGTCGGCGTCCCTTCAACTGCACGCGCGCTTATCCATGAACAGTAACGACAGGTTTACCATCCCGAGATAAAACGTTACAGCTGTTTTGCTTTAAAAGAGGTTCTGAATCAACTTAGACAATGAAACGTTAGTAATAACCGAATCATAATTTCTAAAAGATTTCAATCAGAACTTCTGATTAAAAAAAATTGTCCATTTTCATTTTAGAAGATACTCATACATGAGTGTTAGAACAAGATTTGTTCTTATCAATTATCTTAGTTTTGATGATAACAATAATATGAATTTTGCTTAAGATAATATGGTACTCTAATCCAATGCAATTTCCCTTTCAGGAAATATATATAAAGAGTACGCATAATTCAGCGCTCAGAAGATGTGTCTCAAATGGTTCAGCATGCAACATCAGAACATGGTCTGGCAAGACATCAGAAGATGGTCGAAGCAGAATCAGAACATGGGTCTATGGAAGCATCAGAAGAACATGAGATCAGAAGCACTGAAGATCAGAAGATGGTATCACGCTCAGAAGCACTTCAAGGTCAGAAGATCAGAAGATGCTGTGCACCAAGCTGTTTGACTCTGATGATATTCAAACGTCATATTCACAAACATCAGATCAGAAGGAAGTACACGTGGCAGACTACGCTGACTGACAAAAGGAACGTTAAAGCTACTAAAGGCTACGTCAGTAGACACAGCGTGAACAAGGCTCGAGGTAGTTGACAAAAGCGTATAACATTAAATGCAAAGCTGTACGGAACACGCAAAGCATTAAATGCATTCAACGGTCATCTTCTCAACGCCTATAAATATGAAGTTCTGATGAGAAGCAAGGTTAACGATTTCGCACCAATACAATTCAAATTAACTTGCTGAAACGCTGTTCAAATCTAAACTCAGAATCTTCATCTTCATCAAAGCTCACTACATTGCTGTTGTAATATCTTAGTGAGATTAAGCTTAAATTGTAAGAGAAATATCACAGTTGTGATTATCGCTTTTAAGAAGCATTTGTAAACTCTTGAATTGATTACATTAAGTTGTAAGGAACTAGAGTGATCAGTTGATCAGTATACTCTAGGAAGTCTTAGCAGTTAGCTGAGCAGGAAGTCTTGGCAGTTAGCTGAGCAGGAAGTCTTGGCAGTTGGCTGAGCAGAAAGTCTTAGGAGTGAACTAAGCCTAGAGTGATCGTGTTGATCAGTAGACTCTAGAAAAGTCTTAGGAGTGAACTAAGCAGTTGTTCCTGGAGTGATCAGGTTGTGATCAGAAGACTCTGGAAGACTTAGTTGCGGCTAAGTGGAAAACCATTGTAATCCGTGCGATTAGTGGATTAAATCCTCAGTTGAGGTAAATCATCTCTGCGGGGGTGGACTGGAGTAGCTTCGTTAACAGTGAACCAGGATAAAAATAATTGTGCATTTAATTTTTATCGCTCAAGATTTTTAAGTCACACTTATTCAATCCCCCCCTTTCTAAGTGTTTTTCTATCCTTCAATTGGCATCAGAGCGCCGGTTCTAAGGTGCAAGCACTTAACCGTGTTTAGAAAAGATTCAGGAAGAGAAAAACGCTTCATTTAAAAGATGGTTGATGAAAGTGAAAGGACTATACCTACACCTGCATCTACATCTGGCTCTGCTGAGCAATACAACGGTAACAATGGTTATACTAGACCGCCGGTATTTGATGGTGAAAACTTTGAATACTGGAAAGATAAACTGGAGAGTTACTTTCTGGGTCTAGATGGTGATCTATGGGATCTTCTGATGGATGGTTACAAACATCCAGTAAATGCCAGAGGCGTGAAGCTGTCAAGGCAAGAAATGAATGATGACCAAAAGAAGCTTTTCAGAAATCATCATAAATGTAGAACTGTTTTGCTGAATGCTATCTCTCATGCTGAGTATGAGAAGATATCTAACAGGGAAACGGCCTATGACATATATGAGTCCTTGAAAATGACTCATGAAGGAAATGCTCAAGTCAAGGAGACAAAAGCTCTTGCCTTAATCCAGAAGTATGAAGCCTTCAAGATGGAGGATGATGAAGACATTGAAAAGATGTTTTCGAGATTTCAAACTCTGACTGCTGGATTGAGAGTTCTTGACAAAGGATACACCAAGGCTGATCATGTAAAGAAGATCATCAGAAGCTTACCCAGAAGATGGGGTCCGATGGTGACTGCATTCAAGATTGCGAAGAATCTGAATGAAGTTTCTCTGGAAGAGCTTATCAGTGCCTTGAGAAGCCATGAGATTGAGCTGGACGCAAATGAGCCTCAAAAGAAAGGTAAGTCTATTGCATTAAAATCAAATATCAAGAAATGCACTAACGCTTTTCAGGCTAGAGAAGAAGATCCTGAAGAATCAGAATCTGAAGAAGAAGATGAACTGTCCATGATTTCCAGAAGGCTAAATCAACTCTGGAAGACCAAGCAAAGGAAGTTCAGAGGCTTCAGAAGTTCAAGGAAATTTGAACGTGGAGAATCTTCTGATGAAAGAAGATTTGACAAGAAGAAGGTCATGTGCTATGAATGCAATGAGCCTGGACACTACAAGAATGAATGTCCAAATCTTCAGAAGGAAAGTCCCAAGAAAAAGTTTCATAAGAAGAAAGGTCTTATGGCAACCTGGGATGAGTCAGAAGATGATTCAGAAGATGAGCAGGCCAACTGTGCGCTGATGGCGATAGAAGATGACGGATCAGAATCTACATCAGAATCAGATTCGGAAGAGGTATTTTCTGAACTTACTAGAGATGAGTTAGTTTCCGGTCTAACTGAACTTCTGGAACTCAAGTCTCAGATCAGTCTCAAATACAAAAAGCTGAAAAAGCAATTTGAATTTGAAACAAAGAAGCTTGAGTTGGAGAATTCTGAATTAAAGGAAAAACTTTTAAAATTATCCAATAATGTTGGATCTCCTTCTGATTCAGAAAAATCCACTCCCAGTCTGAACCATATTCTGAAAGAATATGATCTAAGTTTCAGGAAGTTCCTATCTAGAAGTATTGGCAGAAGTCAGCTAGCTTCTATGATATATGCTGTGTCTGGAAACAAAAGAGTTGGCATTGGTTATGAGGGTGAAACCCCATACAAACTTGAACCTGTTGATGAAATGAAAATTACATACAAGCCATTGTATGATCAGTTCAAGTATGGCCACTCACATGATATTAGGCACACCTCACATGCACAAAGTTTTCACATTACACACACTAAGAAGCATGTGACACAACCTAGGAAATATCATGAAACTCACATTAAGAATTATCATGCTGTTCCTCCTATTGCTTACAATGTTAAACCCAAGTTCAATCAGAACTTGAGAAAATCTAACAAGAAAGGACCCAAGAAGATGTGGGTACCAAAGAAAAAGACTATTTCTTTTGCAGATTCTCTTGATAACAAAGAAGACAACATTCAACATGACTTGACACCTGGATTCAAGTTGGTCTCAACACTTGAAAGGAAGAAAGATTGTCTTTCAAGTTCTGGTTCTTAAATCTGTTGAAGAAACTATGTTTGTAGGATCTCAGAAAAGAAAGTGTATTAGTCTTGGAACCATCTGTTTTTGGTTTGTCTCTAAAGCCTTGATGTTTCATTCTTGATGCTACAAAATATTCAACATTGAAACATTGATTGTGGACAAATCAACAAACATCTGTTTTGATGATAAACTTGTTTCTGATGAAACAAAGAGCTTAAGAATTTCTGCAGATACAGTTTTGTCTTATCAGAAGCTGCAGATCAATGAAGTAAACCTCCAGAAGTTGTGTATATCAGAAGTAATGGATCAGAAGATCATTCAGACTTATATCAGCACACTTCAGAAGGAGTATTTCCAGAAGAGAAACTTGATCAACTCAGAAGCAGTGATCAGAATCTGAAGGCGTAAAGTCTATTCTTAATACAGCTGTCATCTATTATCTAATGATGAACACGTGTCTGTACGGTTTGTACAAAGCGTGCAGTTGAAAAGACGCCGACCTAGGTAACTGTATTAAATCATTTCATTTACTGTGTTCTCTCTCCTAATGTCATTTCTCATTAAATGCATTTTTTTTTTAAATCTTTTATTTAACCCGCTTCATTTTCATTCCCTATTTTTTTTCTCTTTTGTGCATTCATCTCGTTACATCTCTCTTCAAACCCTAGTTCTTGATTTGATCTCAAAGCATTATCACAATGAATTCTTCTTCTCGTTCTTCAATCTCTAAAGATAGCATCTCTTCCACACAAAACCGTTTAAACAAAAATGATGCTCCGTTGAAAACTTGCTTAATACCCACGAAAGAACTGGAAGTTTTATGTGAATCGGCTGTGGATATCAACAACCTTAAAGCAAATGGCTTTCAGTGTGATGCAAGAATCCTTGAGCAAGGATGGTCTAAATATCTTGATAGATTGGTTGGTCCAATTTATCCAGAACTTGTAAAGGATTTTTGGGTACATGCAACAGTGACCCCAACTGCCATCATTTCTTTCGTGCTAGGGCATGAAGTGACTATCACTGAGAAACTCATCAGAAAGCTGTACAATCTTAATGATGAAGAAGGTTGGTCTGAGTTTCAACCCCATACAGTTGACTGGACTTTAGTTGCAAAACAAATCTCTACGGTTGCTGGAACTGACTCTGCTTTTACGGGCAACTTAAAGCCTTTTTATAAAGTATGGGCTGAGATTATCCTGGGTTCTCTTCACCATAGAAAAAAAATGCGCTGCTCCTCCTACATCAGCCCGACTCACAAGTATACTCTTTTCTGCATTGGCAAAAAGATAGAGATCAACATCTCTCATATTCTATTTGAGAATCTGAAAACCTCTATCTTTGAGTCAAGAGAAGACGAAAGGGCGAAGTACCCTCATATTCCAAGAACAACCATTCCTTTCGGAAGGATGATTTCAGACATTCTGATTGAAAGCAAAGTGGTGGACTCCATCAGAGATCGTAATGCCTCGCATTTTCTTGGAGTAACTCAAGGTCCCATCTTCAATGGTGTTGATCTGTTCGGACTGGAAGTCATTAAGAATGTACCTGTTATGTGCACAAGCTTTCCTGACATTCTGTCCAGAAGAATTGCTGTTAAAGGGTTCATCTCTCTGTTTCATAAAGAACTTGATCAAGTTGTCAAGTTTTACTTGGAAGATTGCGTGAGGAAGCAATCAGATGTTGATCCTGCTTGGATCCGTGGCAGAGTACTTCCGTCTAAAGAGGATATTCTGAAGAAGGATAAGAAGGAACGACAGGCAAGGTTAAAAAGAAAGGCTGAAGAAGATGAGGCTGAAAGAGCCAAGAAGTTAAGGGTCACCTATGATCCTGACAAGGTGGAATCTAAAGAACGAAGAGATAAAAGGATCAGAGAATCCTTTCGCAGAACCAGATCTTCTTCCTCTTCTTCTGTACAAATTTTCAGAAATGTCCTTACTCCACCTCCTTCTGTCCCTAAACCATCTTTCCAACCACCTCCATTTGAACCAAGAGTTAACTTCACTCTACCAAATCCTTCTCCATCATCCTCCTCCTTTCCCATTCTAAACCCCACACCGTTGAGCATTCTTCCACCAACTCCTTCTGATATTTTCCCCTCACCAATTTCCTTTACAAATACTCCATCCTCTCCTCAAGTCATTCCATCTGACACTCCAACCTCATCAATCATTCTCTCAGATATTCCCTCCTCCTCAACCACCGTACCTCCACCTTCTATATCTCATCCTTTACCTACCAGAAAATCCCAACCCTACTGCCTTCTCTATCCAGACTACAAATTTACCTTCAATCCGCCTGAACCTGAACCTTCTACATACCTGGAACTCTTCAGACATGAGGTGATTAGCAGTCTAGACCTTCTGAAGGATGCATTCCTAAATGGTCTGGATGATGTTTCTACAAAAAATCTCTGGAGAAGATTTCGCAAGGATTTTCATGTAGAAGCAATGGGTGTTCAGAAAAGACTAGTGGCTGCTGCCCCTGGTTACCCTGGTTACCTTCTGGAGGAAGATAATGGTATCTACTACCATCCTCTCAGAAACTGTGTTGCTGCTGAGGAGAAGCCCTTTGTGGATGAATTGGAAGTATTGAGACTGGCTGCTGCAATGGAAGCAAACCCATGCAGGGACATGGTTATCTGGATTCCTGAGTATCCTGTTCTGCTTGGAGACTTCAAGACCTTATTTGACTTTCTGAGGGAAAACCCTTCTAAGAAAGACCCTAGCTTGGTCATTCCAGAAGTTGTTGACCCACCAGAAGTGGAAGGTCCCTCTGCTCCAAGGAATTTAGCTGCCATTCTTCAGGCTCTAGAGAATGGAGACTCTGAAATTCCTGCTGCAGAGTATGGAGATGCTTCTATGCAAGAAGCAGATGTTGAAGATCATGTTGCTAAATCAGACCCTGTTGAGGATATCCCAGCAAATGATACTTCTATGGAAGCTGCAGATCAACATGTCATTCCTATGGTTGAAAGTGGTGAAACTTCACTTGATGAACCTTCTCGTCTTGCAAGGACTCTAGAAGCAATTCAGAGGAGACAGGATGAGCAAAGTTCACTCAATGAGAAGTATGATGCTTTCATTGAGAGGCAAGAAGAACACAACAATGATGTCAAACAGATGCTGGCCAAGATCTTGTCAAGACTAGGGCCATCTTAGATTGAGTCTATGTTGTTTCTTTCTTTTCTTCGCATCTGTTTTGTTTCTGTGCATCTGATTTTTTCATCTTGTACTTCTATACCCATTGGTTGAACCTTAATGAAATCATTTTCTTCCTCCATGTGTTCTGTTTTATACATCTGAATCTTTTTATATATATACTTTTTGATGTTATGACAAAAAGGGGGAGAAAGATAAATGATAAATGATTTGATTTAATCTATCAGTTGCTGGGTAAAGGCTCCCACACATTCACTAACAAGAACTGCAAGTTCTATATGGTTTAAGTGTTTTGCAGGTACAAAGAAGTGAAGTGAATCTTCAAAGCAAACACAAGAAGCAAAACCATTGAAACTGAAGCAAGCTGAGTGCTGTCAAGCTTCAGAGATCAGAAGCAAGAAAGAAGAATGAATCAGTAGCACTGATAATAGAATTTGAATATCATTGTCTATCCTGTTCTGACAAAATTCTATTTGCCCTGATACACATAATGTTATGGCTCTGATACATTACTTGCTCTAATACATGTTTTTAGCCTAAAATGCTCTGATACATTTGGCTCTGATACATATCATGTATTTGAATATACATTTTATGTTCTAACTCGTTCATGCTGACTTTTGTCGTTTAGTTTTTGTTCTGTAACATTTCAGGATGTAGAGATGCTCAAATGATGCTCTGGTACATTCAACAATGTTCTGATACAAATCTAGCATGAAGTGATGTTAGTAGACATTCAAAGTTCTGAAGCTATCCGAGGGAAGCAGAAATCAGAAGATGTGAATGTTCTAAAAGATCCAGAAATTCAAGTTCTGAAGCTGTCCTGAATGGAAGCAGAAGTCAGAAGCTGTGAATGTTCTGAAGATCAAAGAAATTCAAGTTCTGAAGCTGTCCTGAATGGAAGCAGAAGTCAGAAGCTGTGAATGTTCTGAAGATCAAAGAAATTCAAGTTCTGAAGCTGTCCAATGGAAGCAGAAGTCAGAAGCTATGGATTCTCTGAAGGCAGAAGCTCATATGATCGTCTCTACCGAAATAATCAGGGAAGTCTTTTATTAAAGTTCTTCGAGTATTTATTTCAGGGGGAGATTATTTATCTCAGGGGGAGATTGTTGATCTCAGGGGGAGACATATTCATATGCTTATGCTATAGCTGTGTAATTTGTCTTTTGCCGTCTACTCTTTCTGATCGCAAATTCATATCATTTATATATGTTTTTGTCATCATCAAAAAGGGGGAGATTGTTAGAACAAGATTTGTTCTTATCAATTATCTTAGTTTTGATGATAACAATAATATGAATTTTGCTTAAGATAATATGGTACTCTAATCCAATGCAATTTCCCTTTCAGGAAATATATATAAAGAGTACGCATAATTCAGCGCTCAGAAGATGTGTCTCAAATGGTTCAGCATGCAACATCAGAACATGGTCTGGCAAGACATCAGAAGATGGTCGAAGCAGAATCAGAACATGGGTCTATGGAAGCATCAGAAGAACATGAGATCAGAAGCACTGAAGATCAGAAGATGGTATCACGCTCAGAAGCACTTCAAGGTCAGAAGATCAGAAGATGCTGTGCACCAAGCTGTTTGACTCTGATGATATTCAAACGTCATATTCACAAACATCAGATCAGAAGGAAGTACACGTGGCAGACTACGCTGACTGACAAAAGGAACGTTAAAGCTACTAAAGGCTACGTCAGTAGACACAGCGTGAACAAGGCTCGAGGTAGTTGACAAAAGCGTATAACATTAAATGCAAAGCTGTACGGAACACGCAAAGCATTAAATGCATTCAACGGTCATCTTCTCAACGCCTATAAATATGAAGTTCTGATGAGAAGCAAGGTTAACGATTTCGCACCAATACAATTCAAATTAACTTGCTGAAACGCTGTTCAAATCTAAACTCAGAATCTTCATCTTCATCAAAGCTCACTACATTGCTGTTGTAATATCTTAGTGAGATTAAGCTTAAATTGTAAGAGAAATATCACAGTTGTGATTATCGCTTTTAAGAAGCATTTGTAAACTCTTGAATTGATTACATTAAGTTGTAAGGAACTAGAGTGATCAGTTGATCAGTATACTCTAGGAAGTCTTAGCAGTTAGCTGAGCAGGAAGTCTTGGCAGTTAGCTGAGCAGGAAGTCTTGGCAGTTGGCTGAGCAGAAAGTCTTAGGAGTGAACTAAGCCTAGAGTGATCGTGTTGATCAGTAGACTCTAGAAAAGTCTTAGGAGTGAACTAAGCAGTTGTTCCTGGAGTGATCAGGTTGTGATCAGAAGACTCTGGAAGACTTAGTTGCGGCTAAGTGGAAAACCATTGTAATCCGTGCGATTAGTGGATTAAATCCTCAGTTGAGGTAAATCATCTCTGCGGGGGTGGACTGGAGTAGCTTCGTTAACAGTGAACCAGGATAAAAATAATTGTGCATTTAATTTTTATCGCTCAAGATTTTTAAGTCACACTTATTCAATCCCCCCCTTTCTAAGTGTTTTTCTATCCTTCAATGAGAACTTCTCATCTTCTCATTCTGGGCATAAATCCATACTGATGTTTTTCAGAATGAACTTAAACCTATCTTCAGCCAGGGGTTTTGTAAAGATATCAGCCCATTGATGGTCTATATCAACAAAGTTTAAAGATATAACACCCTTCTGAACATAGTCCCTTATGAAATGATGTTTAATCTCAATATGTTTAGCTTTTGAATGAAGAATAGGATTCTTAGATAAACAAATAGCAGAAGTATTATCACAGAATATAGGAATGTTACTCTCATATATCTGATAATCTTCTAACTGACTCTTCATCCAGAGCATCTGTGTACTACAACCAGCAGCAGCGACATATTCTGCTTCTGTTGTTGATAGAGCAATAGTTGCTTGCTTCTTGCTGTACCAGGAGATCAAATGACTTCCAAGAAATTGGCAACTTCCTGAAGTACTTTTTCTTTCAATTCTGTCTCCAGCATAATCAGCATCGCAGAATCCTACTAAGTTGTATTCTTTAGATTTTCTGTAAACTAAGCCAACATTAGTAGTACCTTTCAGATACCTTAGAATTCTCTTAACAGCAGTTAAATGAGATTCTCTAGGATCTGATTGGAATCTAGCACACAAACAAACACTGAACAGAATGTCAGGTCTAGAAGCAGTCAAATATAGAAGAGATCCAATCATACCTCTGTATAACTTCTGATCTACCTTCTTACCTACCTCATCCTTACCTAGGATGCATGTTGGATGCATAGGAGTTTTGGCTTCTTTGCAGTCTAGAAGATTAAACTTCTTCAGAAGTTCCTTCACATACTTGGTTTGGTGAACATACGTTCCTTCTGATGTTTGATTTATTTGTATTCCAAGGAAATACTTGAGTTCTCCCATCATGCTCATTTCAAACTCAGCCTGCATAGACTCAGCAAACTCCTTTCCAAGTGTAGCATTAGATGTTCCAAAAATAATATCATCTACATATATTTGACAAATTAAAATATCCCTTTTAAAGGTTTTACAAAAGAGAGTAGTGTCCACTTTTCCTCTAGTGAAACCATTATCCAGAAGGAAAGAACTTAAGCGTTCATACCAAGCTCTGGGAGCCTGTTTCAATCCATACAATGATTTCTTTAGTTTAAAAACATGATTAGGAGACATAGAGTCTTCAAAACCAGGAGGTTGATGGACATAAACTTCTTCATCTATATAACCATTTAAGAAGGCACTCTTAACATCCATTTGATAGAGAGTGATGTTATGTTGAATGGCAAATGAAATTAATAGACGAATAGATTCTAACCTGGCCACTGGTGCAAAGGTTTCTGTATAGTCAATCCCTTCTTGCTGACTATAACCCTGAGCCACCAGTCTGGCTTTGTTCCTTACCACTTCACCTTTCTCACTGAGCTTGTTTCTGAAGACCCATTTTGTGCCGATTATATTGAATCCATCTGGTCTAGGAACAAGATCCCAAACATCATTTCTTGTAAACTGATTTAGTTCTTCTTGCATAGCAATTATCCAGTCTGGATCTTCTAGAGCATGATCAACAGAAGTTGGCTCGATCAAAGATACAAGACCTAATTGACAATCTGCATTGTTCTTAAGGAATGCTCTTGTTCTGATTGGATCATCCTTCTTTCCAAGAATGACATCTTCTGAATGACCAGAGATGAGTCTGGATGATCTTCTGACAGATGGTTCTTCAGAAATGCTTAGATTCTCCAGAGAAGCTGATACTTGATCTTCAGATTCTTTGCTTCTGAGAAGCTCTGCTTCTGATGCTTTGCTTCTTGGCTCAACAACTTCTGATATATCAATATCCCAATCTGCAAAATTATCAAACTGCTTTGGTTTTTCAGAACCAAGCTTATCATCAAACCTGATATTGATTGATTCTTCTACAATCAATGTTTCAGTATTGTATACTCTGTAGCCTTTTGAGCGTTCAGAATATCCAAGAAGGAAACATTTTTGAGCTTTTGAATCAAACTTACCAAGATGATCTTTAATGTTCAGAATAAAGCATACACATCCAAAAGGATGGAAATATGAAATGTTGGGCTTTCTATTCTTCCACAATTCATAGGGAGTCTTATTTAGAATAGGTCTGATAGAGATTCTATTCTGAATATAGCATGCAGTGTTTATTGCTTCTGCCCAGAAATGCTTAGCCATATTGGTTTCATTGATCATGGTTCTGGCCATTTCTTGCAGAGTCCTATTCTTTCGTTCTACAACTCCATTTTGCTGTGGAGTTCTAGGACAAGAGAAATCATGGGCAATACCACTTTCTTTGAAGAATTCTTCAAAGGATCTGTTCTCAAATTCACCACCATGATCACTTCTGACCTTTATGATTTTACACTCTTTTTCAGATTGAATCTGAATGCAGAAATCAAAGAACACTGAATGAGTCTCATCCTTGTGTTTCAAGAATTTTACCCATGTCCAGCGGCTATAATCATCTACGATGACTAATCCATATTTCTTCCCTCTGACAGATGCTGTTTTGACTGGGCCAAACAGATCAATGTGCAAGAGTTCTAATGGCCTTGAGTTAGAAACAACATTCTTGGACTTGAATGCAGGTTTGGAGAACTTGCCCTTCTGACATGCTTCACAAAGAGCATCTGATTTGAATTTCAGATTAGGGAGTCCTCTGACCAGGTTCAGTTTGTTAATCTGAGAAATCTTTCTCAAACTAGCATGACCTAATCTTCTGTGCCAGACCCACTGCTCTTCAGAAACAGACATAAGACAAGTCACCTTCTGACTCATAAGATCTTGCAGATCTGTCTTATAAATGTTGTTCTTCCTCTTGCCTGTAAATAGGATTGAGCCATCCTTCTGATTTACAGCCTTGCAAGACTCTTGATTAAAGATTATATCATAACCATTGTCACTCAATTGACTGATAGATAAGAGGTTATGTGTTAATCCTTCTACAAGAAGTACATTAGAAATGGAAGGAGAGTTACCAGACTTTATAGTTCCAGAGCCAATTATCTTGCCCTTCTGATCTCCTCCAAACTTGACTTCTCCTCCAGACTTAAGCACCAGGTCTTGGAACATAGACCTTCTTCCTGTCATGTGTCGTGAGCATCCAGAGTCCAGGTACCATGACATGTTGTGCTTTGTTCTTTTTGCAGTCAAGGATATCTGCAATAGGAATAATCTTATCCTTAGGTACCCACATTTTCTTGGGTCCTTTCTTGTTAGATTTTCTCAAGTTCTGATTGAACTTGGGTTTAACATTGTAAGCAATAGGAGGAACAGCATGATAATTTTTAATGTGAGTTTCATGATATTTCCTAGGTTGTGTCACATGCTTTTTGGTGTGTGTTATGTGAAAACTTTGAGCATGTGAAGTGTGCCTAATATCATGGGAGTGGCCATACTTGAACTGATCATACAATGGCTTGTATGTGAGTTTCATTTCATCAACAGGTTCAAGTTTGTATGGGGTTTCACCCTCAAAACCAATGCCAACTCTTTTGTTTCCAGACACAGCATATATCATAGAAGCTAGCTGACTTCTGCCAATACTTCTAGATAAGAACTTCCTGAAACTTAAATCATATTCTTTCAGAATATGGTTTAGACTAGGAGTGGATTGTTCTGAATCAGAAGGAGATCCAACATTATTGGATAATTTTAAAAGTTTTTCTTTTAATTCAGAATTCTCCAACTCAAGCTTCTTTGTTTCAAATTCAAATAGCTTTTTCAGCTTTTTGTATTTGAGACTAATCTGAGACTTGAGTTCCAGAAGTTCAGTTAGACCGGAAACTAACTCATCTCTAGTAAGTTCAGAAAATACCTCTTCAGAATCTGATTCTGATGTAGATTCTGATCCGTCATCTTCTGTCGCCATCAGCGCACAGTTAGCCTGCTCATCTTCAGAGTCTGAATCGTCTTCTGACTCATCCCAGGTTGCCATAAGACTTTTCTTCTTATGAAACTTCTTCTTGGGATTTTCCTTCTGAAGTTTTGGACATTCATTCTTGAAGTGTCCAGGCTCATTGCATTCATAGCACATGACCTTCTTCTTGTCAAATCTTCTGTCATCAGAAGATTCTCCACGTTCAAATTTCTTTGAACTTCTGAAGCCTCTGAACTTCCTTTGCTTGGTCTTCCAGAGTTGATTTAGCCTTCTGGAGATCAGGGACAGTTCATCTTCTTCTTCAGATTCTGATTCTTCAGGATCTTCTTCTCTAGCCTGAAAAGCGTTAGTGCATTTCTTGATATTGGATTTTAATGCAATAGACTTACCTTTCTTTTGAGGCTCATTTGCGTCCAGCTCTATTTCATGACTTCTCAAGGCACTGATAAGCTCTTCCAGAGAAACTTCATTCAGATTCTTTGCAATCTTGAATGCAGTCACCATAGGACCCCATCTTCTGGGTAAGCTTCTGATAATCTTCTTCACGTGATCAGCCTTGGTGTATCCCTTGTCAAGAACTCTCAATCCAGCAGTAAGAGTTTGAAATCTTGAAAACATCTTTTCAATGTTTTCATCATCCTCCATCTTGAAGGCTTCATACTTCTGGATTAAAGCTAGAGCTTTAGTCTCCTTGACTTGAGCATTTCCTTCATGAGTCATTTTCAAGGACTCATATATGTCATAGGCCGTTTCCCTGTTAGATATCTTCTCATACTCAGCATGAGAGATAGCATTCAGCAAAACAGTTCTGCATTTATGATGATTCCTGAAAAGCTTCTTCTGATCATCATTCATTTCTTGCCTTGTCAGCTTTACGCCTCTGGCATTTACTGGATGTTTGTAACCATCCATCAGAAGATCCCATAGATCACCATCTAGACCAAGAAAGTAACTTTCCAGTTTATCTTTCCAGTATTCAAAGTTTTCACTATCAAATACCGGCGGTCTAGTATAACCATTGTTACCGTTGTATTGCTCAGCAGAGCCAGATGTAGATGCAGGTGTAGACTTTTCACTTTCATCAACCATCTTTTACTGAAGCGTTTTTCTCTTCCCGAATCTTTTCTAAACACGGTTAAGTGCTTTCACCTTAGAACCGGCGCTCTGATGCCAATTGAAGGATAGAAAAACACTTAGAAAGGGGGGGGGGGTTTGAATAAGTGTAGCTTTAAAAACTTGACAGATAAAAATAAATTGCACAGTTATTTTTATCCTGGTTCGTTGTTAACTAAACTACTCCAGTCCACCCCCGCAGAGATGATTTACCTCAACTGAGGATTTAATCCACTAATCGCACGGATTACAATGGTTTTCCACTTAGTCAGCAACTAAGTCTTCCAGAGTCTTCTGATCACACACTGATCACTCCAGGAACAACTGCTTAGATACCCTCTAAGACTTTTCTAGAGTCTACTGATCCACACGATCACTCTAGTTACAACTGCTTAGATAACCTCTAAGACTTCCTAGAGTATTCTGATCCACACGATCACTCTAGTTCTTTACAACTTAATGTAATCAAATCTAAGAGTATTACAATTGCTTCTTAAAAGCGATAATCACAAACTGTGATATTTCTCTTAACGTTTAAGCTTAATCTCACTAATATATTACAGCAGCAATGTAGTGAGCTTTGATGAAGATGAAGATTCTGAGTTTTGATTTGAACAGCGTTTGAGCAAGTTTAATATGAGTTGTTTTGGTGCAGAATCGTTAACCTTGCTTCTCATCAGAACTTCATATTTATAGGCGTTGGAGAAGATGACCGTTGAGTGCATTTAATGCTTTGGGTGTTCCGTACAGCATCGCATTTAATGTTATACGCTTTTGTCAACTACCTCGAGCCTTGTTCACGCTGTGTCTACTGACGTAGCCTTTAGTAGCTTTTAACGTTCCTTTTGTCAGTCAGCGTAGCTTGCCACTTGTACTTCCTTCTGATCTGATGTTTGTGAATACAACGTTTGAATATCATCAGAGTCAAACAGCTTGGTGCATAGCATCTTCTGATCTTCTGACCTTGAAGTGCTTCTGAGCGTGATACCATCAGAACTTCAGTGCTTCTGTTCTCTTGTTCTTCTGATGCTTCCATAGACCCATGTTCTGATTCTGCTTCGACCATCTTCTGATGTCTTGCCAGACCATGTTCTGATGTTGCATGCTGAACCCTTTGAGACAAAGCTTCTGAGCGCTGAATTATGCGTACTCTTTATATATTTCCTGAAAGGGAAATTGTATTGGATTAGAGTACCATATTATCTTAAGCAAAATTCATATTATTGTTATCATCAAAACTAAGATAATTGATCAGAACAAATCTTGTTCTAACAACAGTTGCTCCAAGAACGGTTGAGACTCCGGGAACCCAAATTTCCCCATGAGGTCGCTTTGCGAACATCTCCCGATGACGGATCTTCACTTTAAAATCATGTCACTCACTTCCAAACAGCGGGCAACTGATAACCAGATATCCCCAACGGAGTGCGTCTCTCAAGAAGAAGACATCTTCTGATCATCACAAAATTCAAGTCCTATCATAGGATTTCACATCCGCGACAATTCTATTCACATTCACTCTACATTTTATAATTATCATGATTTTCATGCATACATCATAATTGCATAGTCTAGTTAGTGCCCAAGTCATTAAGGCATGTACTCAAGTTTCCCCTGTAAGTTGTGGAGGAACTTTCCTCTTCGAGACAACGTTTCGTACACAAGGATCTCCCTGAGCAGGTCAACAAATGGCAATCTCCTTTAAAAAGATAGTTTGTTCACTTTTGGAGTTCCCCAGCTGAGATTCTCTCGCAGAGCGACGCTCGACATTTTTCTTCAGACAAGATGAGTTTGTTTCGCATTTGCCTTCCTCACAGAGTTGTTGAATATCCCCAGCAAGGTCAATGGATGACAATTTGCATCAGGAAAATAACTCTGATTCTCCGGCAAAGTTGACAAGCGACAAGTTTTCTCCCAGGGAGATGCTTCAACAAATCCCCAGCGGAGCCAGTAAATGATAATCTTCTTCAAGAAGATAGTTCAAATTCCTCAGCACGAGTCGATGAACGACAGTTTTCTACCACGGAAAACGACTTGTTTCCACCCCTGCGGATCGACGAATGATCCCCAGCGGAGTCAGCAAATGGCAATCTCTTTCAGCAGAAGACAGTTTGTTCACCTCCATTTTCAGAGGTTCAACAAATGGCAGTCTCTCCCATTAGAGGACAGTTTGTTCCCCTAGCAATTAGCAAATGATAGTCTTTCCCCAAGGAAAGACAATTTGTCTGTTAAATATTCAAGAAATCGACAAATGGCAGCTTCTTTAAACAGTTTGTCTGTTTCTGAGATGTTTCATCCCCTTCAGAGTCGACAAATGGCAGTTTTCCTCTTAGGAAAACAGTTTGTTGATTCCCTGGCATAAGTCAACAAATGGTGGTTTTCATCCCGAAAATAGTTCGCCCGCTTTCAAGCAAAGTCATTAGCCCCTCAAAAGATCATAAGGCCGTATGACATTCTTTCAAAGACGTCAAGTCGAAAGGAAAGATGGTGAAGTTTCTTTATTACCATCAAATGGCGTCTCATCTCCAAGTGCTGATGAGAAGTTTGGTGAGGAAACAAACCTTTGGAAATTTTCTCTTTATCTGAGATATTGTCCAAATATAACTGAGACCAGTTCCGCGATACAGACATCCGGATCGAGGGGAGGTTATCACAACTGAGACCAGTTTCGAGATATGGACATCCGAAACGAGGGGAGGTTGTTTATCGTCATTATAACTGAGACCAGTTCCGAGATACAAACATCCGGATTGAGGGGAGGTTATCACAACTGAGACCAGTTTCGAGATATGGACATCCGAAACGAGGGGAGGTTGTTTATCGTCATTATAACTGAGTCCAGTTCCGCGATACAGACATCCGGATCGAGGGGAGGTTATCACAACTGAGACCAGTTTCGAGATATGGACATCCGAAACGAGGGGAGGTTATTTATCGTCATTATAACTGAGACCAGTTCCGCGATACAGACATCCGGATCGAGGGGAGGTTATCACAACTGAGACCAGTTTCGAGACATGGACATCCAAAACGAGGGGAGGTTGTTTATCGTCATTATAACTGAGACCAGTTCCGAGATACAGACATCCGGATCGAGGGGAGGTTATCACAACTGAGACCAGTTTCGTGATATGGACATCCGAAACGAGGGGAGGTTGCTTACCTTTTTCTAAGTATCAACTCTTAGTTGAAGAAGATGGATTGCGCATGTTTCTTTGCCATCCATTCACCCGAATCCACATTACGTGTTTCTACAGGAGTTTGTCTCCCTATCCCTCGCCCAGTGCGACAACGGGATCAAGTCATACAAAGATTTTCATCATTGCAACATCTCAAGAACGCCCAAAAATTCGGGCATTCTTTGGTATTTAAGTCTCTTTCCCTCTGAAGCAATCGAGATATTAATCTCTCTCCCTCCAGATGAAAGAAACTTAAATAGGGGCATCTGTCATACCCTAATTTTTGACCCCCTGAGATGTCATATCTTTTAGACTTTTCATCAAAGACAAAATAGATACTCAGAGCAGTCACTTGTTCATCTGATACCCAGTCTAGGGTTTTGAGCCCCATGAAGGACTAAAATCAGGGATTACATTTGGGAAACCCCAGAAAACCCCAGGGGATCATTCAAAGACATCAATCATCTTCAAATAGATCATATGACAATATCCATGAGGCATTACACTCCAAGCCAAGATCCACAGTCATCAATTTCATCTGGTCGACAATTAGGGTTTTTGACCTAATTCACCAAGAAAGTTGACTTTTTAATTAGGACATGGATCCAAAACTCAAGACATGGTTCAAGGACTTCTACTACCTCAATATAATCCATTTACATCACCCATATGAGGAGAAGATCTTGATTCTACACAAAAGTCCAAAATCTCACTTTATCAGGGAAAAGTCAACTGTATAGGATCACCTTTGACTTTTAAGATTTTTGGTCAAACCATGACTTCCAAATATCAATATCATCAATATATGGTTATTAAAATCATTTGACCAAAGAAATTCAAAGAGATTCATCAAGGAGCAAAAAGTCGGGAATTAGGGTTTTTGAGGGCATTGTGGGAACTCAAAATTTCACCTACACAACTCAAAAAACTTCCAACATGAAAGTTGTAGATCTTGCAAAATAAAACAACATCTTACATAGGTACTTTTTTCAAAAGATCAACCATTTAAGAGATTTGGAATTTTGAAGCTTTAGGTCATAAAAACTTAGAAATTTTTCTAAGTGTTTTTAACCTAGTTTTCATCCAACTTTGGGCTCATTTTTCACAATTTTCCCAAATGATTCTGAAGAAACCATAAACTAATGATTTGAAGTAGATGTTTAGGGCTTTCCAAATTGTGCTCAACCTTCTCCAAATTCATTTTGAGCTAGGAGTCATGCTTGTTCAAAGTTGGCCTCATGAAGTGAAATTATAGGTCATGCCCCATTTTGGAACTTTGAAATTTTGTGCACATGACCTCACTTATGGATGCTACACGACCCATAACACATCTGAAAACATGCCATGCATTCATTTTCACCATAGCATAAGAATTGAGGAAGATTCCCAAAACAAGAACATGTGATTATGTAATGATTACATTTGGGAATTTATGGCAAATTGATGAATCACCCAAGGAATCTTCTCACCAACCAATTAGAGCTCATTTCTGTCTCAGAATTGTCCCCTAAGATCAAGCAAAATCGAGGGCTAGGGGATTGATCAAATGGAATCAAAAATTCCCATCATTGCATTTTGGATATTTTTGAAATTCCTTCATAGCCAAGAAACCAAATCAACCTCACTAAGCAAGCTCACTCTCTCAATCAGTACTGAACCATTTGCCTATAAATAGAGGGCTCTTTCTCATTCAGAAAACACACCAAAGCAACCATATTCCTTGCTTTCTCTTTGTCTTCTCATGCTTATGGTTTTTCAAAGTTCTTTGGCAAGAAGAATCGTTTTCTTCAAACCAAAACTTCTCTTTGGAAAGTAAGCATTCTAACATCTCAAGGGGGCTCATTTGAGGTGATCCAAGCACCTGGATCACTTCTATAGTTGGAAGAACACCATTGTTGCTCTCACTTTGGAGCTGTTGCAGTTGGAGGTCCATAGAGCAATTCAGAAGGTCTCCAACAAAGCAAAGCATCCAGACACGTTCCTTAGGTCATAGTGAAGCTGTTCAGATGGTTGCAGCTCATCTGTAACTCAAGATTCATCACCCTCCATGTCCACTTGAAGCTCAAATCGAAGGTGTCGGGTAGAGCAATTCAGAAGGATTGAAGTCACAATAAGCATTCAGTTAGCATCACTGAGTCCCAAGGAAGCTTTTAGGATCACTCATACAAGCCCAGGTGTTCTCTATCATCCTCACGACCTCCATTTTCAGAGGTAAGTTTCTCAACTCCACCTCTTTAATTCGTGTACCTTTTTGGTTAAAGCTCGATACCATTTCATTCAGCATCATCAGAGGATTAAAAACCCTCTATCATCAGTCATTTATACTTCAGTATGGTCATTTAATTTAAATTTCAAATTTTAGGGTTCTTCACGTATTTTAGATGATTCAGTAGATGTAGTTAATATAAATTCATGTTAGTTACATATTTGAAATCGTGAGAGAAT
This sequence comes from Vicia villosa, assembly GCF_029867415.1. Lineage (NCBI taxonomy): Eukaryota > Viridiplantae > Streptophyta > Magnoliopsida > Fabales > Fabaceae > Vicia > Vicia villosa. The sequence continues at coordinate 470,625 of NW_026704956.1, read as the reverse complement.
TTAGAGCAAGTTTGGTCTTTACATCTTTGCAAATGGTTGAGAGTTGAGAGAGTTCAGAATTTCAAAAATCGAAAAGCTAGAGGTTGAAGATGACAATGGTGGTGGCGCGCAAAATTCAAATCCAGGGCTAAAGTTATTTTTATTTTGAATGGTAGTTGTTTCATAAACGACTAAATCGTTATAGCCCAGTGGTAAAGAGTGTTTGTGTGTTGCGAGTGCCCAAGGTCTGGGGTTCGAATCCCCCTCGCCCCAGACCTTTTGATTTTATTTCTTTTTTTTTTCTTCTATGCACTTGAGTAATATATGAATCGCAATGGAACCATTCATTTGTCACCAAGCGCGCGTTGGCTCAGTGGTGTTGTTTTGGACTGGTAACATAAAGGGCGTGGGTTCAAACCTGGTTGGTGACAAAACCCTATTTTTTATCACTTTTTCCACTTGATTTCTTCACAACTTTAAACAATTATTTAACCAATCAAATTAATTCATTTTGATTTCATTTTTTACACACTTGTCATTTGATATATCTATTTCGTGAATAATCAAAAAAATCATAAAAATATTATTTATTTCATGTGTTTTTATTAGGTTTAAAATAGTATGTTTTAAGTGTTTTCTTAAATACTTTAAATATATATTTTTTATCTTGTTTTGACCAAACTACTTTGTGAATAATTTTATGATAAAATCCTAATCATATAGGTCTTAGTGAGGTTAGGTTTTGTCTTTACCTTATTTAAGTTGACTTTTTATCAATTTTTCAAAAACTGTTTCCAATCTCCGATTAAACGGATGATTAAGGTTTTCAAACAACCAAACCTTATATCATTTCAATCATTTTCCAACTGTTTTCATAAACAGTAAATCATTTTTTCATTGGGCCTCTAATAGAGTGTAAGTCCCAACACCTTTTTCTTTTCTTAGTTTGTTTTCAAAACTGTATTTACAAAATCTTCTTTCTGTTTTCAAAACATTCTTCTAGTATTTGAAGGACATTATTCCCGGTGAAACTCTTCAGATACCTATGTGACCTTTGTCCATCTTCACTTCTTCTGTTTTCAAAACCTCAACTGTTTATCATAAATAATCAACTGTCATCAATAAAATTGCTGGTGAGGCTTTGTACATACTTCTTCAAAGGCCTCCACTCCATCCAGGTTAGGCTTTACAAGCTTTCAATTTACAGTCTTTATTTAAATTACTGTCAAATATAGAACTGTTTATATATTGTTTAGAACTACGTTTGAGTGTAAACCCTAGGACAGTTAAACTATATATATATATATATATATATATATATATATATATATTATAGGAATATGGCCTAGGATTGAGAATGTCTTCCCGGTGAAGGCTCTTTCCTAATTAGAGATCTGTGGTTCAAACCCCCAAGATGAATTATTCCCGGTGAAACATCTTGGTAAAAGCCTTAGAACCCAAACTAGGACACATCCACCCAAAGAGGAATTATTCCCGGTGAAACCTCTTACCCATTTGCTTAAAGCCAAAATAAGTTCAAAACCACATAGCTTTCTCTTGTGCTATAACAAGGACCCTCGATTAGCCTCCTCTTGGGCTTTGTACAAGGACCCACAGGCTTCTTAAAAGCATTTCCAGCTTCCTCTTGAGATTTTATACAAGGACCCATCAGGTTTCTTATAAACATAGGAACTGGTCTTTAGTTACCTTTTAGCCTATGCTGGTGAGTTTCTTCCATTCTTTAAAACCAGACTTTAAACAAGCTAAGATTGTCCCAATTTCATATTGAGTACACTTTTTGGAATGAGAGACATGGACAGTCTCTGTCACCCTTATCTTCATCAATCTTCCTCAGCAGAGTCTAGGATCCATATTTTCTTGTCCTCAGCAAGTGTCAGCCTTAATCTTGGGCTTTAAAACAAGAAGTCTCCACTAGATAATCTTTCTGCCATTTTTAACAAAAAACCCCTGGAAAGGGTTAACCTCCACATCATTCTTTCATTTCAAAAAAAAACCCCTGGAAAGGGTTAGCCTCCACATCATTCTTTCATTTCAACAAAACCCCTGGAAAGGGTTAGCCTCCACACATTCTTTCATTTTAACAAAAAACCCCTGGAAAGGGTCAGCCTCCAACATCACTCCTTCAAATCCAAAGATTTATTCCTTTAAGAGATAAATTCCCCAAGAGAGTCAAAACCCCTGGAAAGGGTCAGCCTCCAAAAACATGATAAAAGTTCAGTCTTTTAATAGACCATTTCTCCAACTGAGTCAAAATCCCTGGAAAGGGTTAGCTTCCAAAAAACATAAAAATAAATTAGTTTGTTAAAACCTCTAGCAGAATAAAACTCCCCCAGTGAGTCTTTCATTTTTAAGTTAGCCACAACCTTGGGCTTTGTACAAGGCAGATAAACCACATTTCCCTGTGTCAAAGATTCCTAATCTTAAGGATCTTTTCCCCATAAAGTCTTCCATACTCAGTTTCTTTAAAAGTCTGCCACAACCTTGGGCTTTGTACAAGGCAGAAAATAATGTTTTCCCTAGCTAGAGTTAGCCACAAACTTGGGCTTCATACAAGGCACAAATTAATAACTTCCACAGGTAAGAGTCAGCCACAACCTTGGGTTCTGTACAAGGCACACAAAATAGAGTCATCCATAGTCTTAAAAAACTCAGTTTATCCTCAGCAGTTAGCCACAACCTTGGGCTTCATACAAGGAACAAAAATAGAGTCTCCCTAAGTAGAGTCAGCCTCAATTCTGGGCTTTGTACAGAACACCAAATAAAATCCATCAAATAAACACTCTCCAAATAAAGTCAGCCTCAATTCTGCGCTTTGTACAGAACACAAAAACTCTTTAGTTTAAATTCTCCCCAATAGAGTTTTTCTCTCAAAAAAACAATAAATCAATCAAAAGCCTCAAGCTTGGGCCTCATTCAAGCCAGCTAAAAAATCAAATCTTTCAAACAATAGATAGACATAGCTCATCTTCATAGGTAGATATTTCTCTTATCTCACCACAAACAAACAATCATTTCAAACAATCATCATTTCAAATAAATCATCATTTCTCCCATTTAGGACACTGAAAGGCATGCTCTGGCAACACACCCAGACTTGTACGACCCTTTCCCTAATTTGGTTGAGAATCTTTCATTTTTAGAGGCACGATGGCTGTCACACTTGATCAACCAAGTAGACTCCCCTCTTAATGAAACATCATTTTTTTAGCTTTTCTGTCACTTTTAAAATGTTTGTGGTGGAATAGTAGAAATACCTCTCTGTAAAGATGATTTCATGTCTCTTTATTGTAAACAGAGATTTAATTCAAAGCTTCAACCTTGAGCTTCAAGCAAGGCACCAAAAATCTTTCAATTCCCCTATTTAGTTCCCCGAACTACATTAAGCTCTGACTTCCATTAGGGATATGTAGGCATGAGGTTCACAAGGAATCTCAGCGAGCTAATAAAATACCAAAAATAGTCAGTTTGTTTGTCTGTCTGTTTGTCTTCTTTTTAAATCAATTCAATTCTCTCTCCTAACACAAAGGAGAAACTTTCCCAATCATTAGCAATAAACACAATCACAATGACACAGAGAAGGTTCCCGTAGAGTACTACGGATATGTAGGGTGCTTAAACTCTTCCCTATGTATAACCGACCCCCCGGACTCCAGAATTTCTAGTCTAGGTGAATCCCCACACTTAGCAAACTCCTAGGGTTTAGTTGAGATCTTTTTTCCCTTTCCTACTCGTAGGACAATAAGAAAGTTCGTGTGATATCGTAGGAAGAACTGAAACAAAATTCATCCCATCCCGGGCGCATTCTCCTTCCAAATTTCGCGTGAAGGGTCTAGCGTGCCGTCCTCCCAAGTGAAACGGGGAGGTAAAAAAAACGAGACCACACCATGGATAAATTAAAATACCATTATATACCAAAATAAAATATATACACCATTAATATAGTTCAATTCACATGTTTACAATAGATACATATAACTAAATCATCAACAGAATATAAGCCCGAAATTCTCAAAATCCGACGAGCGCACGGTCCTGGTCCTGCAAAGTATGAACAGAACAACACGATCAATTAAAACAGTCCCCACAAAGTTTCAAAACAGTCCCCACAACACACAATAATGTATTCATAAAACTTTTCACACAATATTGTATTCATACCTATATGAATAGTCGCTGAATATAAAATTGACACAATTCCTCTTTGATTTCTTCCAACTTAAGTTTCGTGTAAGAAGCAGCATAGAAGTCATCAAAGTACTACATAACAAAAACATAATATGCATGATTTAGTTAAATGTAATAAATTATAAGAAATTATCCTAAGTTATAAATCCATACCATGATTGGAATCTCTAATTGATTCGTTTGAAGGATTTCTTTCAAAAACCTCAAAACAAAGTATCCGCAATCTGTACTGTTTCGCTGTAGCGGACACTACATAGAAAAACAAATAAGATTTTTTAGTTGTCTTTTTTTATCAAGTAGCATAACTATTAATAGCAAAATTGTAAAAATTAATGTACCTGCACTTTGATCCAAGTAATGTTCTTTGATTTAGTCTGGGATACTTGTGCGTCTCTTTGACTTCGGAACACTTGTATTGATCTAACAAAATTATAAAAGCATATATTTAGATCAATCTCACAAATAATTAAATATATAAATATACACGAATGTTTAGAATGATCTCACTTACGTATCAATCGTTGACTTCATAGCTGGATAATTTGTCCACTCACCATCTACCGAATTCAGAAAATATACCACTTCTTTTATAGGGTTGATAGCAAGCAACAACCAGTGTGCTCTATAAATTAAAACAATAGTTTATATGAAAGATTTGCTACGCAAAAGAAACAAAGATTAGATGAACCAAGAATGAAAAACTAACCCCACTGGTCGGGTATTATACGCCCAAAGACAAAGGCTTTCTGTACTGCCGGACCTCATGAATCTATCGACTAAGCGCTGTCTAACTGAATCTGGTTCCGTAGCAATTGTTTGTCCGCTGCAATGGGAGGAAGACACGAACTGGAATCTGTTTGACAATTCAGTCCCGCGCAACCATTTGTAATACAACAACCTTAAATAAAAACATAACAAACATTAGATTATTTTCATTTAAATGTGTAAATAAATTGTTCAACTAATTAAATAATATATTTAGATCAATCTCACAACTAATTAAATAATAAATCGGATTACCAGATGTATGAGTGAACATTATTGACGCCTAATTGGTCTTGCGTAAAAATCTCTTTCATGTCGTCTAGTCCAACATGCACGGGGAATTCAATACCAAAGACTGCTTCATCCATAGCAATTTCACGGAGACAACTTGACTTCAAATCTGACATATCAACAAGTGTTCCGAGCGTCTGCCGGTGTCGAGGCACAAAAGCACCTCTTTTTGCCACGGCCTTCGGAGGACCCTTTTCCTTGGGCGGTACGCTACGAACTTGTTGCGTCACTTGTTGTGACCCTCGAGCAGATACCTAAAAATCATATAACTTAGGTAAATTATAAAATCATGCAGTTTTAGATTTAGATCATATATTAACACTTTAAATGTACCTCTTTCAGTGATGCAACAGACTCGTCCTCCTGCAAAATCCCTTTACCCTTAATTGCGGGTTTTGTAAGAGTAGTATAAAATTATCATGTAAAAAATAGTTAACGTAACGGTTCAGAGTTGACATTCAAAAACTAAATGATTCATAATGGTTTTTAACATACCTCATCACCAATGATAATTAGCTCCGAGGGCCATGCAACAAATGACCCTATTGCATCTCGCAACAATGTTGTCTTTGAGACCATGTCGGGTACCGGTAGCACCGCATCATGATCTAATACAACATCAACTGATACTTTCAGGTGTCCATCCGGGAGCGGTCTATGGTGAAGTAAATCTCCCAAAGTGTTGTGCACTTTTCCCTTGCCAACTACGCAACGATTCGGTGACGATAAGTATAGTTGGCAAAATGAAATGCCCTAAACCAATAATAAATATAGAGTCATTATCATTAATAAAATAGAACAATTGTAAGAAAAAGAATTTATAATTACCTCGGGAAATTTTCTTTGACAGTTGATACTAGCTTTATCACTAGTTTCTTTCACCGATGAAGTATTGCACTTTTCTCTCATATACACCTCTTTATCTCTTTGCAATTCAGAGACTTGTGCTTGTAATTCCTGCAATTTTTGCAACACTTCTTCATTGATAGGATTTCTTCTCCTAGAATGCTTATAGAAAGAGGTTGGAGTCACACCATGACCTTTACCCCTCACCCGACCGGGATACCCAGGAACATCTAGTGCTCTACTAAGTACGCTCCTATTATCCTGGTCCTCACTGGTAGATACCAATTGCGACATGGTCTCCTATAATTCATTTACATTTCAATAATTATTAGTGGAGATAAAAAATCAATTATATATTAATAAACATTTGATTTAATTAAAGACACAGTGTTATACTTACACATTCATCATAAACTTTTTGAACATCGGGATCAACAGCTCGATTCTTGCCCACACGAGCTTCCTTCCACCACACATGTACTGGAAGTGAGGTTTCCTCACTTTTCGTCTCCTCTAACTATGCATTGACACAAATGATAAAATCGTCAATTAAAACACATTTAGACAATTAATAAGAACGTAGCATTTCTATTTACTTACATTTTTTTCTTCTAAGCGCGCATATCCCAAACGCCCTTTTTTGTATGGATACGCGGGTTTTGATGCTCTCGCACTAATTGTGGCACTCCTTTTCCGGAAAGCTTCCTCTCTTTGATTTAAAAACTCAGCCCAATCTTCATCTTTAATGAAGAGCTCATATTTTTTTGGCCGTCCCGGTGCCTCTTCAAGAAAGTTTCCATCTTTATCCTTAAGATAGGTGTTTGTTAAAAAAGCTTTCCACCCTCTATATCTTTTTCCGGCCAAACTAAGTATGTAGCGTTTACGCTCATCTGGTATGTTAAAAGACCTCTGCGAAAAAACATACGCATAAAGTGTGTTAGTATAAGTAATTTAAACAAATTATCGTCAAGATAATAACAACAACCTGATAAGTGCAAATTGTAGCTATTTTTGCATATACTTTTTAGTGCACTTGTCGACTTTTTGTTGTTAATTTCAGTTGAATAAACCCAACTTTTATGTAAATACGTTTAGTTTGTGTATACTTGTGTTTTTGATTCATTTATGTATCATTTGATAGTTTTCTATTCATTTTGTAGGTATTGAGGCGTATTTGGAGCATGAGCAATAAAGTGTCAAAGACATGGCTTCAAACGCGCGATTTTGAGCAACGGAAGCAACTAATCAACGAATAAATCTCAAAATCAAATAAAAATAAATCATCAATTTAGTTGATATTCATTCATTATTTGATAGAGCATGGAATAAGCTTTCCAACGCTTCGAACCGGGCGCAAATCGGAGTTACGGTTCTCAAGTTATGGCCGAAACAGTGCAGAATTTTTCTGCTACTGGTGTCACTCGCCGGGCGAAGGATTAGGCTCGCCGGGCGAGCTCGACTGGCCCAAAAATGTGATTTGCTACTGCCTGGAGTCGCCGGGCGAACCATTTTAGTCGCCGGGCGAAGCAGTGTCGGCAGAAAACGCAACAAAGCTGTTGGAAATCATTTTTTCAAGGATGGTTGGATATTTTAGAGCTCCAATCCATCCAATAGCATTTTTTGAGTGGAAAGATGCTAGAAAACACATTGGAGCTGTCAAATGGATGATCCGGGGTTGAATCCTTCATCAATCGGAGCCGACAAACCGGGAGATTTTTGGGTTTTTCTTCTTTTCTTCTCTTTGTGGTTTCATTTGTGGGTTTTATGTAGATCTACTATGATCTCATGTATATTTGTTGACTATTATGTTATATAAAGCTTGCTTTCATATTTTTATGGATTATTGTCTTAGATTGTTGCTTTGTTGCTATGTGTTTGAGTTGCTATAGAGATGTAGGGCTCTAATGCTTATCTAGGATGATTTTCTATTAACTTAATTGCAGAGATGGATTAGGTTGATAATCACTTAGTGTCAGTGCTTAATGCGTCTGAGTGGTCGTGTTTGTCTGAGAGATCGACATTTACGGGAAGCTCGGATTTCTCATGTGTTGTTTAGGTGTCTGAGAGATCGTCACTTAGATAATGTTGTGGGTTGTGTTGTTGACATGTGGTAATATTGATAGGTTACAAGTTGAGTATATTCGGTCAATAAGTTTAAGTTTGTGAAGAGTAGATTATATGCAATACTTGATAGTTTCTTCTATCTAAAGAATGAATTCTTTTTGTGTTAATATTTACTTTTCCATTTTTTATCTTTAACAAATTCAATCCAAACTCATAACTTTGAAACTGTTGAACGGCAGTTCAATGCACTAGTCCCTGTGGAGACGATAATTTCCCGGATAAATATTTCCAAAACTTTTGTTGCTTGCCGCTTTACCGCTTCAACAAAATGGCGCCGTTGCCGGGGATTGGTGTTTTATTGAATTTGCATTGCAATAGTTTCTTTTGTTTGGAGTTTTGTATATATTGAACATATTGTATATTCTTACTTGTCTATATTTGTGTATATGTTTACTATACTTTCACATGTTTTCTATACTTGTACATTTGTTATATTATTGTTTGTTTTCCTTTCACGTTTGCTTGTGTGTGGTTAGGAATAGCCGGACGGAAGTAACTTGATGGAACTTTATTTAATAACAGGCGTCGAGCTTACGACGTAAAACAAGCATGTTTATTCTTTTTAGTTTGTGTTTAGTTTAAGTAGTGTGATGCAATTGTCTAAACAAATTTAGATCGGACCAGTTCTTAAATTTCAAATCTTCACTTTTAAATTTGTTTAGACAATTTCATATGGTCTTTTAGTTTGTGTATATTAATAGTTGTGTGTTTGTCTTTGAGCTTGTTTTGAGTAGCTTGAGGAATTTGAGGTGGTTTTCCAAGTTTGATCGTTTCGACTTGCGAGTGTATGGTAATGATTTTGTTAAAGTTTTGTACACGTTCAAGGTACGTGTTTATCGCTTTCTATACTATAGCATATTCATGTTACTTAGGCTTTTTACAACTTCTATGTCATTCATTCTTTTGTATACTTGTTCATTTGTGAATCACTTTAGTCCCCACCTTTTTGTGAGGTAGCTTTCCATTGTTCACATATGCTGGAGACCACATTCTTGTTTTAACTAGATTTTATTATGCTTAATCTTTTATGTGTGTTGATTGTATAATTGCATGAAAGTGATCAAGGCATTTTTGTTTCATTTTGAGCACAACTACCTTGGCCAAATAGTCAATTCACCTTGTGAGTGTGTGATCATTAGTACCTCCTTTGAGCCTTTTTGTCAATGTCCATGTTGTTTTTGCTAAATGCTTGTCTATGAGTGTTTGGTTCTCATTTTTGTATGGATGTTGATTCTTTGTTTTCTTGAACCCTTAACCATGATTTTTGGTTTGAATTTTTACCTTGCCTTAGAAAGTAGGGAGTATTCACATTTTGATAATATGGTTGAATTCAAGTTGGGGAGAGAATGATTGTGTACTTATTGGTTGATTGCTATGAGGTTGAAAGAAAAGAAAAAAAAATATGTGAAAAAAAAGTGAAAAGAAAAAGAAAGAAAAAAGAGAAAAGTCTTGAAAAAAAAAGAGTTTGAATAATTGTGAAAATAAGTATGGTGCTTTGGTGTGAAATGTGGGTTGATGAGGAAGTTTGATTGGAATTTTGTGTTTGAACTTTTGTGAGTTGATCACTCCCTTAGGTTTAGGCAAGTAAATTTTGTTTCGATTAGCCTTAGGAATTATCCCTTGTTTGTTCACCAGACCATGCTACAACCTTGAAAAGCCCTTGTGATTCTTGCGTTTTTATTTTCAATACGATTTTTGGATGACGGCATAATTTAGTCTTTTGTTTGCAAGATTGTTGGTGAGTGAAAATACCTAATTTTTGTGTTTTTCATCTACCGATGATTGTGTGCTAGGTGTGATTCATTTTTGAACTAGTGTTGTTTTAGAATGTTTGGCATATTCTTTGTATTTAGCATTTGTGTCATGTTTATGTTATCGTCGTAGTTTAGTGGTAAGTATTTACTTTGTGTGTACCGTTTTGCATTTGAGTCATACATTTGTCCGTGTTTCAAAACTTGTTGTTGCGTAATTGCTTGAATATTGCTTTTGTTTCCTTGAGTTAGTTGATTCTTGTTTTGGGACAAACAAGTTCAAGTTGGGGAGAGTTTGATAAGTGCAAATTGTAGCTATTTTTGCATATACTTTTTAGTGCACTTGTCGACTTTTTGTTGTTAATTTCAGTTGAATAAACCCAACTTTTATGTAAATACGTTTAGTTTGTGTATACTTGTGTTTTTGATTCATTTATGTATCATTTGATAGTTTTCTATTCATTTTGTAGGTATTGAGGCGTATTTGGAGCATGAGCAATAAAGTGTCGAAGACATGGCTTCAAACGCGCGATTTTGAGCAACGGAAGCAACTAATCAACGAATAAATCTCAAAATCAAATAAAAATAAATCATCAATTTAGTTGATATTCATTCATTATTTGATAGAGCATGGAATAAGCTTTCCAACGCTTCGAACCGGGCGCAAATCGGAGTTACGGTTCTCAAGTTATGGCCGAAACAGTGCAGAATTTTTCTGCTACTGGGGTCACTCGCCGGGCGAAGGATTAGGCTCGCCGGGCGAGCTCGACTGGCCCAAAAATGTGATTTGCTACTGCCTGGAGTCGCCGGGCGAACCATTTTAGTCGCCGGGCGAAGCAGTGTCGGCAGAAAACGCAATAAAGCTGTTGGAAATCATTTTTTCAAGGATGGTTGGATATTTTAGAGCTCCAATCCATCCAATAGCATTTTTTGAGTGGAAAGATGCTAGAAAACACATTGGAGCTGTCAAATGGATGATCCGGGGTTGAATCCTTCATCAATCGGAGCCGACAAACCGGGAGATTTTTGGGTTTTTCTTCTTTTCTTCTCTTTGTGGTTTCATTTGTGGGTTTTATGTAGATCTACTATGATCTCATGTATATTTGTTGACTATTATGTTATATAAAGCTTGCTTTCATATTTTTATGGATTATTGTCTTAGATTGTTGCTTTGTTGCTATGTGTTTGAGTTGCTATAGAGATGTAGGGCTCTAATGCTTATCTAGGATGATTTTCTATTAACTTAATTGCAGAGATGGATTAGGTTGATAATCACTTAGTGTCAGTGCTTAATGCGTCTGAGTGGTCGTGTTTGTCTGAGAGATCGACATTTACGGGAAGCTCGGATTTCTCATGTGTTGTTTAGGTGTCTGAGAGATCGTCACTTAGATAATGTTGTGGGTTGTGTTGTTGACATGTGGTAATATTGATAGGTTACAAGTTGAGTATATTCGGTCAATAAGTTTAAGTTTGTGAAGAGTAGATTATATGCAATACTTGATAGTTTCTTCTATCTAAAGAATGAATTCTTTTTGTGTTAATATTTACTTTTCCATTTTTTATCTTTAACAAATTCAATCCAAACTCATAACTTTGAAACTGTTGAACGGCAGTTCAATGCACTAGTCCCTGTGGAGACGATAATTTCCCGGATAAATATTTCCAAAACTTTTGTTGCTTGCCGCTTTACCGCTTCAACACAACCATATATGATACCTTAAGCTCATCCCAAATCATATCTTTTTTCTCGTCCAACGCTTTGCTTCTCAGATTCTATTTAGATACGGAGATTGGAATATGCAAATGAACAAGTGTACCAATGTAGCTTGTCAACTTTGCAGCATTAGAACCAATTGATGGTTTATCAGAATTCCATTCTAAATTATATATTAATCCTTTGTCCCTATCTCGAACGATTCCCTTCATAATGGTGATGCCTCGTGCAACTTCTGTTGATGATGTATCAGGTGGAGGATTTGTATCCGGAGCATCTCTATCTTGTGAGTTTTCTTGTGAGTTTTCTTGATTACTAGCCATTTGACCTGTATCAAACAAACTAAAGCACATTAGTACACTATTAATAAGTTAACAATCTATACAAGTCAAATGGAAGTCAAAGTAACCATGCATGTACAAGTAAATCGGAATCGAAATCGGCGAAATCGAAATAAGTGTTTAAAAAGAAAGTTGTCGGAATTGAACGAAATTTACATGGCTATGGTAAAACGTCCTCACGGACTCAAAAATGAAGTCGGTTTTCCGAAATTCAGACCCTAAGCTCGACTTTTGATTATGGGCAGAAGCAAAACCGATTAAAAAAACAGTCCCGAAATGCAAAGATAAGTGCATGAGCAGCTCCGGAATCGTCAAAATAGTATAGTTACATGTAAAGAAGTCGACAAACGGATACATGATTCAAAAGTTATGTACAAAACGAACATATGCACCCAAATTGAATAAGTATTGTAACAATCGGAATACAAATTGAAAAAAACTATACAAATTGAATATATAACAATCGGTACAAATTGAATAAAACACATTAGTCGGAATATGTATACTATTACCTTTTTCACTAACGTCTCTTTCTTTTCTTGGTAGGATTGTGTTGTACGCGTCTCTTAACAATGTGGACGGTTGGATTGATCCAAATACCCTCATTATGATCATTTCTAGTACAAGATTCATTCTCATTTTGATCGTTTCTTGTACAAGATTCAATGTCAACACCAATATCACCTTGATCTCCAATGTTTTCATCAATTATTTTGTTAGATAAAAGCACTATAGACCATTTCGTACTTGTCGGATCATTGACATAGAACACTTGTTTAGCTTGAGAGGCTAGAATGAAAGGCTCATTGTGGACCTCCGATTTTTTTTTAATACCGGGCCATACCTCTGATCTGTAGAGATACGTGAACTGACTCTTTTTTGCCGCTTAATGCTTTCGCATTTTTTTGAAAATATCACAGAGTCGCCACCGACCTTTTATTTTATCCAATTAAGGAAAGGTTTATAAAAGAAACAGAAAAAAGACCTTTAAGAAATTCTGGGTAAGGGGGTAGGTTATACAAAGGGAAGGTGTTAGCACCCTTTGTATCCATGGTTATCCATGGGCTCTTAAGTTTGCTTAGCTCACTTGTTTTTCGATCACTTTTCAGTTGCTCTGAAATTGCTCATATGTGGTTTCAAATACTTTTGTAAATCGAATTTTGTAATGATCCGTGTGTGGATGTATACAAAATGCTTGTTTATCTTTCGAAAGATGTTTTGAAAAGAACGTTAACTTTGTAATAACCCGTGTTTGGATGTATACAAAGTATTGTCTTTTTTTGAAAGTTTTGAAAAATCAACAGTGTATGAGAATTTTGTTTGTTTTGATTTGAGCAAGCAAACTAGGAGGTCTACCCTGAGTTGTAAGGTCTTTATCCTATTTCCTTTAAAAATCTATCCTTTCACCGGATATAAAAGCAAGGTTCGATTTTGTACTCAAAACAGTGGAATTTTGACTTTGATTTTGAAAGGAATGAGAAGGGATTACCTTAAGAGGTGCAAGTGTGATTGTGTTTGGATTCAGATATTTATCTTTGAATTTAGTGATCTAACGGTTCAATTTTATCTTTGACATACACGCAGTTTATATTTTGCTGGAAATTAAAATGCGGAAATGTAAAGTGCGGAAAGTAAATCTACGCTATTACATCGATTGTGCAAGAAATGTAAACTAGCCTATTTACATGAATTTGACATCCTATACATTTATCTAGGAATTTTAAATTGCAAGAAAAATAAAAGGCATGTTTTTGGATTTTTTATGATTGGTTTTACTTATAATTAATGCATGATTAATTAGATTAAAATGAAGAAAAAACATGAAAATTGATTTAAACCTAGAAATTAAGTTTAAAATATGTACAAAATATTTGTTAATTAATTTTAAAACAAAACTAATTTTTTTTGGAATTTTTGGAATTGATTTGAAATTGATTTAAATTAATTAAAACATAATTATGCAAATAATTATACAAATAATTAAAACTTAAAGATAAAATTATTCAAAATATGTACAAAATTAGTTTATAATATATAAACAATATTTAACACAAAGAACAATTTTTTTTTTATGATTTTTTGATTGGTTAGAATAATTAAAAAGCAAATATATAATTATATACTAATTAATTATGCAAAATAGCCTTAATTTAAATAAAATATTAATATTTTTATGCCTAAAAATAAATAAACATTTTATCAGATTAAAACTAAAAATAAAAATATTTTTGGTGTTTTATGATTGGTTGATTTTAATAAAAATGCAAAATATAGAGATTTATTAATTAAAACCTGCAGGGGGGTGTGCTAAGCAAATCTGGAAAAGAACTATGTTTAGTTCAAGAGATGCTTTTTGGGCCAGAAACCAGGGGTGTGGATATCACTACGTACAGGCCCAGTCCACTTGTTCTTTTATTTTTCTGATTTTTAGTTATGTGGGGTCCACGTTTTTAAACCAGAGCCAATCATGTTATAACGTTTTGCCACGCATGCCACAGACTTATTGACCAGCCAATAGGAGCGAGGGAAGGAGCCACGCGTGCAGTCAACCCTGCCCTAGCTTTGCTGACCGCCGGAATAGTGTTTTCCGGTTGTCTTCTCCGGCGAGGTAGCTTGCCAAACCTGCGAAAACGTTAGTTTAAACACCAAATGAAGGCCCTACCCCCCTAAATCGAGGCCTGGGAATCCATTGGTGAGGTTAGTTTGGACTGAAAGTGCTTGTGTTAAGAGATTCGAAGAGAAACATAAACTCACGGTTGACAATGGCAACCTATGTTCAGGACGTTAGAACTCTCATGCTAGGGTTCAAACCTGATCTGATGGTGATTATAAACTCAACCATAGCCATGAGACATGTTAACAACGCATAAAATTTGAATTTGAACTAAATGAAAGTTTACCAAATCGGAGAGTGAGAGAACTCGAGTTTCAGGCCTCTATGAACTTGGTTATGGATCTGAACTTACTCAAATAAGTTCCAGGAAGTGATTTATGGACTTAGTTTGCTTTGAAACTAGCTGCAAATTTGAATACGAATTTTGAAGTTTCTTTGATTATTTTTTTGAAATATGAAGTGTGTTCTTGCTATATCTTTGATCTATTTCGTGTGTCCTCCTTACATTGAAGTATACTAGCCTATTTATAAGCCAAGGGCTGCTTAAAAACTAAGCTAAAAGCATTGATGAGCTTTGTTGAAACTTTGATTTTTAAATATTAAAAATCTTTGAAAACTTGACCAAGTCACCTTGCCTTTACTTCTCTTGCCTTGCTCTTCAATCTTCTGCAGAAAGAGGAAGATTCTTTGAGGTGAGTCATGCTTGATTTGTAAGCTACCATTTATCCATGCATTTTCCTTTTAATTTTAATCTTAAAGTAAGATAAAATCATGCAAAAATGGATAAAAAAAGGTATGGGCTTAGTCTTGGTCGTGGGAGGCCCATAGTAACATGGAAATGATGTTTGAATGCTGAAAACTTGGCCCCATTTGGAAAAAATGCCATTTTGAACAATGTTGATTTCATGTATTTTCCCAAAATTTAGCCAACTTCAACAAGGTGTAAATCCTTCAATTTTTGTCATATGAAGGAGATCTTGCACTTTTTAGAAACCTCAAAGAGTCCTCTAACCAATGTCTTTGGTCTCATGTCAAAATGATTTTTGAAGCTCCTTGTGTGTCCTTTTGAAAAAAGTGTCTTTTTGTTGACTTTGAAAATGACCTGTAATGTCTTTGATCATATTTTTCAAATGGTGAATCCAATGACCATGGGATCAATGGCATTTGAAAGATAATTGAATTTCCTTCAAAACAAGCTTTGGTTTGAATTTTTTGGATGAAGGATGAGAGAGTTATGATCAGTCAAAGTTGAGTTGACTTTTCAGGCAAAAACCCTAATTTTGAATCTTAGGGTTTTGTTGATTTTTGATCTTTCCTTGATGAATTATGATCATCCAATGATCAAATGATGAATCCTTTGACAAAATATGGACTTTGAAAAAAAATTTCATTTTTGACTGTCTGTTGACTTTTTTGGTCAAACGGGTCGTCTGTTGACTGTTTGAGCTGCTGACGGTGCGTCTGAGTGAATTGAAGTTTGAAAATTTGTATGATGGTACTTTGAGATATATGGATGTGTATGAAATCCATTTGAGCTCTCAAAAACTTGTTGCTCCTGTAAAAACAAGAAAAACCCTGATTAGGGACTGTTTGTGTAGGAGACAGTTAAGCGTACCTGATTTTTGTGCAGTGCTGAGTTTCTGCTAATCGCGTGATATTCAGAAGACTTCTAACACAAAAATCTTGGAAATTTGAATTGTGAAAGATTGATTTGATTGATGGTACAAAACACTGTGAATTATACTGCCAGCAGTTTGGCTGTCAACTGACTGTCCAGGTATTGATGCAGCAGTTAGAGTGAAAAATCAACAGTCAAAGTTAATTTTCTTTTTTTTTTGTTGTTTTTTTTTGTTTTTGTTTTATGTAAAAAATGAAAGTTTATTTACATGACTTGTTAGAAGAACACAGACATAATAAATAACTAATATTTACGGTATGCGGGCAAAATTACCGATAATAACCCTGAAAATCATTTAATGCACAGAAATAGGAATATTTGACTGGCAGAAAACACACAAAATATTATCTTAGTAATTAAGCAATATTATGACAAATAGTACAACATTTAATACTGACAGTACAAATATCACATACTATATTGAACAGTACGACGAATAAACGGTACATTTAAGAAATAAGAAATACGGCAAATTTTAATAATGACGATTAATGACCCATGCTATGAACAATAACATGTAGATGATTGGGAGTGCAACCATTGCAGGTCCACACTCTTCAGGACTATGCAGGCAGAAGAAAGTCATGATCACCGTAGCAATGGTGATGACTGTAAGAAACAGTGTCTCTATCCACTTTGCCATTCTTGTCAGGGGAGAAGAGAAAATAGATATGAGATAGGAATTTGAAAGATGAGTTGGAATTTGATGTGAGATTTTATGGAAGAAAATGAGAGGTATTTATAGAATGGAAAGAAGGAAAGAGACGTTGGGGAATGATGTGATTCCGTACAAAAGGAAAATTTGAGTGGAAGTAAGATTTGAAAGAAAGTGTATGATAGTGTTGGAAAAAAGAGAGATTTGATTTGTGAAAAAGAGATTTGAAAAGATTTTTGCAAATAATGGAATATAGTACAAAAATTAGTGGGAAACAAAAGATAATAATAATCTACTTGTTACCAGTACAGTCTGAGTTTCCTGATTCTGCGCCTGCAAAAAGATTTAACTCTGTACCAATTGTGTCAGTACCATTTATCTGTAAATAAATAAATAGCATGTGTGAAGTAATAAACAGTATTTGGCGTTTGCGTAAGAATAAATTCAACTGCAAGCCAAATTACTGTATAAGAAAATTTCTAAAAACTAAGTATTTCATATATCAGGATATTTGTTGAAATAAAAATCCATGATTATATGAGACCCTTAATTTTCAGATTGGAGTTTTCTTGAAAAATGATGTGGGCAAATTTTGGGGTATAACAGTTGCCCCTATTCAATCTTCTTAAACTTGAAGAGATTGTCTGAAATCTGAAGGTAGAAGATGATTGAATATTTAGATGCCCTGAAAATTTGCACTTACCTTGATCAGAAGAGATGTTGGAAGTTGCATTTGAATGTCGTCTGCGAAATGTTGTTGGCAGATTGAAACATTACCTGAGATGGGCTTTCAGATGCCACCTGGTAAATGTGTTGATCGTTTGTTCATCAGAATGAATCCATTGATTATATCTTGATGAAGGATTTGAAAGTCTTTGTGTTGACTGTTTCGGAACCGTCCAAGGTTACCGCTTTAAGTCTAGGAAGATAATCGTTACGGAACTTGTCCAAAGTTTTTCCGATTTAGATTTTGGAAGTTGATCATTGTGGAACCGTCTGAGGTATCGCTTTAGATCTGCAATGTTAAATCGTTCTGGAACCGTCTGAGGTATCGCTTTAGATCTGCAATGTTAGATCGTTTTGGAACCGTCTGAGGTATCGCTTTAGATCTTTGATGCTAGATCGTTCTGGAATCGTCTGAGGTATCAACTTTAGATCTGTGATGCTAGATCGTTCTGGAACCGTCTGAGGTATCAACTTTAGATCTGTGATGTCTGTTTTTGAGTTAGTAAGTGATCAGAATGAATCTTCGGCTTGATTATATCTGAGAGAACCGTTCATGGAATTCAGGTGAACACGGCATGTGATTGAGAACATCTTTGTTGAAGATATCTGCCTACCTGAAAAATCAAGTTAGTGATATGCAATGTTTATGATGCATGTAAATGTGAGATATTCCCGGAGAAATATGCATGTGATGTTGTGCATGATGTATGATGTATGATGCATGATGTATGATGTATGAATATGTGAATGTATGAATGTATGAATGTGATGTCAAGCTTCTAATTGGAAAAATAAATTCCCGCTAGTCAGCTGGACATGAATGTATTGTGATCGTTGATGATCTTTTGTCTTGCTTGAGTACCCTCGTCTGGGGAAATTCTTTGAGAACCCGGGTATCCCGTTGAAGGATCTTTGACTACTGCTTGGGGAACCAAAGGTAACTGGAAGTTCTGATGCCCTTTCAAATGGGAATGAGGAAGATGCATAATCCTCCGATGCACTATCTGACCAAGTCCGGGTGCGGGGATCACACCTTCTGAAGATAGTAATCTGGAACAACCCTGCTGGGGAATAAGACTTCTTTTGAAGAGAAAATCTTTTTGAGGAATTTGCTGAGAAATGCGTTTCTCTTGGTGATTTCCTTCTGATGGAATGATGTCCAGATGATCGGGACATTTCCTGAATGCCATTCCTGTTTTTCCTGGTAAACATCAATCATATTCAAATGCATATGTTCATTCAAAATTATCATTGGGATGCTTACGTATTTAAACAGAAAAAATGAAAATAGTGATTTTTGAAAGAGCTGCATTGAAAAGAGCCATGATAGGCGGGTTAGCACAGGGAGACAACAATCCTAGAAGTAGGAAACTGTCAGAAAGTTTTGGAAAAATATTTATGAAGATAAATAGCTATGTGAAAATGATCCAGTCAAGTTTCAACTCTGCTATTGCCAATCTGTCTTCGAGCATCTCATCCCTCACTTGTTGGAAGAAAGTGATTAGACTGATCGGTGTCTTTGAGGTGTTGAATCTTGATGGTGAGTAGGCAGCTGAACGGAACACAGTTGTATGCTTCATTCCCTAACTTTTGCCTAGGCCGCCCTTTCAGGTTTTCAGCCTACCGGGATAGTATTTGTTTAGTCTCTAATTTTTGCCTGGACCGCCCTTTCGGGTTTTCAATCCACCGAGACGCTCATTTTTGCCTAAGTTGCCCTTTCAGGTTTTCAACTTAGCGAGCTGTTTTTTTCTTTTTAAGAGAAGTATTTTTTGACTATGTCAGCATTCACAGGGTGTGGGAAATCCTCGCCATCCATGGTGGTAAGCAACATGGCGCCGCCGGAGAATATTTTCTTGATTATGAATGGTCCCTCGTAGGTGGGAGTCCATTTGCCTCTGGGATCACCTTGTGGTAAGATGATGCGTTTGACAACCAAGCCACCAGTTTGGTATGCTTGACTTTTGACTTTTTTGTTGAAGGCTTTGATCATACGCTTTTGGTATAGCTGACCATGACAAATAGCTGCGAGCCTTTTCTCATCAATCAAGTTTATCTGGTCCAACCGTGTTTGAATCCAATCGTCTTCGTCTAGATTGGCTTCTTTCATAATCCTTAGGGAAGGAATCTGAATTTCAATTGGAAGAACTGCCTCCATACCATAGACTAAGGAAAATGGAGTTGCCCCTGTTGAAGTACGCGCAGATGTGCGATAACCATGAAGAGCAAAAGGCAACATCTCATGCCAGTCTTTGTAGGTTACTGTCATTTTTTGTATGATTTTCTTGATGTTCTTGTTGGCAGCTTCCACCGCGCCGTTCATCTTTGGTCGATATGGAGAAGAATTATGATGCTTGATCTTGAACTGTGTGCAAAGTTCAGTAATCATTCTGTTGTTTAGATTTGTGCCATTGTCCGTGATAATCCGTTCAGGGATGCCATACCGACAAATGAGATTGTATTTGATGAACCGGGCCACCACATTTTTGGTGACAGAAGCAAATGAAGCTGCTTCTACCCACTTTGTGAAGTAGTCAATAGCGACCAGGATAAAGCGATGTCCGTTGGAGGCAGTAGGTTTGATTTCTCCAATCATATCAATACCCCACATTGCAAAAGGCCAAGGAGCCGTCAGGACGCTTAATGGAACTGGAGGTACATGTACTTTGTCAGCGTATATCTGGCATTTGTGACATGTTCGGGAGTGATGATGGCAGTCTGTTTCCATGGTAGACCAGTAATAACCTGCTCTAAGGATCTTTTTAGCCATTGTATGTCCACTGGAATGAGTACCAAAGGCACCATTGTGTATTTCTTCCATGATCTGTTCTGCTTCCTTCTTGTTTACACAGCGAAGTAAAGTCGAGTCATGGTTGCGTTTGTATAGGGTTCCATTGCTTAGAAAGAATTTGGCAGCAAATCTCCTTAGAAACTTTCTGTCGTTAATGGATGCCCCTTCAGGGTACTCCTGAGCTTCGAGATATCTTTTTACCTCATGGAACCATGGTTTTTCCTCGGTTCCTTCGGTATTGATCTCATTGCAATAGGATGGTTCATCTTGCCTGTAGATGGTGATCATAGGCGCCTCGTTGTCCCACCTGACTTTGAACATGGATGACATGGTAGCTAAAGCATCAGCTAGTTGATTTTCCTCGCGTGGGATGTGTTCGAAAGTGATTTCTTCGAAGTAAAGAATCAAACTCAGCACATATTCTTTGTAAGGAATTAGATTTGGGTGCTTCGTGTCCCATTCCCCTTTGACTTGGTAGATTACCAAGGCCGAGTCTCCGTAGACTTCTAGGAATTTGATTCTTAGATCGATTGCAGCTTTAAGACCCAGAATACATGCTTCGTATTCGGCTATATTGTTAGTGCAATTGAAGCATAACCTGGCAGTGAATGGTGTATGACCTCCTGCGGGGGAAATGATCACAGCTCCGATGCCATTGCCAAGTGCATTAGAAGCTCCGTCAAAAACCATAGTCCACCGGGATCCTGGCCCGGGTCCTTCTTCTGGTCCTGGTTGTTTGTAGTCATTGACTAGCATAATGTCTTCGTCTGGGAAGTCAAAGTTCAATGCTTGATAATCATCCACTGCTTGATGAGCCAGATGATCAGCTACCACACTTCCTTTGATTGCTTTTTGTGAAGTGTATTGAATGTCATATTCTGTTAAGATCATTTGCCATCTCGCTATTCTTCCAGAGAGAGCAGGTTTTTCGAACACGTATTTGATGGGATCCATCTTGGAGATTAGGAAAGTGGTGTGATTTAGCATGTACTGTCTTAGCCGGCGAGCTGCCCAAGCTAAGGCACAACAAGTTTTTTCGAGTAGTGAGTATCTTGTTTCACAATCGGTAAACTTTTTGCTAAGATAGTAGATTGCGTGCTCCTTTCGGCCGGATTCGTCATGTTGTCCTAGTACACACCCCATTGAGTCTTCTAACACAGTTAGGTACATTATCAGAGGTCTGCCTTCCACAGGTGGCAACAAGATTGGAGGTTTTTGGAGATATTCTTTGATTTTGTCAAAGGCTAACTGGCATTTGTCATTCCACCTTTCCACTTGATCTTTCTTCAACAGTTTGAAGATCGGCACACAAGTAGTAGTCATGTGGGCAATGAATCGGGCGATGTAATTCAGACGTCCCAAGAATCCTCTGACTTGTTTCTCGGTACGAGGTATAGGCATTTCTTGAATGGCTTTAACCTTGGCGGGATCAACCTCAATACCTTTGCTGCTGACGATGAAACCTAAGAGTTTGCCGGATCTTACTCCAAAAGTACACTTATTTGGGTTCAGTCGCAACTTGTATTTCTTGAGTCTGTCAAACAACTTGTGTAAATGACCCAAATGTTCTTCCTCGGTGTTGGATTTTGCAATCATGTCATCGACATACACCTCTATTTCTTGATGAATCATATCATGAAATAGCGCTACCATTGCACGTTGATAGGTTGCTCCTGCGTTTTTCAGACCAAAGGGCATTACTTTGTAACAAAAGGTTCCCCAGGGTGTTGTGAAGGTTGTTTTTTCCATGTCTTCGGGTGCCATCTTGATTTGATTGTACCCTGAGAATCCGTCCATAAAGGAGAATACCTTGCATTGTGCGGTATTGTCAACCAGTACATCGATGTGTGGTAAAGGGAAATCATCTTTGGGGCTTGCCCGGTTCAGATCTCTGTAGTCCACGCACATTCTGACTTTCCCGTCTTTTTTAGGTACAGGGACGATGTTAGCTATCCAAGGAGGATAACTTACAACTTTTAGGAATCCGGCATTGAACTGTTTTTCAACCTCGTCTTTGATCTTTTTTGACATATCAGGCCTACTCCTTCGTAGTTTCTGTTTGACCGGAATGCTACCTTCTTTGATTGGTAGGCGATGAACTACGATGTCCGTGTCAAGGCCTGGCATATCCTCATAGGACCAGGCGAATATCTCGACGTAGTCTCGCAGCATTTGAATCAGTCTTTGCTTGACGCTGTGTTCTAAATCAGCCCCTATTTTGACTTCTTTCTTTTCTTCGTTGTTGCCCAAGTTGATGACCTCAATTGGCTCCTCGTGAGGCTGTATGGCCTTGTCTTCTTGTTCTAGCAGCCTTGCAAGTTCTCTTGGCACTTCACAATCTTCCTCACTTTCGTCCTCAGTTTGGTAGATCGGATTTTCAAAGTCATGACGGGCAATAGCAGAATCGTTGTTGACTGGATCCAGAGTGTATGTGAATCTGCAAGTTAATTATGTGAGTGTGTGTGAAGAAAAAACATAGCTATTAGAAGGCGAAGAAAGAAGGAAAAAAGGATCACAAAATTTAAATATGCAAGCGTCCCATGATTTTATTGAATGCACATGATCATGATATGATAAGCCCTTATAGAAGGACCAGTGTGCTAAGGCACACGGCTTTTCAAGCTCATGGTTCGATTGTTCAGGAACCACTTTTATCTTTGCACAGTATACACAAAGAAAACAGGAAATGGCATTTACTCCTGGTCAAAGGAGATCACATCCTCAGCTTTCCAGTTGTTCAATCCACTGTTGTGAGCAGGGGGTACCCAGCTGTTCCAGTTGCAGTTGTCTTTTTCATCTCCCACAGCATTGATTTCATTAGTGGGAAAATGAGCCGGTGATCCTTCGGGATAAGGGATATACTCTGCTGGATACGAGAGCCCAGGCTGAGATATCTCTGTCGGCTGAGCGAGATGCTCGATAAGGCCGTCCCATGAAGTCGGGATGATGTCTTGAATAGAGACTTGTGCATCTTGGTGAGGAGTGTATGCTGACAGAAAGCAACCCTCGTTATTTGGTATTTCCCTGGCTTTTTCAAGAGCGAAATTGTCATCGTACTGTTCATCCCATCCAGTTGGGACAATGTCCTTCATAGCAATTTGTGAGCTCGGAGGAGCGGAATATTTCACCATATAGTCATATTTGCCGCTGGGTTCTCCTAGCGTGTCCCATACTTCTTTGGGTGGATTTTGATATTGCTCAGTGGCGGGACTTGTGAAAATTTGATCATTTCCAACTTCATCACCCCATCCAGTCGGGGTAAGGTCCTCCATAGCAATATAAGAATTCTGAGGTTCGGCATACTGATAATTATACCCGCCGTTTGGTTCTCCCACAGCATCCCACATTCCCATGGAAATGGGTGGAATTTCATCTGGATATGGCTGAATGATATGGTTCAAGAACACTCCTTCATCTTCAATAGCGTTTACTTCTTGGCTGACGAAGTGTGACATTAATCCTCCAGAACGAGGACTTTGATCATTCTTTTGATTTTCACTATCATAGCCCAGACCTAGCTTGTCAGATTTGTAGGGTATATCGGGAAGCTGTCCCCATACTGTGCAATCACCCTGTTCAATCATGGCTTTGGCATCTTTGAGAGAAGCCATAGTTGTAGTTGGAGTAGCAGGAATATGCTTGGTGGTAGAGACATCTGGAGAGACCACCTCAAATGATTGGCATGGAGTTTCGATGAATTCGTCCTCCAACTCGACATATTTGGAATTGCTTAGGTGACTAACCACATATTCCTCTTCGCCATAGACTGTGACAATCTTTCCTTTTACTGGATATTTTAACTTCTGATGCAGGGTAGAAGTTACAGCGTTTGCCCCATGTATCCAAGGGCGTCCAAGTAAACAGGAGTAGGCTGGGTGAATTTCCAT
Source organism: Vicia villosa (assembly GCF_029867415.1). NCBI lineage: Eukaryota > Viridiplantae > Streptophyta > Magnoliopsida > Fabales > Fabaceae > Vicia > Vicia villosa. Next base: position 446,260 of record NW_026704956.1, on the reverse strand, counting down.
TACGTAAAAGATAGAATCAAAGATTTGAGAACCCACTCTGATTGGGAGATTCACTTTTCCGTATACCGTTCTGGTTGACCCGTCAAAGGCTCTTACCACAACATCGCTTGGTTGTAACACAATTCCTTCGAAGTCAAGCTTTTCTAGTACTGTTTTCGGTAACACGTTCAGAGAAGAACCGTTATCTACTAGCACATGAGATAGAGTGGTGCCATTACATTCAATGGAGATATGTAAGGCTTTGTTGTGATTTTTCCCAGCAGGGGTTAGATCTACATCGGAGAAACCGAGACCATTGCTCACGGTTAGATTGGCAACACAATTCTCAAATTGGTCGACTGAGATCTCTTGAGGCACATGCGCAGCTTTGAGGAACTTCATCAGAGCTTTGGCATGAGCTTCTGAATATTTTAGCAGAGATAGCATTGAGATTTTTGAAGCAGTGTGCCCCAGTTGCTCAACAATATTGTAATCACTCTTGCAGATGATTTTCAATATTTCCTCCATTTCTTGCTTTGATGGATCCTCAGCAGTGATCTCCACCGGGGTTTGAACTTGTTCAACTTGTGGCTCTTTGCCTCGAGCGCTGTTATCTTGATTAGGAACTGGGACTCGGAATGGACCAGCAGCAACATTTGGAGAAATTTCTGGTGAAAAGATTCTTCCACTTCTCGTGATCTTGCTGGTACCCACAATATTACCCACAGTTGGAGTGGTTAACTTTGCGGCCTCTTCAGTCGAGGTACCCTGCTTAACTCCATGAATGTAAACATTAGTGTCATATCCCCATGGGACAGCTTTGTCTGAGGAGTATGGAAATGGAGTTGGACTAGCAATGACTACTGATGCCACTTTGAGTGTAGCAGAAATTTTGAATGGAGCCTTGGCAGAGATTTTGAATGGTAAGCTGGATATCACTGAGGCATCCTCTATTCTTATCCCGTTTGCAAAAACTTCGCACAACACGTCCATAGAAGGGAGCCTCTCAAACATAATGATACGGCGATCCATCCATTTTTGAATTCCCATCCTCAGATTTTCACAACCATTGGGTAGGCATGAGCAATAAAAGCAGTCGGGGTCACACCCTGGAAAGTAACCAGCTCGGATTAGCTTTCCTTTGACTTCGCAGAGTGGAGTTGATAATTCGTTCACATCATAGATGTAAACAGTGTCCAGGATAGCGTTAACAGTTTTGTCATGCTTTGGCATAGGTGCTGTGATGACATTTGGAGTTTCTGGAGGATCGAACTCAATTTCCCCAGCATCTATCATATCTTGTATTTTATTTTTCAGGGCCCAGCAGTGATCTGCGTCATGTCCTGGACAGTTTGAGTGATAGGCACATGTCGCATCAGGGCGATAATTCGGAGAGGAAGTGTTGACATTCCTTGGAGGACCTCTTAAGGCGATCAGATCTGCTTTTAGCAAGTGCTGCAATGCCTGAGAAATTGGCATGTTGATTTTGGTAAAATTTCTTCTTGGTGCATCTGGTCGATGCGTATATTTTGGCTGTTGATCTTTTTGAGGTGCAGATGCGGAGATCAGAACTGCCCCTACAGATTGATGCTGCTCACTTTTGCGACTTTTCTGAATTTGTGTTGCATTGACCTCATTTCTCCCGCTGATGGGCCTTTTTGTAGTACCAAAGGAGGAACCTATTTGAATTTTTCCCTTTTGAATGCCACTTTCGACACGTTCTCCGGTCAATATCAGGTCAGTGAAACCTGATGATGAGCTTCCCAGCAAATGGCTATAGAAAGGGCCAGTTAAAGTGCCCATGAACATGTCAACTAGTTCGCGATCAGATAAGGGTGGTTGAACCCTTCCAGCCATATCTCTCCACTTTTGTGCATATCCTTTGAAACTTTCTTTTGGTCCCATAGACATGCCCCTTAGTTGAGTACGGGTTGGCGCAAGATCAGCATTGTATTGGTACTGTTTGTAAAAAGCAGCAGCTAATTCTTCCCAAGTATGAACCTTGGTATTTTCCAGCTGGTAGTACCACTCGAGTTGTGTACCCGACAGACTTTCTTGGAAGAAGTGAATCCACAATTTGTTATCCGTTGTATGAGGTTGTATCTTCCTCACATAGGATCTCAGATGTAGTTTCGGGCAAGAAACTCCATCATATTTTGCAAAGACAAGAACTTTGAATTTTGGAGGGATAACAACATCCGAGATGAGCCCCAGATCATTGAAATCTAAGCCAGGTATTTTTTGTATCTCCATAGCTTTCATACGGTCTTCCAGCTGTTGGTATTTTTCATCATCCGGTTCGTCCCCAGAATGATCATTTTCTTCATTTGAAGAGAGAGAGGGTTTAGCAGAACCCTGGTTGCTTTGATTGTCTTCTTGTTCATCATCACCGACTGTTTCAGGGATCGGTGGCTTTGTGAACTTTTTGACTGGAATTTTGATCTTTCTTCTCAGGTGACTCACACCTACAGATCCTTTGGGCTTCTTTTTCTTCTTGATTATCAGGGCTTTCAGTTCTTGCTGCCCCTTTGCCAGTTCCAGAATTGCCACTTGAACTTGGGCATTCTGTGCTTCGAGATTCTTGATGCTCATTTCGGATTCCATCTCTTCTGACTGAAATAAACAGCGAGTAAAGCTCCACCGGGGAAGATATGAGTATTCAAGAAAAATATAAACTTTTCTATCTGTACAATAGTAGCTTTGCTATCTTAATCTCAATTCTATTATTTCCTACATCCTAATAGACACATGAAATTCAGTCCTTCAAATTCTAATTTAAACATATAGAAAAGAAAATGGAAAAAAAAACTCAAATATACCATCTTATTCTTATAAGAAACATTCAAACATAGCTAAGCTGAAGTTTTAACACTTTGTGTTATAAATTTCTGCATGTTTCTTCTGACTCCACTAATCTTTTACACATTAATACCATATAGTGTTGAACTTATGTGTTAAATTGAAAAGGAAAGTTACCTGGATTTGGAAGACGTACGACGGCTCGTGGAAGAGGCAACAGAGAACTCCGACGAGAGTAGCAGTCAGAGGAAGTAGCAGTCGGAGGGAGGAGGAAGTCGTCGTCGGAGGGAGGAGGAAGTTGCAGTCGCCGTCTGAGGGAGGAGGAGAAGTTGCAGTCGCGAGGCGTTTAGAAAACAGAAGAGGGAAATAATACTGAGATTCTGAGAATTAGGGATTCGTGACTTTTATTTTATTTTTAATAAATTAAAGGAAAGCTATGACAGCGCTTTTGGAAAACGCCTTCGTACCTAGGCCTTTACCAACGCTTTTTAGGGTAAAAGCGCTTTCGTAGCCCCCACCTATAGCAGCGCTTTTAAAAGCGCTTTCATAACCCCCCCTATAAAAGCGCTTTCGTACCCATGCCTTTACCAGTGCTTTTTTAAAGCGCTTTCGTAACCCCCCCTATAAGAGCGCTTTTTTTCCGTGTTTTTTAATTTTGTTTTTAGCGAAACCTATAGCAGCGCTTTTCCCAAAAGCGCCTTCGTAGGGGTGCTGCTAAAAGACAAATTTGGCATAGTGTTGTTCTTCTAATATAACTTAATTTTTCGTAATATTAATTGCTAAATCATATTGAAAATTTATATGTTTATTGAGGAATTGGAATACTTAGCATTTCCCATAAGTTAAAATAAACTCAAGTGAACATATCACCACCATTGGAAGAAACAATCGTGGTGGAATACTGTGTGATACGTCTTTCACTAAGGTTGGAAGGAACAACCATGGTGAAATATTGAGAAAATTTTGTAAAATACTGGCACTGGGTATCGAACCCCTAGACATCACATTTTACTATGGTTGGGTTTCTACAATTGTATTGATATGTTAAGCTTTACTATGTTTTTACCACGGCTATCGGCCCGTGGTTAGGGATGAGAGTAAACCAAATATATCAACCTACATGGGCCTATAGAATTGCATAATTAAGGTATGGCCTGACCTATTTAAAAAAGGCTAAGCTTGGACTTTTTTAAAAGTCTATTTACTTAAATAGGTCACACAACAACAAAAAAACTCGGCTCTAGCCACGTAAAAATCATGTCTCTAAAAAAAATGTTGCCACATGAAAATCGTGTCGCAAAACTTTTAAAGTAAAATAAATAAATTCAGCTTTACACATGGGAGAAGTTTAAATTTTTTTGAAAACTTCGTAGTGACGTGCAAAACACGTCGCTACCTAAAATTTAAAATGATTAAAAAATGCAGCATCTTTTCACGTGGAGGGTAGTTTAAAATTTTTGAAAATATTGTAGCGACGTTTACCTAAAATTTAAAATAATTAAAAAATGAAATGCAGCTTTTCACGTGGAGGGTAGTTTACATTTTTTGAAAACTTTATAGCCAAGTCCAAAACAAGGCGCTACCTAAATTTTACAATTTTAAAAATGTTGGTGCAAAAAGTTGACTGGTGAAATTAATTGAGAAGCAGGTTAACTAACGCATTTATGATGCAAAGTGATTTCAACGTCGCTAATATCCTATCGTTCTATGACAGAGTGACATGGCAGGTGTGGCGCAGTGATTTTCACGTCGCTACCCCAATAGATTAATTAGCGTCGGGTTTTCCACGACACCCACGTGCTTTGTTATTTCCTTGACTGCATCGTTCCCCAAACATTATTAGAAGAGAAAACCAAAAAACACTCCTTCTTCTTCAATTTTCAGAGCAACTCCCCTCCCCCCCCCCCCCCCCCTCACAATACAGTTTCTTTCCCCAATCTCTCACCTTCTTCTTCTTTTCCCCAATATGTAACCATTTTTCAAAAGTCATTATGTTCTTCATTCAAAGGTCACTAGTACAAAAATGTTAATTTACACCTGTTTTTTATTAAATTTACACCCATTATTTTTAATAAAAATCGGGTGTATATCCACAGGGTGAGAAATGTCTAACGAATTTATACCCGTTATTTTTAACAAAAACCGGGTGTAATTGAGCGTAATTACGTTTTTAATTACACCCTGTTTTAATAAAAATCGGGTGTAACTGGGCGTAATTACGTTTTTAATTACACCCTGTTTTAATAATAATAAAAATCGGGTGTAATTGGGCTTAATTACGTTTTAATTACACCCTATTTTAATAAAAATCGGATGTAATTGGGCTTAATTACGTTTTAATTACACCCTATTTTAATAAAAGTCGGGTGTAATTGGGCTTAATTACGTTTTAATTACACCCTATTTTATTAAAAATCGGGTGTAATTGGGCTTAATTACGTTTTAATTACACCCTATTTTAATAAAAATCGGGTGTAATTAGACTTAATTACGTTTTAATTACACCTTATTTTAATAAAAATCGGGTGTAATTGGGCTTAATTACGTTTTAATTACACCCTATTTTAATGAAAATCGGGTGTAATTGAGCTTAATTACATTTTAATTACACCCTATTTTAATGAAAATCGGGTGTAATTAAGCTTAATTACGTTTTAATTATATCCTATTTTAATAAAAATCGGGTGTAAATATGTTCTTAATTGCCCCCTATTTTAGTAAAACTAGGTATGTACTCCTGTACAATTTAGCACCCAAAACTTTCAAATTGTATAGCAGCGAAACAGTGAAATAAAACTGCTTTGACAATTTGAGGCATTTTGATATATATAACCAAACAAAATATGCATTTTTCTTTTTTGCTACATGATATGCATATATATTCAACATATAAAGTGATCCTTCTACTTTTGAGAAAAAGAGATGAAAGGGTTGGATCAAAAACACGAGTTGAGCAAAAATCACAGTTGAAAAAACAAAAATTACACAGGTGGTGCAAACTTCATTTGATAATTGAGGTCCAATTAGTAGCTATGATGAAATTGCCAATATACAAAGGTGGCACTCCTCAATTCCCATCAGAACCTTAAGTTAACTTCTAATAATACAAAGGAGGCACTACTCAATTTCCCTTAGAATCATAAGTTAACTTCTAATAATACAAACCTTGTGATCTACATCATAAGAGCATACAACATTCTTCTTTCAATCAACCAAGGAACCACTTAGCCATTAGATCAAAGAATGATTTAGATTAGTTTTGACAAAAAAGGACAGATGATAAATAACAAATTGATCAAGCCTCGATAATTGGTCTTCGAAGACCAAAACAAACAGCTGACCGAAAAAGAGGAGGTGCATCTTCTGTCAATACCTCTGCGTCCAACTTTTCAATATGGGCCCATATATATGGGCCCATATCTGCATAAACAATATGTATGTTGCATAATGTCAGATAATTTACTAAGAGGTACTAAATCATTTTTGGGGATGCTACTAGAACAACAATTGAGGAGACAAAAATAAAAGTGTGCATAAAAATTAGATTGGTTTCATAATGCACCATATTGAGATAAGGAAGAATACAGAGTGCTGGTGTAGAAATATTAAGCAAGACAAACACAACAAACCATACGAGTACTGACAAATGTGTAGTAAACAATAAACGGAACTGACAAATAAGAGTTAAAGCATGACTGTATGTAGAAAGGAACTTCGTGCAGCATAATGAAAGAGCAGATTAACGCCCAGCCACTTGCTTAACAGTTAACCCATCTCGAAGTATACATCAGTTCAATTTCACAAATCACAAATATTAGAAAAGCTATTAATTAGACTTCATTGTAATAAAAATGCAATTACATTTAACTCAATAACTTATGTGTCTAAAAATCAAAATAAAATATTTTGAAATGCATTGGAGAGTATACCTATTAACATAAATTGTTAGGATTAGGAATATGCTGACAACACAAGAGACGTTGTCATTTTATTGCAAAGAGAAACATATAGAATCAAACAGTAACACTAAAACAACACAATTTGCTCAAACTAACATAGGCTCAAAGTCTAGATACAGTAGCACCAAACATCAAACTTAAGATGATTTGCATAAGAGAAAAGTCATACCAATGTTACAAAATCTACTCCTCCAACACAACAGTCAAATCCTTCTGATGAACACAACTCCTTAACATTCAGTCCATTATCCTCTTTTACATCTAAACAAAACCAAAAACAACAAAGTCTCTTAGCAGCATTTCATCAAGCATTAACATGAACAAATACTCTAAAACAAACAAAATCATAGTAAGGAAAATTAACCTGACTGGTTTTGTAAATAATTCTCTCTACAGGGGTTACATGCCAGCCAATTTGGGAATCCATTAGTGGAAACATCACAACAAAAAGTACGAAAATGATGCTTAAAGGATTCAGCTCCATTCGCATTTATAATTTCCTTAGCTCTATCAAGAGTCTCATCACTACAATCGCATGCATAAACAATAACATCCTTGTTTTCCCTACAAAGAATTTAAAAAATATAAAATCAATAGCGTGATGAAGAATAAGCAAAGGCTGAGAAAGAAGGAAAAAAAAAGAGAAATACCGTAGAACTTTTCACATTAACTGAGAACTTTTCACGCCTAGAAAAGGCTGTCTATATGGCCATGGTGCAGTCTAAGTCACCGGAGAGAGTGAATATTTCTAAACTATAATCATAATATTGGCACATGGTTTTTTCAAACATTTTCAAATGGTTCCTGTACACGCATAAAATAGTGTCCAAAGAGAACAAAGTGGCCTTTCAAGTATCACTTTTGATAAGGAGAAAATGTCTCCCGACTATTAACCATTGCAAATTTTACATCATTTACCTCATTTTCATCAGTTGCTCGGGCAAGAAGATCTTCTTTAGCTTCTATAGAATCTTGTATAGAATCTTGTAAACCATCATGATAAAAACATGTAGTTTCCAGCACTTATTAATGTTAAAAACAATTAGTCACGCAAAGATGATCAAGCTAAAAGATAATCAAAAAGTAAAAGAGGGATATTTCCAATCACTGTAAATTTAACTGAGAAAGAAGAATTGCAAATGAATTATCCATAAAAGCCATCGAAATGTCCAGCATCTATGTCAGATTGGAGCATAGGTCATTTTCCTGTTTGCCAAACAATGCCCTCGGCTAGGTGTTCTTTGCTTGGGGTGAGCATTACGAAATTGGGATAAGCTCTTTGATAACTGCATACAAGTAAAAGTGCAAATAAACAAGCAAATTTACCAACAGTTCGGAGCACAAGTTTTAAAATAAAATTGAAAGCAATTCTCATTTTTTTAATGCAGCAACACAGGTTTGGATGAGTCATGATATATTAGCAGAGAATCTATTGAATCAAAAACAAAGAAGTGCTTCCAATGAAATGAACCTGGCTTCTCTGAGAATTTCACTTTGGAGGCCAAATCCATATTGCAATTGACCGTCTGCACGATCTCTGGTGGCTGAAAAAAAAAGGACATTCTCAGCAGGACAAACATCCAGTACGAAGATGACTTTATAGAATCACAATCTTTGGAAGAAATGTCTCAAATTAACATATTTAACTTTGGAAATTTTCATATGAAGAGAAGTTAGGAACAATTTAACATCATAGATATTAGATCTTATATCATCGAACTCGCAGAATGAGGTAGAGTGGAATACATGGAAAATGATATTATATGGGCGATAAACACAAAGAAAAAAAAACATACCCCATCCCAAAACACGAAAAAAAAAACAACATACCTCATCCCAAAACACTCTCTGCATAGGTAAAACATGCTTATCCAATGTACCAAATACTAATCTTTGGTCGGGAGAACTTAGTAAGTTAGTAGTGCCCAACATAAAACATAGTGAGCATTATTTAGAAAAAAGAAATGCTCAAGGGAGAAAACATATATTCTACAAAGAATATAGGTATAACAGTTTAACACGAAGGAATAATTTAAACTTCACAAACATCGGGAAATAGGGAATCCTTCTTCCTAGCGCCTCCCCGTATAAGGACGGATGCAAAAGGATGTGAAAAATCCCACTTAAGAAAAAAAGGAAAACCGGGCTCAGTCATTGGTTTGAGTAATTCTTGGTTAGACTTTACTTACATTTTGACTGAATTCCAGAGGCTTTAAGACCAAAAACATAGCAAGATTGAGTAGAAAAATCCCTCTAGATATACCTGAAATGTTGAATGTGAAAGAAGGTTTCCACCATGACTTGAATGCAACAGCCATTGTTGAGCTTTTAGGTCCAACTTTTGCCTGAAAATATGATAAATATTCATCTTTATTCTTGAGTAAATCCTATGCAATCAATCTATGACAAAACCTGCCTAGCATTATATTGATTTTTTACCTTCAGCAAGAAGTTCTTATTGGCTTGCCAGGAAGCACCTATTTGAAAAGTGGAGTCTGAGATACTGTTTGCTGCTATCGCGTCATCAACACTTCAACGCAAAAAATTAGATTTACCACATTGGTACAATTGCACAGAAGTTTGAATATCTTTAAAGCCAAAAGACTACCTTGTTTGTAACTCAAACCCAAAGTCAATGTAGTTTGTATCCTGGATAACAAGGTAAAATATTATTAATTACCTTATGGCAGAAGAAGAAACATTACGTAAAAACAAGATGAAGGGAGCTTCAAAGATGTATCCATATGATGATTAACATATAAGAATGATGGAAATGGAAAAACCTTTCAAATATCTGATTATGGAATGCTCCAATTTCAAGTTTTAGAGCTATCGTTCTCATTCCATCTACAATACTCTCTCCTTGTTGTGACTGAAAAGAACAACAAAAATAACTAAGTAATTAATGTTTTATATAAATGACGTGAATACCAACAAGGTTTTCTATCACTGTCAGAACCTGAAGATAATCCTATGTTGAGTGTGTCACTGATGGCACGATTTAGAGCCTAGAGTATAGAAGGAGCGTCACTTGCCCAATTCTCGTCCTCATCATTGTCTGATACACCAGAATAGGCCATAACATCATCACTCTCTGCAGGACCAACTTTTGAAACACCATGAGATCTAAACCTCAACTGCCCAATAAGAACTCCAAGAACATATGACCCTGGTTTCTGAAATAATCCATCTTCAAGATAAAGTAGCCGCACACAGGATAGCAAGTAGCCAGCTTTGATCATTAAGAATATTTTGACACTCTCCTAGAATAGGAAGGACCTCGGCCAACAAGTCCTGCCATCCTTCCCCATTATACAGTGCACAAACCTTCTCATATGACTTTGCAGCTTGGTCAAAATGTCCATGTTTAAAGGCAACAGCAGCTATCTCACCATCAAGGACAACTCCATGTCTTTTCCACCAGAAATGGTGGTAATTGTCAGCAGCACCTTTAGTTAGCTCTAGATATTTTTTCTGCCCATAACAAGAAACGGACACAGATCATTAATGAAGATGTAGTCTAAATAACACTAGATATTAACAATTATTTTCAGGTCAATATGTACTCATAAGGGAGAAAAATGATAAACTACACAACCAAAGGCATGAATATCCGCCCATGATGATACCTCAAACTCCGCAGATGATGATAATGATTTTAACATCCCAAGATTAGAAATTGTTTGCTTCAAAGCATGTTCGGCAGCAATGATCGCGACTTTGCGTGTCTATTAGTCGGGATAACTGCAAGTGCACAGTCGTGTCGTGTAGTTTTAAAAGATATCGAATCCACAGGGACTATAAATCGACCTACCGTTATCTAAAGTTACTATGTAAAGCTAAGGCTAATGATATTTGGGTTTTTTTTTATAAATGGGGAAACTAAAATCCTAAATCTAGATAAAATATAATAACAAACGGATATCAGTATGTATTTCATCTAACTTAGGTGATCCGAAGTTCCATAGGCCAGATTCTAATTAAATCAAAGATCTTTACTAACTATGTTATTTAAAAGTCCTCCTCTCAAACTCTCGCTCTATTGATTCAGACTACGATCCTAACTCTTAATGTACGCTTTCGCCATCCCACCAGATTTAGAAACGCTTTTTGAAAACAACATAGTTAATAAAATGCTTGTTTTATGAAGTCGTTATCTACTTAAATCTCCTAATCTCAAACTCTCGCTCTGTTGACTCGGAACATGCTAATATCCCTAACGTACGCTTTCGCCATCCCGCGCGGGTGTAAAAACACTTTTTGGAAATAAATAAGTTCTAATTAGTTTTAATACGCTTTCGCCATCCTTAAAACTAATGTCCTATGTCTACTATCCAGTTAAAGATTCTCAAACTTTCGCTCTATTGATTTTAACCTTTGACCGTCTTAACCCCTCAAACTTTCGCTCTATTGGTTTTAAGACTTACTAATTAAATTAGACATACAAACCAAAAACAAGTGACATTTAATAAAACATAATTAAGCCAATTTATTTCGGATCCCTACGGTTAGATTAATTTACATACCGACATCTAAATAAATTAGCCAGACATATTAATATGGTTAAACATGCATAAATAAATTCGGTTCAGAATATTAGGCATATTAATTAACATATAATATATCATGCATTAAATATAAATAAAGGCGAGAAATAATAAACCTGAATAATGTAAATTGCAATTGAATCTTCGAGTACTGAACTTCCACCACAAGGTGGCTGGGTCGTTCTTCGGAATTTAAACGGACGGTAATTAAAACAAGGAAGTAAAAACAATAAATCTAACGTAAGGATAGATTTATAAAAGGTTCACAACAATTTCCGGTGTAGAAATTGTTGTGAGAAAATAAACTATTTGAATGAAAGCAGGAAGAAAATAATAAGCACGGTACAATTTCGGCAGCACTTCGTTGGCCGGAAATTGCACACCAAGAACTGAGGTGACTGCTTCTATTTATAGGGGAGCTTCTGCCTTTGGAATGCATGGAAATAGGGAACTCCTTGGAGACGTGCGTCTCCACTTCTTCAGGGTGACCCAGCACACGACTTGAGACGTGCGTCTCAAGTGGAGGAAATGTAGGAGGAGCTGGAGACGGGCGTCTCCTCATTGGTGACGTGGCATGGATCGTTGGAGACGTGCGTCTCCACTTGCTTGTGTGATTTGGGCCACGCACAATTGATTACTTCGTGGGCTGACTTTGTCTCTTTGGGCCTTTGGGTCTCCTTTAGCATGGTTGAGCCTTATTTGCACCCCCTTTTCATTTCAGCACCATTTTTCATCTTTTAGGCACAAATAGTAGTGATTTTAGCTCCATTTCTTTCCTTTTCACAAATAGTCCTCAAAACGAACATAAAACCTAAAACAATGAAAATACCAGCATAATACCAACATAAAGCAACATAATTAAGATAAAATAGGGAAATAATGTATGTAAATCAAGCCAAATATGTGATACGTTTTCGTGTTATCAAATACCCCCACACTTAAACCATTGCTTGTCCTCAAGCAATCAACCACACGGTAAAAGAAAATGATTAAGCAAGATTCAAAACAAGGGCATGACACGACTCCTAATCATACTTATGTTAGGCAAATGTTACATCGATAGGAAATAGATATCAACACCAAGGATACCGTAACGACACAATGTTCAAAAACTCCCTCCTTATACAAACCAATTCGAATTATGCCATTATAACTCAACCTATATCTCTTGTTTTTCCTTTCACTCTTTTCATTCAAGCGCAATCACATTAAGCCCGTTATCCGTACACGCACATAGTAGGGAAATCGGTTAGCGACTATGATCCTTTTATTTTCTTTAGCACGGGGTTCTGGTTTTTTAAATGGCGAATCCCCATCTTTCCCAACTGCGGTTGCGGGGGATCGGACCGTAGTCCACCCTACCAAGCCCAGTACCAGTGACCTCTAGGCCAACCAACAGCGGGTGCTAATTATTAAATCCTTATTGGCTTAACAACCGTTGGGCTAAATGACCGGGTGAGGGTCACCTAACTTAGAAGGCTATTCTTCTATTAAATCATTTAAAAACAGGATCATTCACTTATATTCATCAACTCCCTACGTAGTTTGTGCTTAAGATGGTGCCGACTGCTAATATAAACTACTTAAGAGCTACTTTGAAAACTTGAGCCTAAGGTCTCGACATAATGGGCATCCAAATTGATATCACATAATGAGGAGGTTTAGGGTGTCAGGACGGTATCGATGTTGTTGAAACATCTCCAAGTCTTTCTAACAATGCCTAAAGTGTGACAACTTCTATACTTTCAGAGTGTGTATGCCAAGCGTCAAAATTCAAATTTTTGTTGGAGGTTAAAATTTTTTAAAATTTCGGGGAAATTCAATAGCAACTAAAAATCACGTATAAAGACTCGACAACACAACTAGAAGACAATAAATAAAGCAATAAATGAAAGCGGTAAAGCTTCTCCCCCACACTTAAACCAAACATTGTCCTCAATGTTTCAATCCAAGGTGGAGAAGAAAAGTCAGAACCTATATGGATGCAACCGGCGGGCTATCACAACCAAATCTGCTCCGCGTCCGGAGGAAATATCTTCTCCTATCATGCTCATCAACTGTGTCACCACCAGCAGCAACACTCGTAGGAATGTGCGTGGAGACCCATTCATCTTTGAGATGATCGTCTATAGATTTTTCGCCTAGATATGGCCGAGACGTGACAAGCGATCCATATCTTTATTATCTGCAAATTCAAACGATAAAAGGAAAACATTAAACTGAAAACTCGTGGGTTGCCTCCCACACAGCGCTTTGTTTAACGTCGATAGCTCGACGGCTTAATAGTGCAAGCACTCAAGGTGGTTCTCTCGAGAATGACTCCTCGGTTGAACTTTTAGTAATCGTCGTTTTCCATGGCCACTTATCAAGCCATCTCACATATCCCTCACCTTTTCTTTTCTTTCTTCTGTGGGGTGGTTCATTCTTTTGAAATCGTGGTGACGGTTTTGGATCGATCCTAAGTATCAGTTTTTCAAGTTTGGGCTTAGCGATATTATCCACCACCTCAAAGATTAACCTTACCCTCTTATCACTAACGATATCCTTAGTTTCATGGTCGTCTAAATTTCTCTTTTTATGCAAGACTTCAAATAAGGGTGCATTAGTGTGGATATTTTCCAATATTTTCACATACATTATGGATTTGGAGTCTACCTTAGCTTCCATAAAACTTTGCGGGAAAGGAATCAGTTGGGAATAGAGAAGAGGAATAACAATAGGTGCTTCCTTCTCTATCTCTTCTACAACCTCCCTTTCAAATGGTGTTGGTGGATTTTTCTCAATCTCTACTCTTTTCTCACTAGAAATCTCTTCAACCACATTATCACTCTTCTCAATCTCATAATCACTCTCCTCAGGAATTTCAATTTGTTTTTCACTAATGGTTGTTTCAACATCCACATACTCCTCAAGGAAGGTTCCTAGAAGGTTTTGTTCAAGTTGGGAGATTTGAGTCTCTAATGCCATGTTGTGAGTCGCGAGGGATTCAACCATAGTTGTCAGTTGCCTAAGGGTTTCATTGTTTTGAAGACTTTGTTTGATAAACTCTTGGTTTTGGACGGTTTGTGTCTCTACAAAGTTCTCCATCATGGCTTCTAATCTAGAGTGAGTTAGCGTCTCGTCGGTATCCTCCATTGATGTTTCGAAGTTAAAATTATGGGATTCTTGAGGTTCTTCAAAGGGAGCTAGCGTTGCATTCTGCGTTTCCTCAAGGTGCTTCGTCATCATAGATTCTTGCCTAGAGAGAGTTTGTGCTTCAATAAATTCCTCCATTAAGATTTCAAGGTTGGATTTATGATAATCTTGCGACTCCTCGAAATGTTGGGCGTGGTGATCATAGAGGAAATTCGGTTGATGATAAGTTCGCGTTGCATTGAAATCCTCTATTGATGCTTCGAGGTTAGAATTATAGGATTCTTGTGGTTCCTCGAAGTAGGTTAGCGTCGCGTTTTGTGTTTCCACAAAGTGCCTCGTCATCATAGATGTTTCATTAAAATTTTCCATTATTATTTCGAGGTCGGATTTATGGGGTTCTGGCGACTCCTCAAAATATTGATTATGGTGATCGTAGAGGAAATTCGGTTGAGGATAGGTTTGGTTGGGATTATAAAATTCTTGTGTCTCCTCAAAATGTTGGGATTGGTGATTGTAGAGGGAATTCGGTTGAGGATAAGCTAGTGTCGAGTTGTAATCCCCAATTAATGTTTCGAGGTTTGGATTGTAGGTTTCTTGTGGTTCCTCGAAATGTTGAGATTGGGAGTTGCAGAGGTAATTTGGGTGAGAATGAATTGGTGACGCATTGAAATTTTCCAACAGTATTTCGAGATCGGATTTATAGGATCCTGGTGATTCCTCGAAATACTGGGAGTGGGGGTTATAGAAAAAGTTTGGGTGATACATAGTAGTAAATGAAAAGAAAGAAAAAAAAATGCCTTAGTCTCTACGGTGTAACAGCGAGTTACGATATCGACTTGAATATTCCCCGGCAACGGCGCCAAAAACTTGATCGCGACTTTGCGTGTCTATTAGTCGGGATAACTGCAAGTGCACAGTCGTGTCGTGTAGTTTTAAAAGATATCGAATCCACAGGGACTATAAATCGACCTACCGTTATCTAAAGTTACTATGTAAAGCTAAGGCTAATGATATTTGGGTTTTTTTTTATAAATGGGGAAACTAAAATCCTAAATCTAGATAAAATATAATAACAAACGGATATCAGTATGTATTTCATCTAACTTAGGTGATCCGAAGTTCCATAGGCCAGATTCTAATTAAATCAAAGATCTTTACTAACTATGTTATTTAAAAGTCCTCCTCTCAAACTCTCGCTCTATTGATTCAGACTACGATCCTAACTCTTAATGTACGCTTTCGCCATCCCACCAGATTTAGAAACGCTTTTTGAAAACAACATAGTTAATAAAATGCTTGTTTTATGAAGTCGTTATCTACTTAAATCTCCTAATCTCAAACTCTCGCTCTGTTGACTCGGAACATGCTAATATCCCTAACGTACGCTTTCGCCATCCCGCGCGGGTGTAAAAACACTTTTTGGAAATAAATAAGTTCTAATTAGTTTTAATACGCTTTCGCCATCCTTAAAACTAATGTCCTATGTCTACTATCCAGTTAAAGATTCTCAAACTTTCGCTCTATTGATTTTAACCTTTGACCGTCTTAACCCCTCAAACTTTCGCTCTATTGGTTTTAAGACTTACTAATTAAATTAGACATACAAACCAAAAACAAGTGACATTTAATAAAACATAATTAAGCCAATTTATTTCGGATCCCTACGGTTAGATTAATTTACATACCGACATCTAAATAAATTAGCCAGACATATTAATATGGTTAAACATGCATAAATAAATTCGGTTCAGAATATTAGGCATATTAATTAACATATAATATATCATGCATTAAATATAAATAAAGGCGAGAAATAATAAACCTGAATAATGTAAATTGCAATTGAATCTTCGAGTACTGAACTTCCACCACAAGGTGGCTGGGTCGTTCTTCGGAATTTAAACGGACGGTAATTAAAACAAGGAAGTAAAAACAATAAATCTAACGTAAGGATAGATTTATAAAAGGTTCACAACAATTTCCGGTGTAGAAATTGTTGTGAGAAAATAAACTATTTGAATGAAAGCAGGAAGAAAATAATAAGCACGGTACAATTTCGGCAGCACTTCGTTGGCCGGAAATTGCACACCAAGAACTGAGGTGACTGCTTCTATTTATAGGGGAGCTTCTGCCTTTGGAATGCGTGGAAATAGGGAACTCCTTGGAGACGTGCGTCTCCACTTCTTCAGGGTGACCCAGCACACGACTTGAGACGTGCGTCTCAAGTGGAGGAAATGTAGGAGGAGCTGGAGACGGGCGTCTCCTCATTGGTGACGTGGCATGGATCGTTGGAGACGTGCGTCTCCACTTGCTTGTGTGATTTGGGCCACGCACAATTGATTACTTCGTGGGCTGACTTTGTCTCTTTGGGCCTTTGGGTCTCCTTTAGCATGGTTGAGCCTTATTTGCACCCCCTTTTCATTTCAGCACCATTTTTCATCTTTTAGGCACAAATAGTAGTGATTTTAGCTCCATTTCTTTCCTTTTCACAAATAGTCCTCAAAACGAACATAAAACCTAAAACAATGAAAATACCAGCATAATACCAACATAAAGCAACATAATTAAGATAAAATAGGGAAATAATGTATGTAAATCAAGCCAAATATGTGATACGTTTTCGTGTTATCAAGCAATATAAATCTCAGCAAGCCTCATAGGTCGGCCAATTGAGCTATCAAAGTTTGTCGGAGAAGTATTAGTACGTGTCATCGAATTTGAGAGTACTTTTTGTGGTGACATCTTGGGGGGTGAATCAAAACATGATCTGTCAGCATATAAATCAGATTGATAAAAACCCAAATTAAAACAGAAATTATAAGATTTTATAACAGTTTACTGTAAGTGATTCCATCTGGAGTAGTATATAGCATTTCATTACCCTTCCATTGGACCCTGGCGACTGTCAAACATTTCAAAAACATTTCCAGCGGAGAGTGAAGCCCTCCGCCTGTTAGCCTCTCGTAGTAGTACAGTTGGTTCAAGGGGTAGAGGTTTCCTCTGGATACCAAAGTGCTTGATTCTAGGAGTTGTTTGGAGAATCAACCGCCGAGATATAACCACATAATGTTGAGTGTGTCATTGAACTGCAAAGTAGCAAACTAATCATCATATAAACAATCCTCAAGAGTTAACAAACAAAAAAAAACAATAACATCCACACAAACATTGTAAAAAATTGTCATTTTTCTTAAAATCTGAATATAATCTGAAAACCCCAAAGTAAAATGAGTTCAATTTAACTGAAATCTATAGTAAAATGCACAAACCTCAACAAGTGAAAATGATCCTCACCAAAATTGAGACACATAACACGAACACTCTTAAAACCCTTAGTAAAATCAAACCCCTCATCGTGTACATCCTCGGTAGTATCAAACCCTAAATCCTGCACCATTTTATCCTCAATCTTCCTCATGTGTTAAAAATAATTCTAATGCACCAATATCTTCATCAATTGAATCCACTCCGGCCACAGATGCACCAAATCCACCTCTTTCTTCACTAATTTCGCGAGTTCACTGTTCATTTTTGCCTCTTCATGAGACAAAGATATTGTTATTGGTTGCGAAACGGGTTCGATAATTTCGTTTGGAGAGTTTTTAGATTCACACCAAGCTCGAATTCCTTGACGTGTTTCGTGTTTTTGAGAATGTTCGATAATTGCATCAATTTGATCGAAGACGAAGCTGTGACGAGCAGAAAGGTTAAGGTTTAGGATTTTGGTTTTGGGAGGTTGAGATAAAGGTGAGAGCGTAAGAATGGGGTTTATAACTTTTATTTCAATAGGTCAAACAGTGAAACGTCAATTTTATATTTCAAAGTTAAATCGTTTGTTTAGACACATTAATATTGATTTATTAATTTATTAATAATATTTAAATTATTTATTAATATGCTATATAGATTATATATTTTGAGTTATAAATTTTAAATACATTTTTTTTCATATAAATTCACACCCTTTTTTTGTTTAAAGGGAGTAATTGAACTTTTTTATAATAATATTTTTAATTTAAACCCGTTTTTAGAAAATAGGGTGTATATTGTCACCTCATAATGTTTAAAATAACATGTTATTTACAAAATTGCCACCGCATTTTTTATTTACACCCGTTTTTTATATATTGGGTGTAAATTTTAAAATTATATTGATCTTTTTGTAGTAGTGGGTGTGTATGATTTTGTATTTTTTTTACTATTAAGTTGTTTCATTCTAATCTTCTTTTATTTTATTTTTTGATCAAGACTCAACAAGAAGTTTCTCCAACTTTTCTTGTTTCTTCACTCAGGTATGTATTATTTTCGATTTTCAAATATAAATATTTATTATGTTGTTGGCTGTTTTGGTATTTTTGTTTATATTGTTTTTATATTTTTGTATTTTATTAAATAAAAACATATAATATATTAATATTAAATATAAAAATGTTATAATATATTATTAATATGAAAATAAAAACATATAATTATATTTTAAACATTTTTAAACAAAACAGGATAATATATATTTTATACAAATAGAGTAATATTTTTCAAAAACAAAATAATATTTTTTAAACAAAATTGAATAATATTTTTTTAGTTAAAATATTTTTTAGAAACAGGATAATAGTTTTTCAAACCAAAATGTTTTTTAAAAAACATAATATTATATATATATATATATATATATATATATATATATATATATATATATATATATATATATATATATATATATATATATATATATATATATATATATATATATATATATATATATATAAACATACTCCCTCCCTCCGTCCTTAATTATAAGAGAAAAAAACAAAATCACACTTATTAAGAAAAGTAAAAACACACTCATTTGACTTATGGTTTTCTTGAAATAAAGTGCTTTGGAAAATTTTAAAAAAAATTCTAATTGGTTGTTGGTTATGGAAATGATGAGAGAGAATGTAGGTTAAATGCAATTTGCATTTAATTTTATCTAGAAAGAAATGAAAAATAATTTTTTCTCTTATATTTTGGGACAAGAAAAATGTATTTTTTCTCTTATATTTTGGGACAAGAAAAATGTATTTTTTCTCTTATATTTTGGGACGGAGGGAGTACTATATAGTTATAAACAATATATATATAATTTAGAACATAATATATAAGTTAATAAATATTATTATTTATTTGCTTTTTTATTTATGTAAGTATAATATATTTTTATCTAAGTAAGTATATATAATTAAGTAAATACAATTGACCCAAATTTGTATGAAATTTATTTTGTATGAAATGTAGTATGAATTAAGTTAGTATGAAATGTTTGAATTAAATTTAGTATAATATAATTAATTTGAATGAAATGTAGTTTGTAGTTAATATAAGTTTATGTTCAAAACAACATGTAAAAAAATATTATTAAGTATATAGTTATTAAGTTTGTTAATATTTGTAGTTAATGTTTGACCGAAATTCTCGGAATTGGTTGATAGGTTGAGAATCACTTTTGTAATTAAAATGACAATGATTTTGTAAATGTGCAGTATAGAATATTTTTTGTACTATTGTAGTTGGATGTACGATAGAATGTATTCACGAAGACATGGACTTAAACCAAAATTTGAGGAAGAAGTTAAAAGGCTTATCTCGTGGGCATTTTTCAAGAATGTTGTCGAAGCGGGGGAGTAAGATGTCATTGTCTTAAATGTGAATGTAGACCTATAATTAGTGACCCAAAGGAACTAGAACGTCATTTGAAGAGAAGGAGTTTCATTAAAAGTTATTAGGTTTAGACATATAATGGAGAAGAACTATCGAGTAATATACCAGGGACTAGTGATACGGATGCTTCAAGCAGTCGATCACATATGAAATATGAGGAACAATTTAATTTGATCGAGGAAATGGTTGACGATACTTTTGGGGTTAACGTGACCTATTATGAACCTCAAGATTTCGATGGGGAAGAGTTGTTGAATGAGGAAGCGCAAAATTTTTATCAGTTATTGAAAAAAATGAATACACTGTTGTTTGAGGGGTCGTCGGACTCAAAATTATCAATGTGTGTGAGATTATTGCCCGTCAAGTCAAATTGGAATGCTCCTGATCACTATTTGAAATTCTTTGCAAAAATGATGTTGGAAGCGACACCTACGAAAGATAACTTGCTTAGAAGTTTTTATGATGCAAAGAAGTTGTTGTCAAAGTTGGGTTTAGAAGTAAGAAAAAATGATTGTTGCATTAGTGGTTCCATTTTGTTTTATGACAATGAGTTTGGTACTAATGATTGAGAGTTTGAGGAATGTAAATTATGTAAGAGTCCAAGATATCAAGTTCACGGTAAAGTCATTAACTGTAAGCAAAAACATGTAGCAGTGAAGTCTATATTTTATGTGCCGATAATACCAAGGTTAAAAAGAATGTTTGCTTCAATTCATAGTGCAAGTCAAATCACATGGCATCATACATACTAAATAAGTTCAAGTACTATGCGACATCCATCTGGTGGTGTGGAATCCATCTGATGGTGAGGAATTAAAGCACTTTGATGGGATACATCATGGTTTTGCTGCAGAACCTAGAAATGTCAAATTTGGATTAAGCTCTGATGGTTTTACTTCATATATCCAAGCGTCAAGAAGTGGATATTCTTGTTGGCCAGTTATTGTATCCCCTTACAACCTCCCGCCTGATGCATGACAAGACCATACTTGTTTTTGACTTGCCTCATTCCTGGACCGTCAAGTCTAAGAGTCGGAATCAATGTGTATTTACAACCTTTAAATGTTGATTTAAAGAGGTTATGGATTGGAGAATGGACTTATGATATATCTTGTAAATAAAACTTTACTTTGCGAGTTGCCTTGATATGGACTATTAACGACTTTCCTGCATGTGGAATGTTGTCTGGTTGGGGTACGCATGGCAAAATGGGAAGTCCGCATTGCCTTGAATACACAAAGGCGTCGTTGAAAAATGGGGGAGTTCATGGTTTGACTGTCATCGTAGATTTCTGCTAAAAGATCATGTCTTTAAAAGAAACAATAATGCTTTGAAAAAAAGACGAACGAGTAACCAATTTGTGTCCCCCTTTATTGTTACTAAGTGAAATATAGAACCGAGTTTGTGAACCATCAAAATTCACAAATTATGGTCAAGCATGATAAATTCAAGGATATGGGGACACACGCAATTGGACAAAAAGAAGTATGTTTTTGGACCTCCCATATTGGAAAGATAATTTGTTGCGACATAATCTTGATGTTATGCATATTGAGAAGAATTTTTTTGATAATGTATTTAACATAGATGTTCAAGATAAAACAAAAGATAATGAGGAGACTAGAAAAGACATGGAAATTTTTTGTAATCTAAAAGACTTGGAGTTGAAGCCTCAACTGAATGGAAAATTATTAAAACTCAAGGTTACTTTAAGTCTAACATCTCAAAGCTAAAGAGGTTTGTCGATGGTTAAATGAATTAAGAATGCATGATGGTTATGCTTCAAACTTAGCAAGGTGTGCTGACTCCAACACTGGGAAGTTGCATAAAATGAAAAGTCATGATTGGCATGTTTTCATGGAGCGATTGCTTCCAATTGCGTTCAGTTCACTACCCATACGTACGATTAATCCACTAACTAAAATTAATCTATTTTTTAGAGATATTTTTGTGTCAACTTTAAGAGTGGATACCACACACGCTCCTACCGCGTGATTGCTCACGTTGTTAATTTATGGTTTGTGAAATGATATTTTTGTTTGTGGCGTGAAATGATCTTTTCTTTTTGTAGTGAAACTTAGACTATTAAAAAATTCTATGAAGTATTATACATTGGCCTATATGTGCATATATATTATAAATAGTATATAAAAGACCTTGTTGTTTATGTAAAAAAATAGGTTTTAAAATAGGCTTAATGTGAAAGGCTTAATGTGAAAGGCCTAATGTGAAAGGCCTTGTTGTATATGAAAGGCTTAATGTGAAACAAGGTTAATGTGGAATGCTTAAATAAGCTTAATATGAAAGGAATAGGCTTTTAAATAAGATTAATGTGAAAGGCCTTGTTGTATATGAAAGACTTAATGTGAAACAGACTTTTAAATAGATTTTTAGGTCAGACCAGACTTTTAAAAAGGG
This sequence comes from Vicia villosa, assembly GCF_029867415.1. Lineage (NCBI taxonomy): Eukaryota > Viridiplantae > Streptophyta > Magnoliopsida > Fabales > Fabaceae > Vicia > Vicia villosa. The sequence goes on along the minus strand of NW_026704956.1, from coordinate 423,723 downwards.
AAGGTCAGGCCATAAAAAGTAGCTTATAATAGACCATAGGCTAGACTCGGGCATTAAAAATTTATCGTAGGCCAGACTCAGGCTTGTCTCCGCCAGGCCTATTTTCCCAACTTTGGTAAAATATTTTTTTTATAGTAGTGAATTTTCTTAGGTCGTATTAATGTATGTAAAAAAATCATAATACAAGTGGGAGGAGATATATAGCTAAATCTAGAGCAATGCAAGTTAAGCATATTACTATAGAATTCAAGTTTACGCTTATCCTATTGTGTTTTAGTTAGAACTAGCTCACTTTTAATCATAGGATCTAATATGAATAAAAAACTTGACGAGTTGTCCATACAAAACCTTTTAATGGTTGATGCATATTTTACATTCAGTAGCCTCTGAGATACGTGAGTGGTTGAGAACGACAATTGCTCTCTAGAAAAGATGGTATATCTATAAACATTAAAATGATCATGTTAGTAAATGTCGTCAGTGTGAGATTTTAGGGTTTGAAATAACATTTATACGAGGAAAATTAAAGTTTCTTGAACAAAAACCACAATCGGAATGTTGTCTTAAGGTATAATTGTAAATATATAATGATGTGATCTTCATCATACAATCTTGATAGAATCCCCCAAATTATTTCAATGTGCATATAGGGAATGTCATTAACACGGGTCTGAAGGGAAGATAACTTCCTAAGGCGACCCAATCTTATATTGGATTGGATTTGGCCAAATATAGCACAACTTCCCCAAGCTTTTAGTGGGAGAAGTTGATGGTTGGATTTCATACTATACATATTCATTAAGAGTCAAATTGAAATCTATATTAGAATCATAATAGAATGAGAATTGATATTTGAACACTCAAACTAACATTTACATCGTAATACGGTTTTGTTTTATTAAATTTATAAAATATTATTTTTTTCATTATCTTAATTTAAAGCATCCATCAAATCATTATTGATTTGATACGGTGTATGTACAGTGTTACTTTTATGAGTGTACATATAGCATTGCTCTATTATAATGGATATTGATCATTGTATTGATGTATGTACGGTGTTACTTTTATGGGTGTACATATAGCATTACTCTATTAGAATGGATATTGATCATTGTATTGAGGTCGTATCCAAGGAAACTATTGTATTTTCTTTTTCTGATAGTTGAATCCCATATACATGTACTTAATGGTCTAAGATTATGTTGACATTGATAATTTATGTTGATCTAAGTTGAATCACAACCATTGAATGAAGTGTCTTTTTGTCTCTTTAATCAAGGTCATTGGTTCCTATATAAAAGTAAAAGGCGGGGAGAAGATCATTTGTCTTCCTCACTTTATTTTTTTTCCTTTTAAGATTTTTAAAGAAAATCTCAAAAACTTCAAAATAATTATTCTCAAAAGAAGGTACAAATATTATTTTTATTTGTTTTCATTTGAGGAAATATAATTAATTAGTTTATTTATTATAGGAAAATATAATTATATTTTTTGTAATACTTTACATAAATACATTTCTGTAAAATATTATATTAAAATAAAAAGTGAAAAAATTATTGTAATTTTGTAGGGCGGGAGTACACAGTTTTCATATAAGTTAATATATATCGTATACTGCAAGACTGATGATTCTATATATATATATATATATATATATATATATATATATATATATATATATATATATATATATATATATATATATATATATATATATATATATATATATATATATATATATATATATATATATATATATCATAATAAAAGTGGGGAATAGTAATTAAAATTGTTTTTAATAAATAATTAAAGTTGCTCTAAATACCAAAAATAAATTGCTTTTTGTTTGTGATGATTTTATTATTTTATACTATTATGTTATGTGGTATTGCATATAACTGTGAGCGCCAAATTATTATTTTTATTTTATTTTTTAATAATTATGTAACTTTCTATTAAATTAAGAGTGAATATGCAAATTAATCTTTTGAAGTGATACCACACTAATTAAGAAAAAACTATCTAAAATATTTTACCAAAAAATAAAAGGTGTAAAGTGCAGTATCATAAATTTGATATATCTTTTAACTTTTATATAAAATTTAGAATAATTAATTATAATTAGGTATATGGGTCAGTTGAAACCGAGTGTTAAAGTTTTCTTTCGCATTAAATCTTGGCCATCTAATTTATTTTGGTTTTTTCTTTACCCACCTCCCTATGGGGGTCACCCCCAGCTAAAACCCCAGTTTACTCCTGCTTCAGAAATAAACATCCGAAGTATTTCTTTTTTAAAATTTTCTCAGACTTCGGAAGTTCATCTCCGAAAACACGAAATGGGGGGTGTTTTCGAAGATGAACTTCCGAAAACACCTTTTTTCAGATTTTGGGGGGTTTCGGAAATGAACTTCCGAATTATGCAGAAACTGTGTTTTTTTTTTTATGATTTTGGAAACAGCCTCGTATTTTTAATTAAAGAAAGACGGCAAATAAAATAAGCGATATATAAACAGAAAATACTAATATACTAATATGATAAGAATAGTGATATATACAAACCGATCCGATCCAAATCCAAATAATAATAGTGTACGAAAGATACAATCCGAAAACAAAAAAAATAAACCCGACCACTACTGGGTATGCCTAACCCTCTCACCCTGGGCCCTCCTCTGCCGCCTGTATGCCGCCGCACGGCCCGCATCAATGACGATCATCTCCATCACGGCGACTGCCTCTGGACCGCCCTGATGAACGACACCTCGATCCAACGCGTCCCTGTTATACCCCAAAATTTGCCCGCATCCTTTTTCAAAAGAGAAGGCAACAGACTTCTGTCTAAAAATTTGAAGTTTCATATAACCTTGGATTTTATTTCATAAATATCCTGATTTTATGAATACTTAGTTTTTTAGAATCTTTTATACGGTATTTTGATTCGCTGTTGAATTTATTCTTACATAAACGCCAAATACTGTTTATCACTTCACACGCTGTTTATTTGAGATTTATTTTCAGATAAATAATACTGACGCAATTGGTACAGAATTAAATTTTGCAGGCGCAAAGTCCGGGGATTCAGACTGTACTGGTAACAATTAAATTATTATTAGTTTTTTGTTTCCCACTAATTTTTGTGCTATATTATTGTTTTCAAATCTTTTCCTTTCTTTACAAATCTCTTTCTTTCAAATCAAATCCTAACTTTATTCCATACATCTTTCTTTTCAAACCCTACCATACACTTTCTTTCAAATCCTACTACCACTCAAATTTTCCTTTTTATACGGTATCACTTCATTCCCCAACGTCTCTATCCTTCTTTTCACTCTATATACCCCTCATTTTTTTCCATAAATTCTCACATCAAATTTCACTCATTTCCCAAATTTCTATCTCTTTATTATTTTCTCTTCTTCCCCGGCAAAAATGGCAAAGTGGATGGATACGTTTTTTCTTATGGTCATAACTGTTTTGGTGGTGATCATGTCTTTTTTCTGTCTACATAGTCCTGAGAAATGCGGACCTGGGATGCTTACACTCCCGTGCATCTATATGTTGTTATTTATAGCCTGGGTTTTTAATCGTCATACTTAAAGTTTGTCGTATCTTTCGCTTTCAAATAATGTACCGTTCATTATATTTGTCGTACTGTTCGTTATATTATGTAATATTTGTACTGTTAGTATTAAATATTATATTATACCGTCATTTAATTAGCAAGATAATATTATGTGTGTTTATTGCTAGTTAAATATTTATTTCTATGCATTAAATCTTTTTCAAATATTATTATCAGTAATTTCGTTCGCGTACGGTATATTTTTATTTATTTGTTATGTTTGTGTTTTTCTAACAACTCAGGTAAATAATTTTTCACCATTAACACAACAAAAACAAAAATAAAAAAATTAACTTTAACTGTTGAGTTTTCACTTTAACTGTTACGTTAATGCCCGGACAGCCAATTAACAGTCAAACCCGCTGACAGCACGATTCTCCGTGTTTTGTATCATCATTCAAATCAATCTTTCACATTTCAAAATTCCAAGATTTTTGTTCTAGAAGTCTTATGATAATCACATGATCAGCAGAGACTCAACACTGCACAAAAATCAGGTACGCTTAACTGTCTCCTACACAAACAGTCCCTAATTAGGGTTTTTGTTTTTTTCAGGAGAACAAGTTTTTTTTAGACCTCAAATGGATTTCATGGATCTCCATATGTCTCAAAGTACCATCAGACAAATTTTCAAACTTCGATTCGCTCGGACGCACACTCAGCAGCTCAAACAGTCAACAGACGACCCGTTTGACCGAAAAGTCAACAGACAGTCAAAAATGAAATTTTTTTGTCAACATCCATATTTTGTCAAAAAATTCATCATTTGATCAATGGTTGATCATAATTCATCAAGAAAAGTTCAGAAACCAACAAAACCCTAAGTTTCAAAATTAGGGTTTTTTCCTTAAAAAGTCAACTGAACTTTGACCGGCCATAACTCTTTCCTCGTTCATCAAAAAAATCCCAACCAAAGCTTATTTTTAAGGAAATTCAATTATCTTTCAAATGAAATTGATCCCATGGTCATTGGATTTACCATTTGGAAAATATGAGCTCAGACATTACAGGTCATTTTCAAAGTCAACAAAAAGTGGTTTTTTGTCAAAGCCCATAACATCAAGATAACTTCTCCAAATGCAAAAAAGCTTCCAAAGTAGCTTGTAGAGGACATCTTGAGGTTTCTAAAAAGTACAAGAACTCCTTCATATGATCAAAATTGAGGGATTTATGCCTTGTTGAAGTTGGCTATTTTTTGGGAAAATGCATGAAACTAGCATTGATCAAAATGGTTTTTTTTTCCAAAAGAGGCCAAGCATGCATGATCCAAACATGTTTCTTATGATGTTAAAGGGCTCCCATGACCAACATTAGGCCCATGACATTTTTGTTTCTTTTTTAATTTAATTTTATTACATTTAAAATTAAATTAGAAAATAAATGGTTCAAGACAATTATCCAAAGCTTTTGTCCTTAGCTTGAGTCACCAAGATGGCTTAACTTCTGCAGCATAGAGATGTACAGCAGGCCTATAGAAAGAGGGGTGAAGAAAAATGAAGCCATGGCCAAAGAATTCAAAGCTTTTAGTATTAAAAAATTCAAAAATTCAAAAGCAATCAATGCTTGTTAGCTTAATATTTCAGCACTTCTATTGCTCATAAATAGCTTAAGACACTTCAGTAAGCATAGGGACACGAATTCAGAACCAAACATATGCTTGTATCACTCTTGTACCAACTTGAAAATTTCAAAGAAATTGAAAATTCGAATTTTTAGTTTGAGCAAGTTTCAGTTGCAAACAATTGTCCAAACACGACCCTCAAGTGATTCTGAAACTATTCCAATAGTTTCCATCAACCAAAACACCTTAAACCGAGCTCCATAGCTCACGGTTTGTTCAAACCAAAACCTATAAAAATATACTCATACATGCATATTCAATAAGATGTAATCCCATATTTAAGTTTAGTTTGATGTTCTGATCATTTCTGGAAGTTTAATTGAGGTTTGGATGCTTGTACACGAAGTTGCCATTCTAGGGTTCTTGAGCTCCATTTTAGGATTATTCTATTTAGGCAAAATTAGGAGAAACTAAGGGCATATTTGAACTCAGGGGACAATTTTAAGTTGAACTATGGCCTCCTAATTAGTTTATATTGCTTGTGTAAAGTTTTGATTGTTTGCAGGTTAGTAGCTACGGACGAAAACCGTCACTAAAAGCTTTACCTACAGTTGCAGAGCTTTAGCAACGGAAGGGAGGAAGAAGACGAAGCGTGGCAGGCTCTGATTGGCCAGAAAACGCGCGTCAGCAAGTTTAAATTCCTTGGATCCAGTGTTTGCGCGCTCATCATAAGCCATGCTTCCTTGCTATAGCAGCCACATGATCAATCCTGCCAGCTCATCCAACGCATCTGAACACGCATCCATGCCATAGACCATCCCATCAACCACAGCAGATCATATATTTAATATATTTTATATTTTATTTGATTTTCCTTGTAAAATTAATTTAAAAATCAAAAAATTATATTAAAAATATTTAATAGGGTGATAAAATGTTTAATTAATTTTTGACACAAAAATATTTTATTTTTCTTCATAATTAAAATATTTTGTTTAATTAATTAGATAATATTGTTATATTTATCTTTTAATTAACTTTTAACCTATCAAAAAATCAGAAAAAATATTTTCTTTTATTTAAATTAGATTTATATATTATAAACTAATTTCCCACATATTTATAATATTTTTCTCTTTAAGTTTAATTTAGGTGTATAATTATTTGTATAATTATATGTTAATTAACTTAATAATCTCCAAAACAATTTCAAAAAATCCAAAAAAAATTAAGTTTATTTTAAAATTCATTAACAAACAACTTGGACATATTTTAGACTTATTTTTTTAGGTTTAAATTTTATTTCTAATTCTTGACCTTTTAATTAAATTAATTATGCATTAATTTTAATTAAAATCAACCATCCAAAAATCCAAAAGTATTTTTCCTTTTATCTTATTGCAATTTAAATTCATAGATAAGTGTATAGGTTGTCAAATTCATGTAAATAGCGTAGTTTACATTTCTCGCACAATCGATGTAATAGCGTAGATTTATTTTCCGCATTTTACATTCCTGCACTTTAATTTATGTACATATAAAATTGCGTGTATGACAAGAATAATAACTGAAGCGCTAGATAACTAATTTCAAAGATAACATATCTGAAAATAAAACACAATCACACTTGCACCTCTGAGGGTAATCCCTCCGTTACTCTTTTCAAAATCAATTCTACTGTTTCAAATGCGATTCAAATAATTTCTTTCTGTATCCTGTCAAAGAAAATTTTCTAAAAGAAATAAGAAAGGAACTTACGAACTTAGGGTAAATATCCTAATTGCTTGCTCAACCAAAAACAACAAAAGCTTTTCCACATCACTGTTTTCAAAACAAACTTTCAAAAAGACAACACTTTGTATATATCCAAACAAGGATCATTGCGAAGTTAAAAATCTTTTTTTTTTAATCATCAAAATATCTTTCGAAAAGATAAACACTTTGTATACATCCATACAAGGATCATCACAAAGTTAATTCTTTACAAATGATCGCGACTTTACGTCTCTATTAATCTTATGACTGCAAGTGCACAGTCGTGTCGTGTAGTTTTAAAAGATATCGAATCCACAGGGACTATGAATCGATCTACCGTTATCTAAGGTTACTATGTAAAGCTAAGGCTACTAATATTTCGATTGTTTCTAAGGGGAAGTGATTGTGAATTCTAAGAAATATAATAATAAACGGATATCAGTATGTATTTCGTTTAACTTTAGGTGATCCGAAGGTCCATTGGCTAATGTATTAATTCGATTAAAAATCTTTATAAATTCAATTGATTAAAAGTCCTCCTCTCAAACTCTCGCTCTGTTGATTTAGACTACTATCCTAACTCGTAATGTACGCTTTCGCCATCCCATTAGATTTTAGAAAAGCTTTTTGGAAACAACGTAATTAATAAAATGATTGTTTTATGAAGTTGTTATCTACTTAAATCTCCTAATCTCAAACTTTCGCCCTGTTGACTCGGAACATGCTAATATCCCTAACGTACGCTTTCGCCATCCCGCGCGGGTGTAAAAACATTTTTTGAAAATAAATAAGTTCTAATTAGTCTTAATACGCTTTCGCCATCCTTAAAACTAATGTCCTATGTCTACTATCCAGTTAAAGATCTCAAACTTTCGCTCTATTGATTTTAACCTTTGACTGTCTTAACCCCTCAAACTTTCGCTCTGTTGGTTTTAAGACTACTAATCAAATTAGACATATATACCAAAAACAAGTGATATTTAATAAAATATAATTAAGCCAATTTATTTCGGATCCCACGGTTAACTTACTTTACATACCGATATCTTAGTTAATTAGCCAGACATATTAATACGGTTAAGCATGCATAAATTAATTTGGTTTATAATAGAAGGCATGTTAAATGGCATACAATATATCATGCAATAATAATATAAATAAAGCGGTAAATGATAAACCTGAAATAAAATAAATCTGAATTGAATTGAATCTTGAAGTATCGAACTTCCACCACAGGTTGGCTGGATCGTTCTTCGGAAATTAATGGGCAGAAATTTAAAACAAGGAATATAAAAATAAATCCAACGTAAGGTTAGATCTACAAAAGGTTCACAACAATTTCCGGTGTAGAAATTGTTGTGAGAAAAATAAAGCGGTTTAATTGAAAGCAGGAAAGACAATGATGGTCGCGGAGTAATTTCGGCAGCACTTCGTTAGCAGAAAATCGGACACTTTGAACTGAAGTAGCAGCCTCTATTTATAGGTGAACTTTTGCAGTTGGATTCCGTGAATGTAGCACTTCTGGGCTGGGACTCGGAGACGCACGTCTCCACTTCTTTAGGGAGACTTAGCAAAACGACTTGAGACGTGCGTCTCAAGTGGAGAAAATATAGGGGGAGTTGGAGACGGACATCTCCTCATCGTGACGTGGCAGAGAGAGACGTTGGAGACGGGCGTCTCCACGTGCTCTTTAGGTCTTTACAGCTCCTTCGTGGGCTGGTCTCTCTCTTTGGGCTTTTGGGTCTCCTTTTTGCACCCCTTTCTTACTTCAGCACCCCTTTTTAATCTTTTAGGCACAAATAGTAGTCATTTAGCTCCATTTCTTCTCCTTTTCACAAATAATCTTAATAAGAGCGTAAAAACCTGAAACAAAGCAAATACTCGCATAATATCATAATAAAACAATATAATCAACGGAAAATGCTATAAATATTTATGGATTTCAGGCTAAATATATGATATAAAATCGTGTTATCAAATTCCCCCAGACTTGAACCTTTGCTTGTCCTCAAGCAAATAATAAGATAAAAATAGGAGGTTAGTGAAATGAAATAGACTTCCACCACATCGTTCGGTCATACTCAGCTACAGAGTGTTTTCGTTTGAAAATTATGCGGTAGATCCTAGCAATAGACTTACAGTAGCGACACTAGACAACTCCCAGCGTGCATACCAATCCGAATCATGCCATTATAGCTTGACCTTGACTCATCATCTTGTTTTACCCTTTTCATTCGCGCGCAGTCACATTAAGCCCATTATCTTGACACGCACATAGCAGAGTAGCCGGTTAGTGACTATGATCCTTCTTATGGAGTTCTGGCATATTATGTGGCATACTCCTAAGCGCTCATTTGTAGATTGTGGGAATCAGACAATAGTCCTTCCTACCAAGTTCAGTACCATGTAACTTCTGAACCAATCAACAATGAGTTTTTAATTTCTTTGTATTTGAGATCTGTGACCGTTAGGTTAAATGATCTTGTGAGGATCACCTTACTTAGTAGGCACATTTCTATTAGCGGTTAAGCACATAATTATAATTATAAGGATCATACACTTATATTCATCGACTCTCTGCGTAGTTGATGTCTAAGACGGTGCCGACTGCTAGAATAAACTAATAAGGGTTACTTCAAAAATTAAAGTCGATGGTTTTCAGTATAAAGGGTATTCAAATCGGTTACGCACACTCGGGGGTTTTAGAGTGTCGGGACGATAAGGGTATTGTCTTGAATCTTTATTGTGATTTCTATGCCTTAAGTATTTGAGTAGCTTCGTACTTCTCGAACGTGTGGGGTTATGCGTTTATCGTTTTGGAGTAAAAAAAAATTTTATGGCTCAAGAAAATGGAAGAATTGTAATAGCCACGGAACTATACATATAAGACTTGAAATTCCATAAATATGCTTTATTGAATTTGAAAAGAAACATTACAAGGAAAGAAAATAAAATAAAAGGAAATGATAATAAAGCGAGTAATACGACTCCCCCAGACTAAGATGATGCAGTGTCCTCAATGCATGTGAACTACTCCTCATTGTTGCGGTTGCAGGAACTGCTTGCGCCTCTTGTACGAACACGGCGACGTCTATCAGTAGGAGAACCATTTACACGAATGTTAAGATCATGCAATTGTGTAGCAATTTCGGTGTATTGGCCTTCGTTCCTAATAGCGTAGTCACGGTGCTCTTGTTGCATCTCTCGAATAAGCCTTAGTGTTTCGTTTTGATTTGTCTGCATAGCTTGAAAGAGTTGGTCTTGGCGTTGAATTGCAGCATACATGGCATCGAGAGTAATAGGCGGAGGATTGTTTTGAGGAGGTTGGTTTTCTTGAGGATTTTCATTAATAAGCCTCCAACGCTGAACGTAACGGATGTTGATTTGCTCTGGGAATGGCAGGATGACATTTGGAATTAGAACTTTGTTGATGACCAGAGTGTAGCGGCCATCATGACGGGGGTGAAACCAAGTGAGAGTCACGGCAGTAAGTGAGATCGAGGGATTGAGCAGGCATCATGAGGTGGGAAAGTGAGATGAGGTCATCAGCGAGACCTAAGGCACAGGCCAAGGTAGTAATAATGCCGCCAAACAGGAAGGGGTTTGTAGCGGGGGCATTGATGCAGCCTTGGATGTGTTGGAGCATAAATGGTGCGGCATTGAAACGGATATTATTTAGCGCACAGAATAAGAAAAATAATTCATTTTGGTTTACCTTGTGGTTGTTGGATCTTGCAAAAATAGTGTGACCCAAGACACGTTGAAAATAACGTATAGCGGGGTTTTGAATATGAGAAGCATGAAGGGTCCTCCAACCGATAGGAATTTCGCCAGTGAGATTAAACCAAAATTCAAAATCTAGTTGCTCCCACGGGCGACCATTGAGTTCTTGAAAAATTGTGCGGTGAGCATTTGGTGCATTGTTAAAATGCAAATACGTAGCAACTGTTTCTTGATCCAAAATAAAGTCACGGTTAAACATCCGAAATTGGATGCTACCGGTTAAAAGTGGTTGATCAGAAGGAGTGTCATAGTGGAAAGAGCTTAAAAACTCTAAGACGAGCGGCTCATAAGTGGGTACGGGTTCGGTACAGAGGTGGTGTAGGCTAGATTTTGTGAGCAAACGGGTGACACCATCTATCAGACCCAGAGTTTCTAGACATTCGATGTTCACGAATTTCGTGGGGACAACCGAACGTTCATAGAAAGCAAGGTATTTGGTTCGTTGAGCATTGTCGTCTTCCTCTCGAAAGATAATGTGTTTAATGTTGGGAAGAGGTCTCTCGGGGCGTACACTTCGAATGATTGAACGCGGAGGCATTGTATGTTTGGAAGGAGATAGTGTGGAGATATAGAAGAGTAGAAAAAAATGGTTTGGAGGTTGTGAAGAAAAAGAGTGGTGGTGGTGTGGTTTTATAGTGAGGTTTGAAAATGGTGGAGTAAATATAGAATTGATAGAGATTTATGGTGGTGTTTGAATTTTGAATGGAATGGAGAAATGGGAAATGATGTAGAGTTAAAGAGGTGGTGATGGAGGATGAATGTGGTTTATGGTGTTTAAATGGAAGAAATTATGGGGAGAAGGAAGAATATTGAATGAAGAATTTTCAAATTCAAAATTCAAAATTCTTAGAGGGAGAATTGATGCCTCTGCGTGGTCAACGAAGCAGAGCAGCTGCTGCCCTTGGGAGACGCGCCTCTCAGGCAGGCAGTCTGCTGGGGGACAAGATATGGATACGTGCGTCTCCTGTCTGTAACATGCAGATGGGTGGTCCCACAGGGGTGGAGACGTGCGTCTCCTTAGCCTAGGGAGTGGTTTTCACGCATGTACTGGTCTGGACAGTTTCTAACAGGTGCAATATAGTGTGATAAATTGTTCAGAACAGTGTCATATTTTAATACTATAAACAGCAAAAATAATGGTAACCAAGTTGAATAAATTATATGCGTTCAGGAATATATAGCAGTTAATAGTAGTGCAGTATAACACAGTAGCAGTAAATGAATATAAATAATGCATTAAAATTAAAACTGGTACTGAGTGCTGATAGAAACAGAATGTAAAAATGCAGAAAATTAAATTCTAAACTAGGAATTGGAAATTGCTAAAACTAGAAATAAAATCTAATAATCTAAGCTTCAACATCTAGCCACGTCAGTTGTTGTGCACATTAGAATAAATGTGTTTGAAGACTTCGTCGAATTGAGCATTGACGGTGTCGATGAAATTGAAGAAGTGCATTTGCAGAGTGTGTAGCTCGTTGCACACATGTTGTACTTCGTGTTGCAGTGCATCGATGGCTTGCCCATGCGTGTTCTGATTAGGAGCAGGCTCGATCCTCGGAGGAGCATTTCTTGGGGCCACTGATTCAGCAGATGCAGCAGGTTGTTGTTGTTCAAGCTCGACGTCAGTCATGTCTTCAGATTGAATTTCTTGTGAACCAGTAGGAGTCTCAGGCTCATACTCAGGAATGGGTTCATCTTCAGGTAGAGGCTCATATTCGGGCACATGATCATCTTCAGGCATAGGTTCGTATTCAGGTTCAAGATAATCTACGGGTATATGTCCATTTCCATAGTATCCAGGAGGAGTGTCAGGTTCAGAATCTTGTTCTGCTACATACATTTCATCATCTAAATGTTCATAAGCTTGTGGTGTTTCTGGAGATGACTCTCTTTCAGGGATTTGATCATAGTAAAGCAAGATAGCAGGGTTGTGCACACTCGTCCTCGGATTCTGTAAGGTGAACTGATCTAGTACTTTATTATCAATGAGTAAATCAAACTGATCAGGTCCAAGGTTACCAATGATACCTCGATTAAAGCAAAAGCGAATGTTCATAGAGTTGTAGGAACCAAAAGGTGTCAATCTAAGCAGTGGTTGTCTCAGACCTATAGCATTTGCAATCATAGTGACGAATCCGCTGATCAGAATAGGTGAAACTTCGTCTTGCGTGATGCGCTCGAAGTTTGCTAGCATAAATGCGATAGCGTTGACCGGACGATTCTGAGAGGTGCAGAACATGATGAATAACTCCTCTCTAGAAACTTCGGTGACATTTTCGGGTTTACCGAAGATGTAATGAGCGATGATCTTATGCAGGTATCTGAAAGCAGGGTTATGAATGTTCTCGGATTGAAACTCGTTCTCTTCAGGGTTGTCGTTACCAGTGATCTTACCCCAAAATCTTTCCAACTCCCAGTAGGCAAGACTTTCTTCAGGGACTGTGGTGTATGCATCTGATCCATGAGGGATTTCCAACATTTCAGCAAAATCTCGGATGCAAAACTGATATTCTAATCTAAAGAGTCGAAGAGGATAACTCCTTTCCTCAATCCTTGTCCACAGTTAGGCAGATAGGTCAAAGAGCTCAAGAATTCCAGAGTGAGCTTTCGGTAAGTACTAAACTTGCGGAACAGGTGAGAACCGGTTCAACCGATTTGGTTCAGCAAGTGCATGACGCTTTCTGTGATACCTAACCTTTCCATAGTCAGGTGGTGAGGATAGCGAGTCAAATCCATTTGCCTCTCAGCTAGCTTAGCATATCTCGCTTCTTGCCCTCTACCACGGAACACAACTTCCATATTGTCAACTTCTTGCATCTTGATGAGTTAATAGTTAAGTAAGCCTATAAGTTGAAAATATGAAAATTAAGTTAGAACTAGGCTAGTGTTGTTTAAAAGAAAAATAAAGAGAAAAATAAAATTAAAAGTGTAACAAGTTATAATAATAATTATAATTATAAAAAGGAGAGATTTTTTTTCGATTTAAAATAGCGGTTATAATTATAATAATTATTATAAGATATGGAAAAAAAACATAAAAACAAAAAATAGGAAATTAAATTAATTCAAAAATAGAATAGAATATTTTAAATAAAAATAAAAATAAGAAGAAAAACTGTGGGTTGTCTCTCACCAAGCGCTTTGTTTTATGTCGTAAGCTCGACGATTTAAAATAAAGATCATTTTTCTGAATGAGCGGGCAGCTCGTCAAGTTTAAAAATTTGAATGTTTTCGTCGTGTTCGAGATGATGGTAATACTTAAGACGTTGCCCATTTACGACAAAAGGTTTGACGGTTTCTCCTTTGACTTCTATCGCTCCGCTCGGAAATATGTTCGTAATTTCGAAAGGACCAGACCATCTAGATCGTAACTTTCCAGGAAATAATTTCAGTCTAGAATTAAATAATAGTACTTTATCGCCTATGCTAAAAATTTTCCTAGATATACGCTTGTCATGCCATTTTTTCGTTCTTTCTTTATAGATTTTGGCGTTTTCGTAAGCGTCTTGTCTAAGTTCGTCTAATTCGTTTATGTCTAGAAGTCGTTTTTCACCAGCAGTAGTGTAATTTAAATTTAAATTCTTGATGGCCCAATAGGCTTTATGTTCTAACTCTACCGGAAGGTGGCATGATTTTCCATAAACGAGTTTGAATGGGGTGGTTCCAATTGGAGTTTTGAAAGCTGTTCTATAAGCCCATAAAGCTTCATTTAACTTGGATGACCAATCCTTTCTAGATATAGCAACAGTTTTCTCCAATATTTGCTTTATTTCTCGGTTAGATACTTCTACTTGTCCGCTTGTTTGTGGATGGTATGGTGTAGCTATTCGATGGTTTACTCCATATTTTCGAAGGAGTTTTTCAAGGATTCTTGAAATGAAATGAGATCCACCATCGCTAATTACCAGTCTTGGTACACCAAACCTAGGAAAGATAATGTTTTTGAAGAGTTTGATTACTACTCGTGTGTCGTTTGTAGGAGAAGCGATAGCTTCTATCCATTTCAAAACGTAGTCGACAGCTACGAGTATATATTTATTTCCGAATGATGATGGAAACGGACCCATAAAGTCTATTCCCCAGACGTCAAATATTTCTACTTCTAGGATGCCTTTTTGAGGCATTTCGTCACGTCTCGAGATATTTCCGGTTCGTTGGCATCTATCACAATTTAATACGATAAAGTAAACGTCTTTCCATAGGTTGGGCCAAAAGAGTCCAGATTGGAGGATTTTGGCGCAGGTTCTAGACGTGCTATGGTGTCCTCCACATGGTGCTGAATGACAATGTGTTATTATACTTCCTATTTCTTCCTTGGGTACACAACGTCTAAAGATTCCATCGGGGCCTCTTTTGAAAAGGAGGGGGTCGTCCCAATAGTAATGTTTTAGGTCATGGAAGAATTTCTTCTTCTGTTGGTAACTTAGATCAGGAGGAAGTACACCAGCAGCTAGGTAATTTACGAAGTCCGCATACCAAGGTGTGGCAGAGCGGGCCAAAGCTACTTCTACGAAGTTGTTGGATTCAGTGGTTGGGTGGTATGGTTCTAATTCGTTAGCTTCCAACTGAGCGATGAGTCTTTCGTAAGGGAAATCATCATCGATTGGTACTTGTTCGGGTTTCATATTTTCGAGTCGAGAGAGGTGATCTGCTACGACATTTTCGGTTCCCTTTTTATCTTTAATTTCTAAGTCGAATTCTTGTAATAAAAGGATCCATCTTAACAATCTAGGCTTGGCGTCTTTCTTGGTTAAGAGGTACCTAATAGCGGCGTGGTCAGTGTATATGATTATTTTGGCTCCTACCAAGTAGGAACGGAACTTATCCAACGCGAATACGACAGCTAATAGTTCCTTTTCTGTCGTGGCGTAGTTCATTTGAGCTTCGTCTAGGGTTCTACTCGCATAGTATATGACATGTAGTTTCTTATCTTTTCTTTGCCCTAGAACGGCTCCTACAGCATAATCGCTTGCGTCGCACATTATTTCGAAAGGCTCACTCCAGTCGGGAGGTTGCATAATCGGCGCAGGGATTAATGCTTGTTTAAGCGTTCAGAATGCTTCAGTGCATTTATCGTCAAAAATGAATTCGGCATCTTTCATCAGTAATTCAGTTAAGGGCTTGGTTATTTTAGAGAAATCCTTAATAAAACGTCGGTAAAAACCAGCGTGTCCTAGAAAAGTTCTTATTTCTCTAACTGTTTTGGGAGGTTGAAGGTTTTCGATGATTTCGATTTTTGCTTTATCCACTTCGATCCCCCTATCGGATACGATGTGTCAAAGTACGATTCCTTGTCGAACCATGAAATGGCATTTTTCCCAATTAAGGACTAGGTTAACGCTTACGCATCGTTTGAGTACCAATTCAAGGTTTTCTAAGCATGTTTCAAAACTTCCTCCACAGACAGAGAAGTCGTCCATAAAGACCTCCATTATTCCATCCAGGAAATCGGAAAATATTGCCATCATGCATCTCTGGAAGGTTGCGGGTGCATTGCAAAGTCTGAAAGGCATTCGTCTATAGGCGAATGTACCATATGGACAGGTAAACATAGTCTTTTCTTGGTCGTCAGGGTGAATAGGGATTTGGAAAAATCCGAAGTATCCATCCAGATAACACAAATGTGAGTGTTTAGCTAGGCGTTCGAGCATTTAATCTATGAATGGTAAAGGGAAATGATCCTTTCGAGTGGCTTTGTTTAGCTTCCTATAGTCAATGCACATTCTCCATCCAGTTTGGGTACGTTGTGCTACAGATTCGCCTTTTGCGTTAGTAATTACAGTAACTCCTCCTTTCTTTGGTACGACATGAACATGACTAACCCATTTACTATCGGATATTGGATATATGATTCCGGCTTCTAACAGTTTTTGGATTTCCTTTTTAACCACATCGCTCATGATGGGGTTTATTCGTCTTTGATGCTCCCTAGAGGTTTTGCAATCTTCTTCGAGCATAATGCGATGCATACAGAGGGAAGGACTTATTCCTTTCAGATCTGATATGTTATATCCTAGAGCGGTTGGGTATTTTCTTAGGACAGTGAGTAGTTTTTCAGTCTCGGTTTGTCCTAAATCGGCGTTAACTATGACTGGTCGGTTAAGTTCTTCGTCTAGGAATTCGTACCTAAGGTCGGTAGGTAGTGTTTTAAGTTCTATAGCAGGTTTCTTAGGTCCAGGTATAGGATCAGGAGTTAATGCTAAACATTCACTCAGGTGGTTATCTTGATATTCCCCACGCCAGTTGTCATCTTCAAAAATAGGCGGTATAGGAATTCTTAGGATCTCTGTTTCCTTGTGTGGTTCGGATTTTATTTCATCTACACACTCGTCTATTATGTCGGCGGAGCAGTATGTGTCGATTATAGAAGGTGCTTTTAGGAATTGGTAAAGAATGAATTCAATTTTCTCTTCTCCTACTTCGAAGGTAAGCTTTCCTCGTTTAACGTCTATAATTGCACCAGCGGTTGCTAAGAATGGTCTCCCTAATATGATCGGGATGTTAGAATCTTCTTGGATATCCATTATGATGAAGTCAGTTGGGATGTAGAATTGGCCTACACGCACAGGGATATTTTCTAACATTCCTATAGGGTATTTAACTGAACGGTCAGCTAGTTGAAGAGACATTCTCGTTGTCTTAAGCTCACCCAGATTTAGTTTCTTACAGGTTGAAAGAGGCATCAAACTAACACTAGCTCCTAAGTCGCACAAGGCTTTTTCTATAATAGTCTTTCCTATTACACAGGGTATGGAAAAACTACCAGGATCTTTTAGTTTGGGAGGCATGTTATTTTGGATGATAGCGCTACATTCAGCGGTAAGTGTTACAGTTTCGTTATCCTCGAGTTTCTTTTTGTTTGATAGAATTTCTTTCAAGAATTTAGCGTACGAAGGCATCTGAGTTATAGCTTCTGTGAAAGGTATGGTTATGTTTAATTGTTTTAGAAGTTCTACAAATTTTTTAAATTGCGCTTCGGTTTTGGATTTAGCTAATCTCTGAGGGTAAGGAATTGGTGGCTTATAAGGTGGTGGTGGAACGTAAGGTTTTTCTTTTTCAGGTTCCACTTCGGTGTTGTTCTCATTGGTCTCAGCAGTTTGGTCATCAGTTGATGTCTTTTTGGTTTCCTTTGGCTCTTGTTGTGACATGGGTGCGTTTTGAGTTCTAGGATCGATAGGTCCATCGTAGTTCGTTCCACTTCGTAGTGTTATCGCGTTCGCATGTCCCTTAGGATTGGGTTGTGGTTGAGCAGGAAACGTGCCAGCGGGGGGAGCGGTAGGTGCTTGTTGTTGAGCTACTTGTGAAATTTGAGTTTCTAACATTTTGTTATGTGTAGCTAAAGCATCTACTTTGTTCGATAATTGTTTTAGTTGCTCACTATTATGGATGTTTTGATTTAGGAAGTCCTTGTTGGTTTGTTGTTGGGAAGCTATAAAGTTTTCCATCATGATTTCTAGGTTCGACTTCCTAGGGGCGTTTTGAGCAGCTACAGGCGCTTTTTGATAGCCAGGTGGGACAGCAGGTGCTTGTCCAGGCGCGTACAACGCATTGTTGTTCTTATACGAAACGTTTGGGTGGTTCTTCCATCCAGGGTTGTACGTGTTAGAATAAGGGTTTCCTTGAGCATAGCTTACTTGATCAGATGGGATACCAGTCAAGAGTTGACATTCGGCAACTGCGTGTCCATTCAATCCACAAATTTCGCAGTTAGGTGCTACAGCAGCAGCGGTGGCTTAAGGAGTGATGGTTAAGTTTTCGATCTTTTGAGTTAAAGCGTCTACTTTAGCGTTAACGCGGTCTATACCACTTACTTCGTACATTCCTCCTTTGGTTTGGGTTTTCTCTAGAGCGGCTCGTTCTCCACCCCATTGGTAATGGTTTTGTGCCATGTTCTCTATGAGGTTGTATGCTTCATCATGGGGTTTGTCCATTAATGCTCCGCCAGCAGCGGCATCTATAGTCATTTTAGTGTTATAAAGTAGACCACCATAGAAAGTATGGATGATCAGCCATGGTTCGAGTCCATGATGAGGGCATAGTCTAAGCATGTCCTTGTATCGTTCCCAAGCTTCGAAGAGTGATTCGTTATCTTTCTGGTTAAATCCGTTGATTTGACCTCTTAGCATAGCGGTTTTGCTAGGCGGAAAATATCTAGCTAAGAATACTCTCTTCAATTCGTCCCATGTAGTTATGGAATTAGAAGGTAGGGATTGAAGCCATGCTCTAGCTCTATCTCTCAAGGAGAAAGGAAAGAGTCGTAATCGAATAGCTTCGGAACTAACGTTGTTAGCTTTGACAGTGTCGGCATATTGCACGAACACAGATAAATGGAGGTTGGGGTCGTCTGCAGGGCTTCCAGAGAATTGGTTCTGTTGAACAGCTTGTACCAACGAAGGTTTCAGTTCGAAATTGTTCGCCTCAATCGCAGGTGGTGCGATACTTGAGTGCGGTTCAGCGCGTGAAGGAGCGGCATAGTCTCTAAGAGGACGAATAGCAGCCATCTCTAACTTCGAGGTAATTTGATTAATTTGATCAGTAAAGATCAATTCCTGATTAATCGGAATTGGTGCTACTTCGGGAAGATTGCGAGCTCGACGTTTGACGTTAATAAAACGTTCGATCTCGTTAATTCGTTGTATTAAATCTCCTCCTTGTGAACGAGTATTTGGCATACAATCGTTCAAAAAGAAAGGAAAGAATTGCCCTAGTCTCTACGGTGTAACAGTGAGTTACGATATCGACTTAAATAGTCCCCGGCAACGGCGCCAAAAACTTGATCGCGACTTTACGTGTCTATTAATCTTATGACTGCAAGTGCACAGTCGTGTCGTGTAGTTTTAAAAGATATCGAATCCACAGGGACTATGAATCGATCTACCGTTATCTAAGGTTACTATGTAAAGCTAAGGCTACTAATATTTCGATTGTTTCTAAGGGGAAGTGATTGTGAATTCTAAGAAATATAATAATAGACGGATATTAGTATGTATTTCGTTTAACTTTAGGTGATCCGAAGGTCCATTGGCTAATGTATTAATTCGATTAAAAATTTTTATTAATTAGATTGATTAAAAGTCCTCCTCTCAAACTCTCGCTCTGTTGATTTAGACTACTATCCTAACTCGTAATGTACGCTTTCGCCATCCCATTAGATTTTAGAAAAGCTTTTTGGAAACAACGTAATTAATAAAATGCTTGTTTTATGAAGTTGTTATCTACTTAAATCTCCTAATCTCAAACTTTCGCTCTGTTGACTCGGAACATTCTAATATCCCTAACGTACGTTTCGCCATCCCGCGCGGGTGTAAAAACATTTTTTGAAAATAAATAAGTTCTAATTAGTCTTAATACGCTTTCGCCATCCTTAAAACTAATGTCCTATGTCTACTATCCAGTTAAATATCTCAAACTTTCGCTCTATTGATTTTAACCTTTGACCGTCTTAACCCTCTCAAACTTTCGCTTTGTTGGTTTTAAGACTACTAATTAAATTAGACATATAAACCAAAAACAAGTGATATTTAATAAAATATAATTAAGCCAATTTATTTCGGATCCCACGGTTAACTTACTTTACATACCGATATCTTAGTTAATTAGCCAGACATATTAATACGGTTAAGCATGCATAAATTAATTTGGTTTATAATAGAAGGCGTGTTAAATGGCATACAATATATCATGCAATAATAATATAAATAAAGCGGTAAATTATAAACCTGAAATAAAATAAATCTGAATTGAATTGAATCTTGAACTATCGAACTTCCACCACAGGTTGGTTGGATCGTTCTTCGGAAATTAATGGGCAGAAATTTAAAACAGGGAATATAAAAATAAATCCGACGTAAGGTTAGATCTACAAAAGGTTCACAACAATTTCCGGTGTAGAAATTGTTGTGAGAAAAATAAAGCGGTTTAATTGAAAGCAGGAAAGACAATGATGGTCGCGGAGTAATTTCGGCAGCACTTCATTAGCAGAAAATCGGACACTTTGAACTGAAGTAGCAGCCTCTATTTATAGGTGAACTTTTGCAGTTGGATTCCGTGAATGTAGCACTTCTGGGCTGGGACTCGGAGACGCACGTCTCCACTTCTTTAGGGAGACTCAGCAAAACGACTTGAGACGTGCGTCTCAAGTGGAGAAAATATAGGGGGAGTTGGAGACGGACGTCTCCTCTTCGTGACGTGGCAGAGAGAGACGTTGGAGACGGGCGTCTCCACGTGCTCTTTAGGTCTTTACAGCTCCTTCGTGGGCTGGTCTCTCTCTTTGGGCTTTTGGGTCTCCTTTTTGCACCCCTTTCTTACTTCAGCACCCCTTTTTCATCTTTTAGGCACAAATAGTAGTCATTTAGCTCCATTTCTTCTCCTTTTCACAAATAATCTTAATAAGAGCGTAAAAACCTGAAACAAATCAAATACTCGCATAATATCATAATAAAACAATATAATCAACGGAAAATGCTATAAATATTTATGGATTTCAGGCTAAATATATGATATAAAATCGTATTATCAACAAAAGTATTTAAAACCACATACAAGCATTTCAAAGCAAGACAAACGATTCAAACAAGTGAGCTAAGCAATTAAGAGCCCATGGATAACCATGGATACAAAGGGGTGCTAACACCTTCCCTTTGTATAACCTACCCCCGAACCCAAAATCTCTTTAAGGTCTTTTTCTGTTTCTTTTATAAACCTTTCCTTAATTGGATAAAATAAAAGTCGGTGGCGACTCTCTGATTTTCACAACTCAAAAATAAAAGAAGAGTCAGTTCGCATCCCACAAAAAAAAACCGAGGACGACAGTCCCGCCCAAGCATCTCTATCCGCTGGCAGATCGGCAGGATATCAATGGCGTGGTCATCCTCGGCCTGCTGGTTCTCCAGGATCTCCTCGTGTGTTGGCCTAGGAGCACCGGGAGCGTCGGGTGTCAGCAGAGGATGTGACACCCGATAGAACCATGTGACGTACCCCTCCACACTGTGTCAGTCCTGGGTGACCCGCATGCGACGATACTCCTCTGGTACCACATGATGCTCCCAATCCTCAAACATGGCAGTGAGCTGCACTCTGGTCACTGTGTCGGGAGCAGCCTCAAAGGGTGACCTGGGTATCATCTGCACAAATCCGAACTGCCGCATGCACCGCTCAGGGAGATACCGGACCATGATGGTAGTCCCGCATGCCAACCAGCCAGAATATAGACATATGCCGTCAAAGGGGACAATCTGAGTGTAGTCACTGAACGGCCTCCAGGTGACGTCATCGTGCATCGTGCGGTCCAAGTACCCACGGTATTGTCCCACCGCATTGTTCCCCCTCTGGAGAACGTATCTGGCGGCCCTGGGCATAAATAAATACGAAACATAAGTAAATACGAAACACAAATACAAAAAATAAATAAATAAGGAACAATTAAAATGAAACGTACCGTGAGTAGTGTGCAGGATCCGGTCAACTGCCTCGTCCTCCAGTTAGAGGCCTCATTCAGCTTCTGGTATAGGTATGCCAGAGTAGCTGCCCCCTAGTTCCACTGGTGAACGGTGGTCAAGTCCATGAAGTAGCGGAGGTAGGTCACGTCGATGTACCTCGCACTCTTGTCCACAAAGATCGCAGCGCATACCACATGCATGTACCAGCACCAGAGAGCGCAGCCACGGTGATAATGTGTAAATAGCTCGTCACCCGCATCCTCAGCCTCGGCCGCCGCCACCAAGTGGTGCTCGAAGTAGCGGCTCAGTATGGTGAACCGGATACGAGGCCCAGATGTCGTGGCGCACTCAAAGTCAGCAACTTCGGGCTCCATACCCAAATAGAGCGCCATCCACTCAGTGGCTTCGACCCTCTGGATCCGGGAGTGGGTCAACAGTGGCCCCCTGATCGGCAGGTGGAGAAGACACTGCACATCATGCAAGGTGATCGTCATCTCCCCAACCGGCAAGTGGAAAGAAGACGTTTCCTTGTGCCACCGCTCCACAAAAGCCCCCTGCATGCCGTGGCTGATGGTGGTGTACCCCATCATGCAGAGCCCACTGAGCCCTGAACCTCTCACAGCGTCGTTAAACCACTCGGCAGTCGGTTTAAACAGACTGAAAATCTTTCGGGCATGGTTCACCATTTTCAACGGCTCTCTCTCCTGTTACAAAAAAAACAAATAAAAAGTATGTTAAATAGACGGTTAATAAAATATTGAATAAACGTCTAAATTATAAACGGTTAAATAATGTAGTCGGGCAAATTATAAAAAATACCTCTCCCTCCCAGATCCGCCGAGCGACGTGATCACGGTAGGATATCAGCACTAAAGTGTCACTGGGCCCTCCCGGGAAGCCCTCCTCCTGCTCATCCTCCTCCCCGAGTGGAGGCTCAACATCTGGTACATCCTCCGCCTCGTGGTATGATACTGCCACCTCCGGTACCTCCTCCTCCTCCTCCTCTTGCTGGCGGGAAGAAGATACCTGAGCCAGACGACTCCTCGATCCAGATGTAGAGGTACCCTCGTCCATCTCCACGGGAACTCGCACACGTCGTCCCCGGCCCTGCCCCCGTCCACGTGTCGACGCCAGCTGCGCCGCCCGCTCGCGTCTAGCCGACGCAGTCTGGGTCTCTCTACCATGTCTGATGCGTGCTAGGTTGTCTGACATGTGTAGCAACCTGCCCTAAAAATTAAGCTTTAGAGTCGCCACCTATTCTGAAGGGCGAATAGGAAACCCTACGCAGTATAGAGATCAGGGTAAGATACTATATTCAGGTCGAGGGAAGGTGTTAGGCACCCTCAACCCTTTCCTAAAGGCTAACATTTCAAAGATGAAGGTTTGTGGCAAAAGATAAAGAAAGATGACAGACAATAAATAGAGTTAAAGGCTAATTATTCGAACATGATTAGAGTTTGGAAGAGGGGGACTCGCCTTGTTGCCAAGTGCCTACGTATCTCCTTATGGAGAATCAGAGTCAACGTAGTTCGGGGAAGGGTTGTACGCCCTTAGAGTTGAAATTTGATTTGAGATGGTTTGAAGGCTTTTTGAATGGCCTATCGTAGCTTCGAATAAGGATGAAAATCCGTAGTTTGAAATTTGTGGTTTGAAAAAGACAAGTGTTTTAAGAGTGGGCGTACAACCCTAATTTTAGTATGTACTATTAACCGCAATGATCAATAGATTCGATCACCATAGTTAACAGATTAGTAGTTGTATCGTTACCAATTTTAATCAATTGATTTGATTATCACTAATAACGAATAATAGTATTTTTTAAATAATTTTATGAATTAATTTGTATCGTTACCCCTCGTAATCAATGGCTTTGACTAAAAATAATAACGAATTTTTATAAAGGGAAAATGCTAATCATCGTAACCAATAGCTTTGGTTAAAACCATTTAGCAGAATAAATGTTATTTGAATTTAATATTTATATTAGTATAAAAGGAATATTTAAATTAATTAGTTATTTTATTGTTGTTCTTTTAATGTTTTTTTTTTTTGTTTTTTTATAATAATTAAATGAATTAAACAAATTAAATAAATAAATTTAATTAGAAAAAAAAGTAGAATAAAAAAGATAAAACAAAATAAATAAGTTTTTTTTTTAAAAGAAAAAGTATCACGTGTTCCTAATCCACTTTTTTAGCAAAGACAAATATCAAATTTGACTTAATCATCTCAAATTAACCATTAATTAAAAAAAGAAAAAAAACACAACAAAAAAAGTATGTGCAACAACGTCCCTTCTCTCTCTTTTTAATTTTGACTTTTTCGAAGTATATGCTCTAGCCAATAATATAACAAGTGGCAGCTTATAATAATAATAAATAAAAATTAAAAGCCATCTAATATTACAACACAAAGCAGGAAATGTTCTTTTTTTCATTCTTCTTTCTACCATAAAATATAGACACACATATAAACAAACCGATGAAATTACAACAGATGATAGGAAACTCACTTGGTGGCGGTGCGGACGCAAGAGGTCTGGAGTTGCGCAGTCGGAGCGGTGTAGGCTTTGGGTTGCGGAACAGAACCGATCTCGCGGTGGGTCTTTCGTCCACGATGTGCGCTTGCTGTTTGAGCGGCCAAAGCAACGTGTCGGTGATGTCGGATCTCCGATTCTTCTTCTGTTTTAAACCTGCAAAAGACAACAAACAGCGACTTTCCACCCTTTTGTTTTCAATCTATGGTTTGTTTTTGATTAGTTTGAAAGTCTATTTGATGACTGAGGGAGAGGATTGTGGCGGTGTTTTTTCGGTTTTCCTCTCGATTTTCTTTTTTCTCTCCCCGGCCCCTCTGATTCTCCTCTTGCTTTATAGTAGAAGAATAGGTTTTTCGAATTAATTGTTTGATTCAATTTTGGGATGAAATCCGATTTGCTGTTTTATTTTTGGTAATATTAGAATCAGATTAATTTTGGGTGACTTTCATTTTGGAATGAATGTATTTCTTTACAATTTTGATTTTGGTAATTTTTGGAAAAGTTTGAATTATGTGATTTTTCTCATGACTGGTTTTGATCGATAATTATACTTAACAAGAGGAAGGAAGTGATTTGTGATGATTTTGGTTTTAAACAACATAAATAAGGTTATTACTAATAATAATATTTAATAGTAAGAAACAACTAATAATAAATATAGTAATAATAATGATAAAATGTTAATATTATATACTTCTAATAATCATGAAAACTAATAATAAACTTATTCTTATAATAATATTTTTTTTTTAGTAGTACAATAGCATGATAGTAGAATAAAACTATAGAAGCTAATTTCTAAAATTAAAATGATATAATATTTGAAAATAATGATAATAAGAATACGTATAACTTCTAAGAACTAATTAAAACTAAAAACTAAAAAGAAGAAAAATTAACTACCTATAATACTTAAAAATCTAAATTTCTAACACTTATAATAATAATAATAATAATAATAATAATAATAATAAAAATTTAAGAAGAATAGAGCTGATAAAAATAAAATACACCTGCGTTCCTTATCCTCGCCCCTCTATTTAATGGGCCATTGCACACAAACGAAATAAACTGACACTAAAAAATACATAAAGGTGGGCAAATTTTGGGGTATGACAACATTTTCCTGAAAACAATTGAAATCGATTAATATGCGAGACAACATAAAGAACTAAAAAAAATTACACTTCTGATACAATTCGGAAGTTCATTTCCGAAACTGGGAATGGAGGTGTTTTCGGAAATGAACTTCCGAAACACCCCTGCGAAGAACTTCTCTGCAACCTCCAACGGCAGACCCCAAAATCCTAAAACATAACTAATTTTATTCATTCTAAACAACCTAAATAGCAGTTTAGAGTTTGACTAATGGATCTAAACAACCTAAACAACCCTAATAGAGATATAATAATGGATCTAAAAATTGAAAAAAAAATGCACTAAACTTACCACTAATAGAGTTTGGGATGATTTAGATTGAGATTGGAAGAAGATGTTGGCAATCTCTGATACTTCACACTTGCTTTTTGCAGAAATTTTGAAGAGAGGTTGAGTTTAGAATATGATTAGGGTTAAATGAATGGGGGAGGGGGCTGTTTTGCTTAATCTGCAAAACGCCCAGTATTTCGGAAATGAACTTCCGAAATGCTGTTTTCGGAAATGAACTTCCGAAATAAGACAAATTTTGAAAAAAAAAAAGGCGCTTTCGGAGATGCATCTCCGAAAACACCTTTTTCTTGCATTTCGGAAATGCATTTCCGAAGTCAGGGGTACTTTGGGTTTTTCACCAGAGGTGGGCTAGAAGGTTGGGAGGTATATAAAGAAATTTTCTTTATTTTTTTTATTCAAAGGTTCATATTATAATACTCAGTATAATTAATTCCTAATGGATATTATTAATTTATTTAGGCTTTGTTTGCGAGTTTGGAGGGAAGGGGAGAGGAAGATTTCCGAAAACAATTTTTTTAAAAAAATTAAAAAAATATTTGACATTTTTTGAAAATATGATTTTGTAAAGAATGTTTAGAATTACTATATTTTTTAACTTTTAGAATACTATAACAACATAAAAGATATTTGGAAAATTTATGTAAGCCCTCCAAAAGCCCCCAAAACCCTCCTTCAATATAAATTGCAAGTTCTCCCAAATTAGGGGATTTTTGATGTTATGAATAAAAGTCAAACCTCCAAAACCCTCCCAACCAAAATCTTTCTATTATTTTCACCCAATCCTTCATATTTTTCAAAGCCCTCTCCTCCATTCTCCTCCAAACTCACAAATAAAGCCTTAGTGATGATCATTAGAGCTCAATTATACTAAACACTTCTTACATTATGTTGGAAAATAAGAGATTAACTGAGTGGGAAATGGAACTTTAGACTTTTTACCCTTTTAAATAGGCATTCTAAGTCTTGTTTGGTTAACACTAGTTGGACTTGAAAACAAATTCAGATTTTTGAGGGAGGGGAAGAGAAGAGAACGTGAAGTAGAGGGAGGAGGAGAAAATTTACTTTTGGTCAAGCTTCAAGTCTTCATCATCTTTTGCATGCACAAAGCTATTGTTCCAAGCTCTGATTTTCATCTTCTTCCTATTGTACATCATCATCGTCATCCTTAACAAGGTGAGACTCTAGTTAGAGACTTAGGGTTTTATGAGGTTTGTATGTGAAGGATAGAAAAACACTTAGAAAAGGGGGGATTGAATAAGTGTATCTCAAAAACTTAGAAGATAAAAACAATCAACACAATGATTTTTATCCTGGTTCATTGTTAACCAAACTACTCCAGTCTACCCCCTTAGAGTGATTTACCTCAACTGAGGATTTAATCCACTAATCCAACTGATTACAATGGTTTTCCACTTAGATAACCTCTAAGTCTTCTAGAGTCTACAGATCACAACTTGATCACTCTAGGAATCCTTTTACAATCTGTAGCAACCTGCCCTAAAAATTAATATTTAGAGTCGCCACCTATTCTGAAGGGCGAATAGGAAACCCTACGCAGTATAGAGATCGGGGTAAGATACTATATTCAGGTCGAGGGAAGGTGTTAGGCACCCTCAACCCTTTCCTAAAGGCTAACATTTCAAAGATAAAGGTTTATGGCAAGGTTTATAGCTAAGGAAGTGAATAGGGGAAAAATTGAGATTTTAGGGAGGGGGACTCGCCTTGTTGCCAAGTGCCTACGTATCTCCTTATGGAGAATCAGAGTCAACGTAGTTCGGGCAGGGTTGTACGCCCCTTAGAGTTGATTATAGAGATTGTGTGAAGTTGTTTTGAAATTGTTTTGAGGCTCTTCAAATTGCCTATCGCAGTTTGAGTTTGATTTGAAAGGGCATTTTGAGTTGCCCAGGATAAAAATACTGTAGTATCGTGGTTTAGTGTATTTTAGATGTTTCGGGCGTACAACCCTGATTTGGCACAATTAACCGCAATGATCAATAGGTTTGATCACCATAGTTAAAAGATTGGGGTTTTGCACCATTACCAATTCAAATCGATTGATTCGATTATCACTAATAATGAATTAACGTATTTTATTATTTTATGAATTTGTATTTTTATACTGTTACCTCTCATAACCGATTAATACGATTACAAATAATAACAAATTGATAAGGTCTGCTAATCATCATAACCAATAAGATGGTTAAAACCATTTAGCAAAATAATGTTTATTTTAATTTATAGGATTTGATTAATTAAATTAATCGATTATTAACCATCGCGACCAATAGATTTAGCCGGAACGAATAATAAATTAAATCCTAATATCTTTGGCTACGTGGCCAATGGAATTGGGCGAACCCTAATTCCTTAATATACTTATATAGGGTTTTTATGTGATTATAATTAGTCAAAATTAATTGAAGTAGTAGAATAATCGGGATAGTCGGGAAAAATCCTAAATCCTAATTATATTATTAATTCAAATTAAAGATCAAATTATAACCATGCAGTAATATATTAAGTTTAATCTAAACATTTAAATAAATAATAAATTAAATAATGTAAAGAAACCTGGTACTGATCATGCGTTACGCCTCCTTGAAGGAGTACCACGGAGCTGCACTCCTTTGGGCGTTAGATCTGGTATATAGGAGATCTTACGGTGATGATTGAAGGGTGCATGGTATGCTCTTGCGCTGGAAATGCACTGGATCTGCACACGTATAAGCCAGAAAATTAATGAAGAAAATAAAGTGAGGTTGCTGAGAATCGAACTCGCAACCCCTTGGATACAGGTCTCCGTGTTCAGCCAACTGTGCTGCGTTCACTTGCTGTTAATACTAGCGCACCAAACCATAATATACGAAAAACCAGCGACCCAGAATTCCAAACGCTTGCGTCTTCTCCTTGGCTACGGCTGTTTGCAAAAAAAGACCATGGAGTTGTCCCTGCAAATCTGAATCCAAGCAAATACAGTGAATAAATAAATTATAAGATCATGGATTGACTAAAAATGGCCTTCCGAATCCAATAGTATTATCGGTTTGTATTAGTTTTGCTTGTATCAAAAGACCCCAAATATAGAGCTTCAAGACCTAACAATGGTGATTCTTGAAACCTGCAACAAAAATTCAATTGAATGGTTCTAGAATATTCCAAGCATGATTATGAGTATGAATATACGGTTAAATTATACTTGCAGCGCATAAATTCCCATAATTCGATTTTCCTTCTTTCTTGAGTCTTTTCTTCTTCCTTTTTCACGGTCTTGGAGGCAGCCTCCCTCTCCCCCTGCACAAAGTCTTTTTTTTTTTTATATTAGTCTAGTTAGGTTTTTTTTCTATACCTAATGGGCCTATTGCCCAACTAACTCAAATTGTAAAATAATAAATCTAATAATTATAACAATATATATTAAATCCTAATAATATACAATTAAAAATAATAAATCTAATAATTCTAACAATATATTAAATCCTAATAATATACAATTAAAAATAATAAATCTAATAATTCTAATTCTACCTAATAATATTAATAAAAACTAGTTAGAAAATCCTAGTATTAACAAAAATTAATAATGTTAGATGCTAATGGTTAGTCATGATAAAATAATAACAATCAAAATGTTAGTAAAACCCCGAAATACCCCCCAAAATGATAAAACCCTTGTATTAATTGTGCCCAAGCGCTTGGGTCCCAAAATACCTGTTATCCACACCTCTATTCCAATTTATAGGAGAATGCTGCTTTGAATAGTCCCTTGAACCTTGAATTATTGAGGATGAAATGCGGAGGGCAAATTTTGGGGTATGACAGCTGCCCCTGTTCAATCTTCTTAAACCTGAAGAATCAGATAGGCACGTCTGCCTATCGTGATCTAAAGGTAGAAGATGATTGGACACTGAAATGCCCTAAAATTTGCATTTATCGAGGAGAACTTCCGTGGGAGATGGGCTTACAGATGCCACCCAGGGTAAATATCACTCCTTCTTCTCTTTTTTCTCTTTTTTTTTTTGCGAAGCAGATGCTCCTTTTTTTTTGAGGAGCTACGCATTTTGATCGTAGCGTGGCCTGAAAAGGCAGTTTTGACTTTATGCAATGCTTATGATGCATGCGATGCATGATGCAGTGAGCTTCTCAAAATAAATGAGAGCGGTGTATGTATATGCAATATGTATGAATGAAGTATGTAAGTTGAAATGATGCATGATTGTTAGTTTATGTAAATCGAAGTGTGTTAGTAATTCTGAAAAGAAAGAAGACACCTTTGATTGTTATTGAAGTTTTGGAGAATATCACTGCCGAGGGACTAACGCGATAAACCCAGTTGAGGAATCGTTTGAAAAATCTTGTATGCCTGGAAAAGCTCCTAGAAAGGATGGAATACGTCTTGAAGAAGACTTCCTGGAAAGGTTCCTGAAAAGGAATAGCGAGGACCTTTTGTTGGTTGTGTAATTGGCTTGCTATGGTCAGCAAGCCTCCGCAGTTTGTGAACCCCTACTTACTATAGTTCTAGTAGGTCTTCGCAGTTTGTGAACCCCTACTTACTATAGTTCTAGTAAGTCTTCGTAGTTTGTGAACCCCTCACTTACCACAGTGCTGGTAAGCTATTCGCAGTTTGTGAACTTCTCACTTACCATAGTGCTGGTAAGCTACTCGCATTTTGTGAACCTCTCACTTACCATAGTGCTGGTAAGCTACTCGCAGTTTGTGAACCTCTCACTTACCATAGTGCTGGTAAGCTACTCGCAGTTTGTGAACCTCTCACTTACCATAGTGCTGGTAAGCTACTCGCATTTTGTGAACTCCTACTTACTATAGTTCTAGTAAGTTTCGCAGTTTGTGGACCCCTACTTACCATAGTTCTGGTAAGTTTCCGTAGTTTGTGGACCCCTATAGGATTGCTTGCTATAGTTCTAGCAAGTTCACCTGCACCAACAGGGTTATCTGCGAGCGTTATCGCAGAATTTACCTGTACCATTTTAGGCTGATTTGCTATGCTCATAGCAACTTCGCCTGCACCAAAGGAATTACTTGCCATGGTTCTGACAAGTGTACCTGCATAAGAGTGATCGTCTGCTATAGTTCTAGCGAACTTACCTGCATGAAAAAGATTCACCTGTTTTGGAGACTCACGACTATAGGGTCGGAGAAAATACACCTTTCACAACACGAGGGTTGGAGACTAGGCTTTTGTAGTGTGATTTGGATTTTGATGTAATAGTCAGACGGGAACTGACTACCAGACGGGAACTGGATTTAATGATTTTCTAGGACGAGAACTGGTTTTTAAACTGGTTTGGATTGCCAATAACAATTGGGCTTTTGTATATGCTAATGCTAATGCGTATGCATGTATGCTTTATGAGTGAAATGAACAACAAGGTTGTTATCATCGGTAAGGTTACCGGAAAGCGTCAATCAGGCGATTGGGAAGAATATTTCAGTAAGGTTACTGGCATCGGTAAGGTTACCGGAAAGTGGGTGGATAATGCTTATGCTCATGTATATGTGGACTGATGTAACGAATGAAACGAAGTAATGTCTTCTATAAGACTATCTGAAAAGGTCTTTTGAATGGATATAAAAATTTGTCTTGAAGAAGACTACCCGAAGGGGTCCATAGAATGGATAGAAATTTGTCTTGAAGAAGACTGCCTGGAAAGGTTCTTAGAGTAGATAGAAATTTGTCTTAAATAAGATCACCTAAAAAAGTTCTTAGCAAGGAATGAAGAATGTCTTTAAAGACGACTACCTGAAAAGGTTGAAAGATGTCTTGAAGAAGACTACCTGAAGAGGTTCCTGAGAGGGATGATGGATTGTTTTTGAAAAAGAGACTACCTGAAAAGGTACTTAGGACAAGCATGTCTCGAAGAAAACTACCTGAAAAGGTGCTTAGAAGAAGAATGTCTTGCAGAAGACTACCTCAAAAGGTACTTAGAAAAGGGAACGTCTTGAAAAAGACTACCTAAAGAGGTTCTTGGAAATGGTGATAATTTGTCTTGTATAAGACAGCTTGAGGAAACTCCTAGAAAGGATCGTGAGATTCGTCTTAAAGAAGACCACATAAAGAGTTACGGTGTAATGTATCAACCAATGTATGTAATGCATGATTTGTATGTATTTGTGTGATGCTCCAATGGTAGGTCAAAGCGTATATAGTTCGCTGGAGTTGCAGGTCTGTTTGCTAGGATGGGGTGTGATGCTAGCGCGATTTCCCAATACCTGTTTTGTTTGAGCTCCGAAGATCGTAGTTAGGAGAAAGATTTGTTCGATGTTGTAAAGTGCGAGAACGCCTTTTTCCTTTTGTTGTGTGTCTTGCGGATTTGATATCCATTGCCCTAGTATTAGAAAGATGCTTATGAAGGAAGTGCCCCAGGGAATAGCCTTGTCATATGCTTCGATGTTTAGATTGAAGGGTGTGCCCCTGATCTCCAGGTCATGGAAGGTTATCCATAGTGTTCTATCCTTTGAATTTGAATTCTTCCCATGTCTGACATGCCCCTGTTTGAGATTGCTTTGAGATGTGCCCCAAGTCGATTGAACCTTAGGGAGACTGCCCCTAGTTAATAGGATGTTCGATTGTATGCCCCTGTGCTCCTTGAAATTTTTGCCCCTGTTTAGGAGAACCCCCTAGATGTGGTTCCCCCGACTCCAGGGTCTTTATTAGAAATGATCACCTTTGATTAACCCATTTCGAGATTTCCCCGATGCTAAGTGTATACTCGTAGATGGTGTTGTACCTTTTGAGAAGTAGCTCCAATGGAATGCGTATGCAAGTTTTGAAATCGAAGTCCGTTATGAATTAGGACTGGATGGTTTTGGAAAGAATGCTTGAAGAAGCACATTGGTTAGAGATAGTTTTAACAAACATAGGAGTCAGTATAACAAATCCTGCTTAACATGCTTTCATGGTTAACCTTGCCTCAATTAGGACTTTTAAATGTTGTAACTTGGCCTGGTTCATGTTTTAAGAAACAATGGATATAAGGCTCAAAATTTATTTAACCCACCCCTTTCTCCTTGATGTTCTCCAGATCCTAAAAATTCGCCTAATCCAATGAATGTGCTTTGTTTACAAGAGAATTGTTTCAGTTCCAATGTTGAGCAAAAGCCTTAGTAGAGATTCAAGCATTGACGGACAAAAGTTGTAAAGATCCAAGCATAGGCGAGAAGCTTCGATGATTTAGCAGTCACAAGATTGTACTTTGTATTTTGCCTTTGTTTTATTTATCCCTTATTTTTGCATGAACCAACTCCTTGAGTTTGATCCATCGGGATGCCCTAATTTTTGCCTAAGTCGTTCTTTTGTTTTCATGGAATTTTCCATTTTGACTTAGCGGGCGTCTTTCTCCTTTTTCTTTCGAATGCTCCTTTTGAAGTACTTGATCCTTGGATATTGAATGTTGTGACTGCCATGTCGATTTTGATTTGTAAGCTTCGCCTTTGATACTTCCTCGATCTTGAATGATGTAATGAGGAAGAAGATTGTTGTGAATGTTATCTCCATTACTTCCTCAATCTTTGATGAATGCGAGGAAGAAAATATGCTTGAACCTTTGCTTTGCTTGATCCTTTGCTTGGATTGAGTGATTCTCTTGACAACCAAAATACACCATTGAATTAATTGAAATCTACCCTGCCCCTGGTTGAAATCAAGGTTTATTTAAAAAGTAGAAGAAAACTCCAACTCCTGGCTCGAGGGGGTGACGAGGGATTAACATCCTTATATCTCCACTATTTGGGAATGGAAACAATGCCTGTACATCCTCAGCTCGGTCTTACCTTGAAAGCATATATTTAGCTGGACTTAGTTATTTGTATTCGTCATTCTCCCTCAAGTTTGTTAATACTCTTAGATTTGAAATTTGAAATAGAATAGAAGTGTACGAGTGAAAACTCGTAGTAGTGAGTGAATGAAGCGGATGAATTGATTTCAAAACATGCATGATTATTTTATTGAATTACTATTTGAAAGATACAATGTTTATACACGGTAACACTTAGCGATTGTAGAGTTTACAATTTTGACATGATAATCATCTATTAATCCTAGGGACAATCTCCTTTGTTGATCCATTGACCTTGTTTTATTCCTTAATTGATGAACTTGTAGATGTGAAGGGTAACCTCGAGTGCTCCTTGGGCATGTCAAACTTGTCGGGAATAAATTGTTAGCGGTGGGTTTTCGTCGTATCGGAACTTCATGAGTTTCTCTTGACTGAACCTCTTTTGCTTTTCCTAAGGATAGTATCACCTATGACCCTTTTTTCTTGGTGTGGGGCTGACATATGTCGAATTCCCTCCATCGTTGTTATGCCTCTTTGTTCAGGATATTGCCCCAGTTGGACTAATCCTTGCCCCCAGGTTATCGTAGAGCGTCCTCGAAAGTTTGATATGTTCTAAGATGAACCCCTTTATAACTAGATACATCTTGAGTGTATCTATGAGGGAACTCTTTGTTGAACTAATCCTTGCTCGATGACAACCTTCATTGTATTCATAATCCTGTTACGACAAGGCATGGACATGCGGCTGGCATGGCGAAGGGCGTCTTTTTTCCTTTAGCAAGACTAAGATCTTTTATTCTCCTTGCTCCGTAGTCTACGATCCTTTGATTTTTTTTGGGAGTTTCGGGAAACCAGCTAGCATGGTTGGTATGAATGCGGGCGAAGATAGAAATGCAAATGTGAATGTATGAATGCATGAAAATGCAAATGCACGCGTAAGCGAGAGACTCCTTACATTGTAACTCCGTGTATGCAATGCAGACGTATAACATATGATCCTAGGGATAGCCTTAGAGGCGACATTAGACCCTCTTGGAATCTTTACAGGATAAATGTTATGACACGCTAAGGGAAATCCCTTGGATTCGAGAGTGTGCAGAAGATAGCGGCTAGCGACCGTTCAAGACAGTCACTAAATCTCATGGTCATCGAGAGACCAATCAATGTGTACCAATGACTTTGTCCCTTGTGGGAAGGTTCTCTATGCGGAACACAACCTATCTAAGGACGATATGGACGAAGAGAAATCCCTACAGGCTAGGGATGTGATGTGTAAATGGAGATCCAAACCCTACAAGTTAGAGGGTGCGCGGGAATAAGCATGGAGTGACCGTTCAGGACAGTCACTAGATTTCATAGCCATCGAGAGGCCAATCGAACGCATGCTAGTGAAGTTGTCCTTCGGGGAAGGACGCGTCATTGTGGAAACACGTGGATGTAACAGAAAATCCCTGTATGCTAGGGAGTACGTAGTAGCAAGCACGGGGTGACCGTTCACGACAATCACCGAATCGCATGGCCATCGAGAGGCCAATTGACGTGCGTTAATGGAAATGTCCTTCGTGGGAAGGACGCGTAGTTGTAAGAATACAAGGATATAAAAATAAAATCCCCACAGGCTAGGGGATGCATAGATGGTGATGTCTTCCGTGGGAAAGACACGGTCTTTTAGAAATTAGAGTCCCTACAGGCTAGGGACCACGTAGGGATACCTGCAAAATCAAAACACATGGATATTCGAAGTATATAAATTGCAAACATATGAAGAGAACAACAGTACAAAAGTCCTAGGTTCATAGGTTCGACGTAGCGGCTCTAGGGAGCCTACCCTTTTTTTTGGGAGTGTTCTAGAAGGTCTCATGGGGTCGTTCGTAGCCTCCGAGACTTTTTCGTCTCTTCGGATTTTGGAACAACTCATTTTATCCATGAGGTTCGAATTTTTGGGGTAGGTTCCCGGAGAGATCAGCTAAGTATCCAGTCCAGCCCTCCACAAAGTCAAGCTTCGTTTCGGACCTTTCCGAATACCCAACCCACTCCGGGTGGAGTTATCAGTGAGACTCGTAAGGCGATTCATGTCCCCTTTTGGTCTCAAAGTTAACTCCCACACTTAGGTTTTAACAACAATATAATATACCCAACAGATGCAATAGAAATAGAATATTCACTTAAATAAATATTTAATTACATTGCAGTAATGAAATCGCAGAGGAAAATAAATAAATAAAATTTAAATATTTATACTAACCTCGAAATCCGGCCGCTTATAGTTTAGACAATATATTAAAGCAGCAAATATTTAAAAATATATATTCACAAATAAATGAATAACAAAAAATTAAAAAAAATAGATATTTACAAAAATAAATAAACCCTAATTTTTGGCGTATTAGCCAAACCCTAAAAATTTCGCCAAAAACCTAAACCGTTTGCCACAAACCTAAACCTAAACCCTCTCAAGCCTTAGGAGCATAGTAATTCACCGTTAAGTGTGTCCCCAGCAGAGTCGCCAGCTGTAGCAACCTGCCCTAAAAATTAATATTTAGAGTCGCCACCTATTCTGAAGGGCGAATAGGAAACCCTACGCAGTATAGAGATCGGGGTAAGATACTATATTCAGGTCGAGGGAAGGTGTTAGGCACCCTCAACCCTTTCCTAAAGGCTAACATTTCAAAGATAAAGGTTTATGGCAAGGTTTATAGCTAAGGAAGTGAATAGGGGAAAAATTGAGATTTTAGGGAGGGAGACTCGCCTTGTTGCCAATTGCCTACGTATCTCCTTATGGAGAATCAGAGTCAACGTAGTTCGGGCAGGGTTGTACGCCCCTTAGAGTTGATTATAGAGATTGTGTGAAGTTGTTTTGAAATTGTTTTGAGGCTCTTCGAATTGCCTATCGCAGTTTGAGTTTGATTTGAAAGGGCATTTTGAGTTGCCCAGGATAAAAATACTGTAGTATCGTGGTTTAGTGTATTTTAGATGTTTCGGGCGTACAACCCTGATTTGGCACAATTAACCGCAATGATCAATAGGTTTGATCACCATAGTTAAAAGATTGGGGTTTTGCACCATTACCAATTCAAATCGATTGATTCGATTATCACTAATAATGAATTAACGTATTTTATTATTTTATGAATTTGTATTTTTATACTGTTACCTCTCATAACCGATTAATACGATTACAAATAATAACAAATTGATAAGGTCTGCTAATCATCATAACCAATAAGATGGTTAAAACCATTTAGCAAAATAATGTTTATTTTAATTTATAGGATTTGATTAATTAAATTAATCGATTATTAACCATCGCGACCAATAGATTTAGCCGGAACGAATAATAAATTAAATCCTAATATCTTTGGCTACGTGGCCAATGGAATTGGGCGAACCCTAATTCCTTAATATACTTATATAGGGTTTTTATGTGATTATAATTAGTCAAAATTAATTGAAGTAGTAGAATAATCGGGATAGTCGGGAAAAATCCTAAATCCTAATTATATTATTAATTCAAATTAAAGATCAAATTATAACCATGCAGTAATATATTAAGTTTAATCTAAACATTTAAATAAATAATAAATTAAATAATGTAAAGAAACCTGGTACTGATCATGCGTTACGCCTCCTTGAAGGAGTACCACGGAGCTGCACTCCTTTGGGCGTTAGATCTGGTATATAGGAGATCTTACGGTGATGATTGAAGGGTGCATGGTATGCTCTTGCGCTGGAAATGCACTGGATCTGCACACGTATAAGCCAGAAAATTAATGAAGAAAATAAAGTGAGGTTGCTGAGAATCGAACTCGCAACCCCTTGGATACAGGTCTCCGTGTTCAGCCAACTGTGCTGCGTTCACTTGCTGTTAATACTAGCGCACCAAACCATAATATACGAAAAACCAGCGACCCAGAATTCCAAACGCTTGCGTCTTCTCCTTGGCTACGGCTGTTTGCAAAAAAAGACCATGGAGTTGTCCCTGCAAATCTGAATCCAAGCAAATACAGTGAATAAATAAATTATAAGATCATGGATTGACTAAAAATGGCCTTCCGAATCCAATAGTATTATCGGTTTGTATTAGTTTTGCTTGTATCAAAAGACCCCAAATATAGAGCTTCAAGACCTAACAATGGTGATTCTTGAAACCTGCAACAAAAATTCAATTGAATGGTTCTAGAATATTCCAAGCATGATTATGAGTATGAATATACGGTTAAATTATACTTGCAGCGCATAAATTCCCATAATTCGATTTTCCTTCTTTCTTGAGTCTTTTCTTCTTCCTTTTTCACGGTCTTGGAGGCAGCCTCCCTCTCCCCCTGCACAAAGTCTTTTTTTTTTTTATATTAGTCTAGTTAGGTTTTTTTTCTATACCTAATGGGCCTATTGCCCAACTAACTCAAATTGTAAAATAATAAATCTAATAATTATAACAATATATATTAAATCCTAATAATATACAATTAAAAATAATAAATCTAATAATTCTAACAATATATTAAATCCTAATAATATACAATTAAAAATAATAAATCTAATAATTCTAATTCTACCTAATAATATTAATAAAAACTAGTTAGAAAATCCTAGTATTAACAAAAATTAATAATGTTAGATGCTAATGGTTAGTCATGATAAAATAATAACAATCAAAATGTTAGTAAAACCCCGAAATACCCCCCAAAATGATAAAACCCTTGTATTAATTGTGCCCAAGCGCTTGGGTCCCAAAATACCTGTTATCCACACCTCTATTCCAATTTATAGGAGAATGCTGCTTTGAATAGTCCCTTGAACCTTGAATTATTGAGGATGAAATGCGGAGGGCAAATTTTGGGGTATGACACAATCAATGTAAAAATAACGTTTACAAGAGTTTGAATGCTTCTAATAAAGCTGTAATCACAACTGTGATATTTCTCTTAAGTTTTATGCTTAACACTCACTAAATATTACAAGAGTTTGTGAGGTTGAAGATGAAGTTCGTAAGCTTTTGAATTTGACAGCAATTCTGTATATTTGCGCAAGTGTTGTTATTTTGCTTCTGATCAGAACTTCTATTTATAGGCGCTGAGAGGAAATGACCGTTGGGAGCATTTAATGCTTTGCGTGAATAGTACAACGCTGCATTTAATGTTTCACACTTTTGTCAACTACCTCGAGCCTTGCTTTTGCTGTTTTTACTGACTTTGCCTTTTGTAGCTTCTAACGTTCCTTTTGTCAGTCAGAGATTAGACGTTACAGCCTTTCATCTTGTACTTTCTTCTGGACTCAGATTTTGTAGATAACAACGTTTGAATATCAGAGTCATCAGCTTTGGTGCAGAGCATCTTCTTTCTTCTGACTTTGAAGAGCTTGAGCGTGATACCATCAGAACTTCAGAGCTTGTTCTTCTGATTTCCATTCTACTGATGCTTTCCAGTTCATGTTCTGATTCTGCATGACCATCTTCTGATGTCTTGCCAGAGCATGTTTTGATGAAGCCATCCAGAACCTTCTGAGTCAGTTGCTTCTGAGCGCTGATTTGTGCATACTCTTTATATATTTCCTGAAATGGAAAATGCAAAGGATTAGAGTACCACATTGTCTTATACAAAATTCATACATAATGTTATCATCAAAACACAGAATATTGATCAGAACAATTCTTGTTCTAACAGTATGAAATTGGGGAAAATGAGGTTTTTATGAGAGAATTCATATTGCATGTTCATATAATGTATGTATCTATGTTATTTTCTGTCATGAAACTGGGTATACATGATTTGGATGATATTAATATGTTGATACATGTTGGGTTTCATATGGGGATAAATGGAAATGGAAAAGGGGTGTTAGAACCCTAAAATTCATGTTATGTACTGTCAGGTTCGCTTAGCGAATTCTGTGTTCGCTTAGCGAAAGTCTGCGGACTTAACCAAATTTGTGTTTTACTAAAATGACTATAACTTGAGTTTTACAACTCGAAATAGAACACAATCAGAAGCGTTGGAAATGTATTTTAATGCTCCTTGTGAATATACTTAGATATCATGCCTTTGGTTCAGTTGTGAAATATGTCACATGAATGTTGTGATGCATGACGATGAATAAACATACTTGGCCCTTCGATCATGTCCAAAGAATGTCATCCCTTATGTAATTTCTATATCAGGTTATTAAACCTTGGTTATAAATGTTCTATATTTCCTCTTTATCCTTGTTGGTGGGTCTATGGAGTATTGTGAAGTTCTGATTTTTCCGAGTTTCAGGTCTTTCGCTTAGCGAACTTGCTTGAACATAATTGCATGTTTTGCTTCCCCTGAGTGCGGTTCAGTTCCGTAGGGGGAACCGAATGCCTCCTTAGTCTTCTGTGACATATAAAATTGTATTGTGGAATATATTATATCATGTATGATCACTAATTGCTCATGTTATGGATATCTCTAATGAATACATGTATATGTTGGATATTAGTTATGTGATGAAATGTTCGCATGTACATGTATGCTCGTTATATTGTACACACCTGAGATACCAGTGTGATGTGCTAAGAGTAGTGTTTTAAAAACAGGACCGGTCATCAAACCGATGAGGGTACTGGGTCACAGGTTCATTGGTTGAACCACTGAGTGATTGGTCGAACCACATGACTAAATCAGATAAAACCAGATAACTCGGTTGAATAAACCAGTCTCTATTGCAGTACTATATGTTTATTAAATTGATCGAACCGGATGACTTAGTCTCTGAGAAATATCATAACACCTACAAAATTTTAAAATTTTAAAATATCATAATTTCACATGTTTATTCTTGACCTTCAAACTCTAAATAAAATCATCTCTCACAACAAAATAATACAAAATATAAATTTAAATAAATTTTAAATCAGATCTAATTGCAAACAGGGGAAAAATTGTTCCAAATAATGTTTGAATAAGGTATAATTATATTTTAATTATATTTTAAAAAAATCATGAAAACGGCGTCGTTTTGTGCGAAAATAAAAGAGCATGCATTTGAACCACCGGTTTTTTCCAGGTTTGACCAATTTTGGTCGGTTCTCACCATTTCAATAACATATTTGGTCAAGCAATCAGACCAGACCGGTGACCTCTCTGGTTCTTGGTCTAACCGGTCCGACATGCCGATTCGGCCCGATTTTTAAAACCTTGGTTGAAAGGGTCTTGATGATGGTGTTCCTCCGGTGGATAAAACGTCTGCGTGCTTGGTATGGTGGAGTTGGGATGCCATGTAAGAAACATCACTCTGAATAACCACCTCTAGTGATGCCACGTAGGCAATATCACTAGGCTTTCGCCCGGGGGCTCGTGTAGTCATGATGGCGTATTTGCACTAGAGGTTAACACATTTGTGTATGGGTGATTGATGGGGTCGTGACGCCACTTAGGCAATATTTTTGGCCAGGTTACATTCGGCTTTTGTACTCGTACTGATACTTATCCATTTTCGCTGCTTATGTATGATATTCATGTATTGTTTTAATGTCATATATGTATTATCCTAGGCAATGATGTGTAATGATGTGTATAGGGTGTTACACATATTTTTTCATTAAACTTTAAATTTGTTCAATCTAATCAATATAATTTATTTTCTTTTTCAACTAGTGTCTTGCCCGTGCGTTCGCACGGGTACCCGTCGTGTTT
Source organism: Vicia villosa (assembly GCF_029867415.1). Taxonomy (NCBI): domain Eukaryota; kingdom Viridiplantae; phylum Streptophyta; class Magnoliopsida; order Fabales; family Fabaceae; genus Vicia; species Vicia villosa. The sequence goes on along the minus strand of NW_026704956.1, from coordinate 382,122 downwards.
ACGCATTGTGGTCGAGGAAAATAAAAGATATAGGGAAAAATAAATTTTGAAGGAAGAGGTTAATATAATAATATAAAAAAAATTAACAATATAAAAAAATAAAATATAAAAGTATTAATAATATAAAAAATTAATAATATAAAAAATTAATAATATAAAAAAATCAAATATAAAAGTATTAATAATATAAAAAAATCAAATATTTCAATTGATAATACTAAATCATGTTTGATGTTATGTTTCATGATTTTTTTTTAATTGTATGTAATATTTTATACTTTAAAAAATAGAAAAATGAAATATAATGTGGATAATATTATATAAAAAATTAAAGACTATTAAATGAAAATTAACTTTCATTTACAAGTTAAAAGTAGAAAAAAGAAAATAAATTAACCTTCTACCATTGAACCTGGTACACAAACCTGGCTGATGAAGTAGAAGAAAGTCTAAACAGAGAGAACTATGTTGACATTTACAAATAGAAGCTCCTTCTATTTCTATACATACAAAATATTCTATGTTAGAGCAAAACGAGTCGGGAAAACACCTTTACACGTTTCCCATCATTAGCAAATGAAAGTGCAATAGATCTAATAAGTTCCATCAAGGTGCCAATATGATAAACATTCTATATACTGAAAGATAAATGTCTCCAAACTTAAGTATGTCAAATCTCATACCAAAGCTTATAACCACAACTTGGGAATCATCGGTCAACCTGCATAATTTAGTCACTACACTGTAAAATTCAAATATCCAATGTCATTCATCAACAATAATCTTCATGTTAAGTCAGTTCAGTTATTGTCAGGGGTAGGATCACGGGTTTAAACCCGAGACATTCACTTGTTCTGGATAAGCTCCAGCAGCTGTCTCACCATTAAGCATCACACAGTCTCTTCCATCCAGAACTGCATTGGCAACATCAGTAGCTTCGAAGTTCCCTGCATAGTTAACAATTTCAATAAGCCATAGCTCCATTAACATTCACCTTCAAAATCATCGATTAAAATATATATAGAAATTTCCAGTATACCAATGGTTTACTCAAAATGCATCAACATGGCTTTAATCAAAGGTGTGCATCAACATCAACATAAACCCCAACATGATCTATTTTTTTTTTATGAACACTACAATAGAGTAACATACAAAGTAAGGGAATAAAACAGACGAACAATATTGCAAAGGTTTCTTGACACTCTGCTAACTTCTCTGAAGCTTCTATTATCTCCCATTCCTGCAGAATTCTTAAACAAACCTCAAAACAATATTGCAACAGAGTTTGATTTTCCTAGTAATGGAATAAAACAGCCGAACTTACAGCTCACAGCGGGTCATTTTTCTTATTAACGTAATCATTCGAGTGCGCCCTTTTCATGCTGAGAGGATAAAAAAAAATCATATATGAGTATGACAATATTTAAATAAGAAAATAAGAGCCAAATGCTTCAAAATAGTGTAGCACCGACACCTCTAAAAAAAGGCGATTCCATGCCAGTGTCGTGTTTCCAGTATGTTCGTGCTTCATTGCTTCAAAATTATATTACAGTCGTGAACATAGTTATAGAATATATTGAAGGATTAGATTAATTTGTACCTTTCAAGCTGAAGCTGAAGTTCAATAAATTTCGTGTCTAATTCTTCACAATAGTGATTCTTGCTTTCCAGTTCCACTTTTAATTCCAAAATCTTGTGATAAGCCTTGTTTAGTTCGGTTTCTGTAAGCTGAGTGTCATGATCTCTATTTAAGGATCTTTCGTTTTGCATTTGATCTTCAAGTCTTTTATTGGACTCCTTTAAGTTTTGTAACTCAAATCTCAAGCTGGCAATCGTTTTCTCTAATTCCTGAAATCGTTTCGTATCTATGACTGTTCCGGTTTCAGATTCATGTTCACTTCACGTCTCATCCCAATCAAATTGTTTTTTAATTTTATCCTCCATACTTGAAACATCGTGATTGAAAAGTAATGATTGATAATCCATTCCAATGCTGTAGTTAGTTTTATGCCAAAATTTTCATGACCAGCCTTACCATTGAGCAAACTGTAACAGGCATTGAGAAATTTCTTTAATACATCAATAAGATCAGATGTTCTGCCTTTATGTGTTCTCGTTAACTCGTGTAAAACAAAACACAAGATAAAGTTAAAATTTGAAACACGTTTGAAATAAATGGATAAAGAGCATTCAACATTTTGAAGAATAGCTGCACACATGAAAATGATAATTTCTTCTTACTCATTGTGTTGGTTCTAGTGCTAAGGTTAATAATTAAGATAGACACATAAATCAACAGGAAAAAAGATATCAACACATAAGGCTAACATGCTCAGGAGATTTTGACTTGCATTGATTTGGTTTTTAGTTTATCATTACAAACAAATCAAAATTTCCCTCACGTAATTTAAATTCATTCATTTCCGCATATAATGATACAATTTAAAGCAGCATACCTGTGTGCCATGGAGTTCCCAGTTTTTTGTCAAGCGCATCCTGAATTGGCTTGTTGGTGTTATCTTGTGCGGTTGCTGGTAGGATATATAAATAATGAAGTTAGAAATCTTGTGCTTAGTAAAAATCAAGGAATTGTAATGTGAGTGTACCTGTGGTCATGATAGCTGATTTAATAGTTGCAGTCATCCAATTCGAATGGAGAGTTTTGATTAGTCCTGCAATTCCAGCCACATGGGGGCAAGACACAGAGGTTCCTTGCAATACATTGAATGGAACTCCTTGGCGATTGTCTGTTAGTAAGTTGGATGCACTTGCAAATAGTGAATAGGCAGCAAGTATGTTCACACCAGGTGTGGTTACATCAAGATGAAACAAAAACAAATTTAAGAAACCACATCGAAAAAAATAAAGACAAATTTAAGATGTTTTATAGATAGTTGATACGTTGAGTATTGGTGGTTGAATCTTCCAGTAGCATTCTCTTGCCGGTAAAATGTTCCCTCAGTATCAAAAACCAAACCACATTCAGTTTGAAAACCATTTCCGGGAAGAGAATTACCGCATTGACACCGAAAGCGGTATTGCGGAAGTTAACAACATTGCGGCGGAAAACAGTGACTCATAAATGAATACTCTTTGAATAAAATGTTAATTCCACTCCCATGAGGGAAAATTAGATACAGCTGGTTTAGCAAAATAAAGAGATATCATATTAAACAATAGACACACTATAGATTATTGCAAATAAGCGCGAGACTTTCCAGATAATTCTAATAAGCATGAGACATCCCTTGCTTCACATCAGCCAATTTCTTCTCCACTCATGGTTTTCCAGTAAATTGCAGCCTTCCCAAATTCAAACATAGCCCATGAAGGTAGCTTGCACCTGTAAACATCAATAACATATGAAGCATAGACACACTAACACCAAACATGATATTGACTCATCGATACTAATAGTAGTTTGAAACTTAGAATAACTAAATGTAACATTCAAATTTAAGTGTCCATGTCAGACACCAGACATCTGATACTATTTGGTGTCAGACACACCTTCAATTTTAAGTATCGATTATACATAGTTCCTAGCTTTATAAGCATAACAAATAATATTCCTATGATCATTCTTCTCCATAGTCTTTCCAAATAGTGGCGCAGAGCGGCCGGCCCTAAAAGTGGGATAGAGATATAGTGTATAGAACGATGACTGCTCTATTTCGGGTTTTTTAGAGGGGAAAAGGATAGCGGGCCCGAAACAGTAAGAGTAGGATCTGTAGCCACCCTGCCAACCAAACTTATTCCTGTGAGTCATCACAACATTCTAATTTGTAGAAGAAGAAAGAGATTGTTACATTAGAACATTTGAAAACATATGTATGTAAATGAGCTAGAAATTGAAAGTTCTATCAAACCCACTCATCAGTAACATTATAACAACAGTGTCCTCAGCAATCTTCCACAAACCTCATCACATTAACAACAACCATTCACACAATACCCGCCTTTCAACCATTCAAAGCCGCAGCAATAATACTCCTCCACCATACCATCGCTGTTGAACCAACACAAACAGCCACCTTGTAGCACGACAACCGTGAATACTGCATACAGTTAAAATCCAGCCCTGCATACACTACTAAACCCACACAATTCAACCAGTTAATTCATTTAACCAAGGGGCATGATGCAATCACGATACAGGTTCAATTAATTCAGGCGACACATATATTTCCTGCAGGCGACATCTATCTATATTTATCATCATCAAATAATAACAAATATAAATTTTCATATATTTCACAAAATACTTAAATTAAGTATTCAGGAGTTTTCATTTTTACCTTAGCCTCTTTGCCAAACTTAAACCAATGTTGTTCTTGATCTTGTCCATTACCAAACTTCAAATTTATTCCTGTACGTGTGAAAAATGAAAATCAATCTAACATTCTTCCAACCTGCATTATGTATTAGTAATATATTTAAACTAAAATTCCTGCTGCAAAAACCAATAATTTCCGCTACTGTCCGCTACTTGAAATTTGAAGTGCATCCGGATATTTTATAAAACCGACATTTTCCTGCCAAAGAACCAATAATCCATCCTCGAGTAAGTGCACAAGTAATGGGAAATCATCTACTGAGAAGCTGCAGAGTAGTTGAGCAGACAACCAAAAGGAATTCTGAGATCCATGTCCAGCAGTGCGTAGCATCCGCCGCACCTCTTCAAGACTGTTACATATGCATCCTTAACATCAATAGACTAAGCAAACCTGCAGGAAATACATCAGCGGTAGCACGTCACAATTAGCTATGCGTCACTTCACACATTCAGCTAAGTATAGTGCACTACCTTAAACAATCTAAAGGCAATCAAATCATTCAGAAATTTTTTATGATTAGTTCCCAAAGAGAACAAAGAGAAACTTACAGATTTCACATTTTTATATTATAGGCAAGCAAGAAGATTTCATCAATTATGCTTATGACATACCGTCTTCAATTTGCCTCAACTTGGACTAAAGTACGTCGATCTCTTCATCAACCTTTCCTGACCTCTATTAACAACATACAATACATACATAAGATGTTAAACACATGATCCTAAAACTCTTCACCAATCAAATACTAAACGTTTTCGAAATAAAAGTAAGAAAAACTCAAAAAGTGATTGGTTTGGATCTTTTAGCGAACACTTTGCAGGCAACAAATTGGTCGTATGACATGTTTTTCAACAACAAATTGTCCAGCAACCGCACCGCCGACGAATCTTCCCCCTTCCGTGTGAGTCAACACCACCAAACCTGAAACAACAAACACTAAATCAAAATCAAAATTGAACCTGTCTAATACTCAATAATATCAATGAAAAAGAGATGGAGATGAAAGAAGAAGAGGGAGAAGGAGAGGGAGAAAGAAGATGGAAGCAGAAGTCGCATAGAAGAAAAATCAATCCATAAAGAAATCAACAGCCTAGTGATTTATTATGAATAAGGATGAGAAGTTGTAAGCATTTCAATTTCGTAACCGTGTTGGAAGTGGAGAAACCATTTGAATTTAAGACCATGAAGTAAATAAGTAACGAATGCATAGTGGAAGATGGAGGGAGAAAATTACACAGCAATAACTGCCGCAGCCCACCATGCAGATGAATGATCAGAAAATGATGCTTAACCGCCAAAGCTGATGTGGAATTATCAGAGAACAGATGCTGATGTGGATGGCCTAAGAATTGCTCAAATGGTAGACTCTTCTTAGACCATTTACAATGGGGGTGTTGAAAAAATTATTCAATAGTTGAATGTCTACAATGGTTTGTTGAATGAGGTGTTTAATGTGATGTGGATTAATTGGTGTTGAAAAGATTCAACATGTTGAATGAGAAAAAAGTGGGGCCACATGCAACACTTTACACAATTTTATTGGTTGTTGTGATTATTTAGATTTTATTTTCTTTTAATCATTTAAAATTAATTATTTCATAGTAAATAAATTTTTTATTTATTTTTATTTTTATCAAAATTCATTATTTTTTTCCTCTATAAATAGAGACTTGGTTCATTTGATTTGGACTCATAAAAAAAATTCACTTTTTTCTCTCAATTTTTTTTCTATTTAGCCTTAAAAAAATCATTGTTTGTAGCTCTAAACATCCTTGTAGTGAAATGGATCCCAACAATAACCCTTTTAACACCCTGAGGCAAGTGAGTCTAGTACACCGGAGTCATTCTCGACCGAGGTGCTACCTGCATTTGCGAATCACGTGCGTGCTAGATCTGTGATGCGTGATTCAAATGTACATCACGAATTGCAAGCAGATCTAGTCAAACACATATGGGAAAAGTTCGGAATATTTCATAATTAAATAAATTGTTTGTGAGCCGAGTCTATTGTACTAATTAAATTATGTGTGTTTCATTTTTTGTGTGTTTCTTTTTTAGTGTGTTGTGTGTTTAGTGTATTTATTGCATTTTTAAGTTTTTTTTATAATTTTATTTTTTTAAAAAATAACTATTTTTACATCTCTTATTTATTACTTGCAAGAAAAAAAATTAAGAATAGAAAATTAGAAAAAATAAATAAATTATTAAATTTAAAAAAAAAAGTTTAAATATTAATTATTTTAATTTAATTTTAATTGATAATAGATATTAATATATAATCATAAAAACAAAACTTTAAAAGAAAATAAGAATATGATGTGGGGTAGGGTGTTGAATTTTATTAAACAAAACCATTGTAGTGAAAAAAAATTGAATAGGTGTTGAATTATTAGGTGGAAGAGAGAGAAGATGATGTGGAAGATAAAAAGTGAAAAAGTAGGGTGTTGAATAATGTAACCATTGTACATAGTCTTATGTGATAGATATTAAAGGAGATTTGTTTTTTAAAATGAGATTTTCTTAAAAAATTTCTCTCTCTTACTTATTATGTTTTTTTTTCGTTTCAATTTAAATTTCTAATTTAAAAATTATAAATTTATTTATTTTAAAATTATTCTAAAATTACTAGAGAGATAGGGAAACAATAAATTTATAATTTTTTATTTAAAATATTCCCTATCTCTATACCTCTCATTCTCTCTTTATTTAAAGGCTTAAATAGTCTTTTGATTCCTGTAAGTTAGCGTGTTTTTGGTTTTCGTCCCTGTATTTTTTTTCTTGGATAAAGTCCTTAAATATTGAATTTCTTATGGATTTAGTCCCTAAAACTAAAATTCGCAGGAAAATCTGCAGGTTTTCTACAAATTTTCCTTCAGATTTTCCTGCAAATTTTAACCTTAGGGACTAAAACTAAAAAAAAAATTAACATCGAGGGATCATTCCCAAGAAAAAAAGGATACAAGGACGAAAATCAAAAACACGCTTAACTTACAAGGACCAATTGACTATTTAAGCCTTATTTAAATTATTTCTACAAAATCACGTTGATTGATTGATTGTTTTTCCATACACCTCATTAAACATATACAACCATTAAAATTGATGTAGCAGCAAATAAGAATTTGAAAATTTATGTTATTCTTGAAAAATAACGTAAATGAACCGCTGTTTTTAATATTGGTTTGTTTAAGTTGTTTTTTAATAATAACTTAAACCAAATTGCATTCAACCCGTAATTCATCTCTTGCTACTTAACACATAGGATTTGGTTCAATGATTGAAGTTTTTCAAAGCAACGGTTCATTCCAAGTTTATTTTACAAAGCATCAATATGTTGACTATTTCAGAATCATCATCACCACTATCATTATCATTATTTTAATCGATGGTGATTATTACTATGATGACAGTGATGAAGATGATTCGGAATATCTCAACAAATTTGATGTTTTACCATATAAATTAATAGAGAACGCAGAGTTGCTTTGAAGAATTTGAGGCAATAAACTAATTTCTACGTGTTAAAGTGCGATAGATGAATTAAGAGATACATGCAATTTGAAAAACATTGAATAATCTAAGTTGCATTTCAAATATAACTTAAATTTCAAATTATTATTTTCTAATCACTTTAAATGAATGCATGTTCAATGAAGGTTAGTCAAAGAAACAATCTATATACATTATAATAAACTCAATAACAATAAAAACAACATACATCAACACAAACAACATTTATCAAAAACAACATAGACCTATCAACAACAAGAACACACACTATTTATGAACAACAACAATAACATACATCAACAACGACAATAGTGTACCTTTTATTGAAAAGTTTCATAGAATGATTTGAAGTAGATTTGATCAAACCATTTGTGTTTCTATGAAGAAAAAATATAAGGCGGGTGAAGCTGCCAAAATAGATTCATATTTCTTATATTGCTTCTCCATAGCAGCATAAATGGTTTCAGCTTTCGAAATAGAAACAACCTTCTGAGAATAACCTGTGTTGAAAACATAAGCTAGCATTAACAGCATCTTAACATAAACGAAAGCATAATCCCAAAAGGTATGAAAAATCCATTTAAAGAAGAACTACTGTTATATATGGAAAATATATGAAAAATGTAATAATATTAATGGAGAAGATTACCTTTTAGTTTGAAGTTAGTATTCAGGGCGAATTCACTGCATTGAAAGATATAGATGTTAAGGTTTTGTTTTAAGAAAAAAAAGGAATAAAACGTATCAATAACATGGAAGAAAGATTATGAACATGAACTTGATTACCTTTAAGTTTGAAGATGTTATTGAGGACGAATTCGTAGGGTGTGGAAAAGGGCGTAGTTAGGGTTTTGTTTAGAGACTGACGGCTATTCTGATGGAAATGTTGATAACCTTGCATATATATATATATATATATATATATATATATATATATATATATATATATATATATATATATATATATATATATATATATATATATATATATATATATATATATATATATATATATATATATATATATATATATATATATATATATATATAACATATCACCACGGCTGCTAAACTAAACCGTGATAATATGTATATACTATTCACAATGGCATCTGGTATTAACTGTGATGATAGGTCTTTTTATTTTAATATATTTATAAAAGTATAAAGACAACCCTTTTTATAACGAAAAAGAAGTGAAAATTTTGGTGCTGGGAATCAAAGCAAGTAACCTTTATTATATCACAACGTTTGTTTTGCTGGACCGTGATAAAATGTTTTTTAATTAAATATTAAAAATTTAAGGTGAGCGAATATCACTTACAACTATGGTTAACTAGGTGGCCGAAGTAATATGGTTTCACCAAAGGTATATTTTGTAATAGTAGTAGGATGCATAGGAGTAGCCATGATCTTGCAATTTTCTAGCTTGAATTTTTCGAAATCTCCTTGGTGTACTTTGTTTGATGAACATAGACACCACCATTCTTGATTTTAATCTAACCAAGTTTTTCCATCCATTATTGTGCTTAATCTCAAGCACATATTAAATCATTTTGTAATCATTTTTCATGTAAGATTTTCATGATCAACATTGTGATTTTCGATGAAACCAACACCCTCTCAATTTTGAAAAGTTAAAAAGCCTTCCAACAATATTCTTTCATCTTTAACCTCTATTTATTTCAGATCTTGATTACGAGATATTTGTAAGTGATTGAGGGAGATGTCGTCTTGAAACTAATCGTTCTTGAAGATTTGGTTGAGATTTTTCAGGTAGCTTGCAAGGTTGAGGTTGTTGTCATTGGTGCTAACAATTATAGTGAAAATAAGGAGGTTCATATCTCCATATTACCTTGGTAGTGACTGTGTGTAAGGATACGAACAAGCTGGAGTTCTTCTCAAGCCTTTCGCGCAAAAATTTGAAAAACCTATGATATTCTATTTTACGAAAATCAATCGAATTTTGTTTTTAGTCTATTTGCCCCCTCTAGATTATTTTCCTACTCCATATTCTCATCCAACATATCACATGTTGATCTTCATGGATGCATACTTGGGGTACAACCAGATTTGGATGGATCCCGTGAAGGTGGAGAAAAACACAAGAAATGGGGGGGTTTGAATTCTGTTCTTCAATATGTAATTTCCCTTTTCTCCAATTTTTCCTTTCTTCTGATATCTCATTTATTTTGGATATGCTTTGGACAATATTGAGGAAGCATGATAATGCATAACCAACGAGACATACATTCATTTAGTTTTTTTCATTATCATAACTTCTGACTTAGTTAAGCAAACTTCTGAATAAGGATTGCATAGAAAGTCTGAGCTAAATGAAGGTTCAAAAATCAAAAGACACATTCATTTTTATCCTGGTTCATCTTCTCAATAAGGCTACCTCTAGTCCACCCTCCTCGGGTGATTTTGCCTTTCTCAGTCGAGGACTTAATCAACTATAATCAATCTTGATTACAACTGCACAAGCAACCTTCTTGTGACTAACCATCCACACAAGCTATCAGCGAGTGACTAACCCTAAATGATGAATCGTTCAGTTATCTCAGCAATATATAACTTTCATCAACCTAGAAAATCCTGTACAAGCTACCCGCTAGTGACTAACCCTAGACAATGAATCGTTCAGTGATCACAGCAAGATATAACGTTCATTGACCTAGACACCTCCAATAGTCTAACTAGACTTCTTGGACATCTCAAGTATCCGAATCAGAAGGATACTCAAGGAACACCAATTCAACCTAGAATTGTTCTTCTAGAGATTACAAGAGTGCTTCTAATCAAGCAGATTTTTCTCCTATTCTAAGAGCATATTGTTTATGACACACTGACTAGAAGTCACTTCTGGTGCCTAAACAATTTATCAGAAGTTTCTTAAGAAATAACACATTACGAGCAACAACTCTTGTGTTTTACATGTTATAACAAGAATTAAAAATATCTTGTAGTCTTCAACTTTTGGATGAGATCTTCTTCTTCTAAAAGGAGATTAAGAGCAACAGCTCTTGTTTCAAATTGCTTCTTTGACTTGTGTAGCAACCGGCCTAAAATTTTAAGGAAAAGAGTCGCCACCATTTATTTTATCCTAAAGGAAGGGAATTAAATGGATTACCCTAAGTTAGAGATTCTAAGTTCGTGAGTCGGTTAAACGAAGGGAAGGTGTTAGGCACCCTTCGTCTCCCTTGTATTCAGGGGGACCCCTTCTAGGTTTAGGTTTTCATAAGTTTGAACTTGAGATACGGTAAACGCACATCTACCCATATCTTAAAAATAGTTATGTTGATATTTTAAAAGAAAAATATTAATAAATTTTTTATGATTATACTCGCTAGGGTTTCAAAACCCTATGCCTACGTATCCTCTACTGCAATGAGGAAGTCAGAGTACCGTAGTTCATGTTAAAGTAGTTGGTTAATTATTTTTTAGGGCTTGTGAAATATTTTAGAAAATCTCCTTGAATTTGTCTGAGTTGAAATGGTGTAATCGTAGACGTAGTTCGTGGTTGATTTTAAAATAAATTCACTATCCTAATTTTTTGGGAAAATAATATTAGATTCAAATTATTATGTTAGTAATGATAATAAGAAAAAGGTTTGGACTATTTAGATATTTTAGCAACTAAAGGAATTAATATAATTGTGTAAACAACATGAATGGGATTTATAAAAGTATTTTAAGAATAAATTAGGAGTCTAACCGGGAACTTAATAATCACATAATTCTTTGCCCCATTTTTTAGACGATGTATCGCTTATTTAATTATTATAAGCATGCTGTTTATTTACTATAGAATATATTATTTGAATTAACTATCCTAAATATAATTATTAATTTTTTATCTTAAATTTAATGACAATAATTTAGGTATTTATATATAAGTTATTTAAGCATGAGATTTAGTTTTAATTATTTATCCAAAAACGACAGTAGAAAATATGATTAATCAAATGAGAAAAATAATTAAAATTAATCAAATGATAAAAATAATTAAATAAAATTAATTAGTTTTAATATGTTATTTGGATTTTATACAGAGGGTGCATTTTAGTTTAATAGGTAAATTAGGGGCATCTAATAATAAAAGAATCTGGCCCAAAAGAACATTTGGGGTCCAGAATGTTACAGGGGTGTATGTTTATGAGGACGATAGAAAAACAGGGAATGAAGGGTGTGAATAGAAGTGGGCTTAGGCCCGGACGAAATTATGAGGATCTGTTAGGATCCAATGTGTATGCGTGCTTGGGTTTACAGTGGACTAGCAGAGATCTACGTATCAGATTAATTTAGATTAAAAAATTAATTAGAGAACACGGTAACGGGTACACACAGGATTATTATCTTAAATTATTTGCAATTTTAATGAAAAAAAGAAATTGTGAAAGGGGTGGTTACGATTCATCTTATTTATCATTTCCCATTAACTATTCTCTCTCTTCTCGTTTACTCTCTCTTTCCTATCCTCTTCGTTCTCTCTTCCCCACACACAACAATATCAACATAAATTTATTTCAAAACCCAGAACTTCAACATCAAAACTAAACTCTAATCCAAAAAAAAAAAAAGACTATCGTTACCTCTTGCTCGCTGTGAACCTTGATACGTTGGATTTGCTTTCGATCCTTGACTCTTGTCTCCGATTTCAGGTGGGCGGCGGAATGAGGAAGGGATTAGGGTTTCAGATTTGAAACTCCTAATTCGGCGACGCAACTTTGGGAGATTTCGCGACGAAATCCTTCTTTTCGGTCCTTCTTTCAGATTTTTAGGTTCCAATTTATAGACTTAGGTTTTGATTCGAATTGGGAAATAATTTGATTGTTGTTTATGAGGAAATTGATTTCGAATTTGATTTGAAGTTTGGAGTTTTTTGATTTAGGAAATTAATATTAAAGATTGGTTATTTGTCGTAAATTGTATTGATTTATTCGTATCTGTGTTTGATTTCATCTTTAATCAATAAAATCATTCCTTTTCTATATTTGATCTTGTTGGATTTGGGTTAAAATCGAATTAGGGTTTGTGTTACGGTGCGGCGGCTTCTTGTGGCTTGAAGAGTTTTAAGATAAATTGATAATGACAGTTAGATTACTAATAATAATAATTAATGAAATACTTATATTATAATTTTTATTAGGAGTTAATGGTTATATTAACTAATAATAATAATAATACTTACTAATAATAATAATTTTAATAATAATACTCACTAATAATAATGATTTTAATAGTAAAATTTGTTGATATAATAACAATTTAAACATTAATCCTAATATTAATCTAAATAACTGTTAATAAATAAATAATGGTTAAAAGTTAATAATAAGAATGCTTAGAATTTTAATTATAATATATATATATATATATATGTACGTTTTAGTTATCTTAATAGTCATAAAATATACATATTAGGATAACTTATATAACCCAAACACATATATACTCATACACTAACTAAATAATGTCTTAATATAAAAAAAAGAAAATTTACGTATAGAAATCTATAATTGTTTCTAATGGGCCAAGCCTAAGGTTTTTAATGGGCCACATAGTAACAATATTTTTGTAAGTTCAAAAAAAAAAGAATTAGTAGAAGAAACATTTTTTAAATAAATCGATTTGACTATTAACACCAATGCAGGCAAATTTGGGGTATGACAGCTGCCCCTATTTAATAATATTTGATCGAAGGGTGCGAGAATACGAAGTTCTCGCGCGTTCGGAATGAAGATTTATTAAATACAGGAAGACCCCAAAATTTGACCTGAGTTTGAAAAAAAAAAGATAGCAAAAAAAAATGAGGTAGAGATGACGTGGGTAGTCCACCAATGTTCGAGTAGAATAATTACAAATTTAGTGTTCTTACCACGACCGAGAGGGTAAGTCATACTAGTTTTGAAAAGGGTCCTCTGCTAAAGCCTTTACGGCTAATATAGTATATTGTGTCATGGATTTCATATATTCGTCACAACCTAGAGAATAAAAAATAATGGGTTTCAACTCTATTTTAGATCTTAATCCAATAGAATTGAGGAAAGGTGGAAAATTTACTTGCCACATCCTAGAGAGCAAGTAGTCGTCAATTTATTCTTTATTTATCACGACCTAGAGGATAGATAAAGTTTGCGTTTAACCAAGATTAGATAGTATAATGACTGTAGATAATCATGCCTATACTAACTGGTAAACGTTCTCACCAAATGTTTGCACCAAATGTTCCCCAAATTGTTCTCACTAGGAGTTTGCACCAAATGTTCCCCAAATTGTTCTCATCAAGTATTTGCGTTTAACCACAATTAGATAGTAAAAATGACTGTAGATAATCATGCTTATGCTAAGTGGTAAACTTTCTCACCAAATGTTTGCACCAAATGTTCCCCAAACTGTTCTCACCAAGTGTTCGCACCAAATATTCCCCAAAATGTTCTCACCAAGAGTTTGCACCAAATGTTCCCCAAATTGTTCTCACCAATTTTTTTTTGCCCCAAGCACCAAATTTTCTCACCAAATGTTTGCACCAATGTTTGTGTATTTCTGATTTCGATGATTTTTAATCATCAATTTTTTTGTGTTTATTGACATCGGCAAGGTTACTGGAAATCGTCAATTAGGTGATTGGAAAATATGTGTTCAGTAAGGCTGCTGACATTGGTAAGGCTACCGGAAATCATCAATCAGGTGATTGGAAATAAACAAACAGTAAGGTTACTGTCATCGGTAAGGCTACCAGAAATCATCAATCAGGCGATTGGAAATAAAAAAACAGTAAGGTTACTGTCATCGGTAAGGTTACCGGAAATCATCAATCAGGCGATTGGAAATAAACAAACAGTAAGGTTACTGTCATCGGTAAGGCTACCGGAAATCATCAATCAGGCGATTGGAAATAAACAAACAGTAAGGTTACTGTCATCGGTAAGGCTACCAGAAATCATCAATCAGGCGATTGGAAATAAACAAACAGTAAGGTTACTGTCATCGGTAAGGCTACCGGAAATCATCAATCAGGCGATTGGAAATAAACAAACAGTAAGGTTACTGTCATCGGTAAGGTTATCGGGTGCTAAGCAAACTTGATTTTTTTTGTAAAAGAGTTTTGTTGTATAACTTCCAAGTAAATTTAGGCTTTGCAAAAAAAGTTTTATGCTTAAAGAGATGAGATGAATGCTATGCATGATTCATGATAATGAAATGACTCGATTGTCCAATAAGTTTGTGGATGATTATGATTGAGACGAGTCACTTATGCAACAAGGCTGCTTATTAAAAGCAAGTTGTTTATGCTGGTATGGCTTCCCGACACTTGTTTTTGAACTCGTAAATTGTTGGCGTAGGAGAAGGATCCAAGGGAAATGTGAAAGTACGCAGAATCATATTTGAACATAGCATTTAATGCTTGGTATAGATTGAGTCAGGAAATACCTATTTCCAAGGCGAATCTCATCATTTGTGTTTGATAGCGTGTCTTCTACAATTTTCTTCTTTCAAGATAGTTACTATTGGTGGCGTTATTGGTGGCGTTTCTTGTTTCACTCTTCCAAGATGTAGATCAAAATAGATGTTATAATTATGTCTTTACTTTGAGTACGGTGATTTCTTGCATGTGATTTAACTGGACCAATTTACGATGTTCTTAGAAGTTTTTTATCATTAGGTCAGAACATCTTTTGTTTACATTGCTTGTTCTTCTGAGGAAGCTTATTGAGCTTTTGTTTCTTTGATGACTTCTGATCTTCTGACTTTAATTGTTTGAACTTGCTTTTAATCAGAACATCTGATTATTTGACAATGTTCCATTTTTGTGATCTTCTTGTTGTTTTCAAACTTCATGCATATGATATTTCTGGTTTATTTCTTTGAGCTTGTCTGATACATTTTCTGATCTGTTTTATTCCTCAGTCTTTAAGCCCGTTTCTGATATAATCATTATGCTTGTTTTTGATGAATGTTGTATAAGGCCTTTTAGCATAACATCTGCACACCTAATGAAATCATTAGTAATAAAATTGCTACTCACAAAATATATGCTCGTTATCATCAAAACCAAATTCTGAACATAGATCTCAATCTTGTTCTAACATCTCGTAGATGTATGATAACACGAAAACGTATTGTATATTTAGCTTAATTTACATGAATTATTTTCCAATTTTATTTCAATTATTTTACTTTATTTCGTATTATGTCGGTATTTCTGTTTTGTTTTAGGTATTTAATAAATCAAGGCTTGCAAAGAAAATAATCAAAGAAATGAGCCAAAATGAAGAGAAAAAGACTAAAAGGGTGCTTAAATGATAGGGGGTGCAAACAAGAAGAAACAGGCCCACGGACCAAGCAGCCCAAGAAGGAGGATGCACGTCACCAAGTGGCCCAAGACGAGTGGCACCCCCCAGACCACACAGGTCGTCGCCCCCCCTCCTGCCGGTCGGCATACTTCTTTTAATTAGTGTGTGATGTGAGTCACACACTCACACTCAGAAGAGACCGTCGTCAACCCTATATTTTCTCAGACTATTTTTCCTCCGTAAAGCCAGCACTGAGATGAAACAATTCAAGATTCAAGATTCCTAAAGCAACTCTATAAATACCTAGCAAGAAGATTTGAAGAGGGACAAAGTTTTTAACCTACTGCCGTCAAATTTAATTTCTCTGCATTCTATTTCCAGCTCAGTTCAAGTCTTCTTTTCAACCATTTTTCCGCAATAGATTTCCACACCAGAAATACTATTGCATTTCAATTTTCTTTCAACTTCAGAATTTAGATTCAGTTTTAGGAATAGAGTTTGTTTCTGCAATTTAATTCCAGTTCCGGATTCAAGATTTGGTACTGCCAGATTGATCTTTTCAGTTCCGCAATTTAATTCAGGTTTTTGTTTTCAGTATTAATTATTGTTTATTATTTATGTTGTATTGTCAATTTATGTCTGGATCAATAAAAGTGAGAGTTAATTAAAATAATGTCCGGCTAAATATTTATTACCAGTATGTAAAGTCATATAACTGAGGGAATCTAGTAATGCTTTCAACGTAATTTATTAATGAAAATCTATTTATCTTGTTATAATTTCTAATACTTAATTAAACCGTTTTGTAACGAGAGTTAAAAACAATAGAAGTTAGGAACAATAAAAATGAGAGTTTGAGATTTTAACTGGACAGTAGGAATTAAGTATTACCCTTAAATACAGCGAGAGTTCTTTAAGGTTAATTAGTCTTCATTTGTTTTCAAAAATTATTTTAAGCTTTAATTGACACAGCGAGAGCACTCACTTAGGTTTAATAATAAGATCGTAATCAATAAACACGAGAGTGTGAGAGGAAGGCTTTTAAACTAATGATTTCTACGGAAAGATATTTTAAATTACGATTTACGTTGATAGTTTACTAGATCCCCGACGTCCGACTATTACATACCGGTATAATTCTCTCTTAACTCAAATTAATTCTATTTCCTTATTTCCCCCATCTGGTCCTAATTAATCAGATATTAGCCTTAGATTTACGTAGTAACAATTAAGTACCGTAGGTCGATTCTTAGTCCTTTGGGTTCGATAATCTTTAAAGTTACGCGATAGACTGTGCACTTGCAGTCATAATCATAGACATACCCATTTTGTCGCGATCAAGTTTTTGGCGCCGTTGCCGGGGACTAATTTAGTCGATATTGTAATCAAATGTTACGTTGTAGAGACTTAAGCACATTTAAACTACTTTAATTCCCTTTGGGCATGCCAAGTACTCGCTCTCGAAGTGAAGACTTAGTGCTGCCAATTCTCGAACCAGGGCGTTCTATCACTCTATCACGTCGATTACGACGAACTCGCACT
Organism: Vicia villosa; assembly: GCF_029867415.1. Lineage (NCBI taxonomy): Eukaryota > Viridiplantae > Streptophyta > Magnoliopsida > Fabales > Fabaceae > Vicia > Vicia villosa. The sequence goes on along the minus strand of NW_026704956.1, from coordinate 364,430 downwards.
CTTGTTCCTAACCCTATTTCTGAACCAGTTGAAGAATCTAACATGGGAGAACAGTCGCGTCCTCTAAAGTCTTACGTTATCCCTTCGCAAGCTGAACTACACAATAGCATTGCTGCTCCTTCTATTGAGGCGAACAATTTCGAACTAAAGCCATCTTTGTTGTCAGCAGTACAACAAAGTCAATTTTATGGGAGTCCGACGGAAGACCCTAATCTTCATTTGTCAGTGTTCTTGCAATACGCAGACACTATAAAAGAAAATGGTGTCAGTTCGGAAGCTATCTGAATACGCCTTTTTCCTTTTTCACTGAGGGATAGAGCTAGAGCTTGGCTCCAGTCTTTACCCGCTAATTCAGTCACTACTTGGAATGAACTAGAAAAAGTCTTCTTGGTGCGATATTTTCCACCTAGTAAAACCGCCATGCTAAGAGCCCAAATCAATGGGTTTAGACAAAAAGACAACGAGTCTCTATTCGAAGCGTGGGAGAGATACAAGGACATGTTGAGGCTCTGTCCACATCACGGATTAGAAGAATGGTTAATTATCCATACCTTCTACAATGGTCTCCTATACAACACGAGACTTAAAATTGACGCCGCCGCATGAGGCGCACTGATGGACAAAGCGTAAGTCGATGCCTATGCACTCATCGAGAGTATGGGTCAAAATCATTACCAGTGGGGAAGCGAGAGAGCTCCGTCAGAGAGAACTTCTGGTGAGAAATCTTCAATGAAAAGTGGTATGTACGAGATAAGCAGCCTTGACCGTGTTAATGCCAAAGTTGATGCCCTAACTCAGAAGTTAAAAAACCTGACTGTAGCACTTGTAGCCGTCGTGGCTGCTGTAGCCCCAAATTGCGAAATATGCGGGATGTCTGGACATGCTTCCCCCGAGTTCCATCTTTTGGCAGGAGTTTCCCCCAAACCAGTAAACTATGCTCAAGGAAACCCTTACTCGAACACACATAATCCCAGATGGAATAATCATCCTAATTTCGTATAAGAACAATAATGCTTTATATGCGCCTGGCCAAGCACCTAGTATACCACCTGGATATCAAAAGGCATCCTTAGCTGCTCCTAACGTCCATAGGAACTCTAACCTAGAAATGATGATGGATAATTTCATAGCCACTCAAAATTAGACTAATAAGGACTTCCTAAACCAAAACGTACACACCAATGAGCAAATCAAACAGTTGGAAACTAAAGTAGACGCGTTAGCCACTCACAACAAGATGCTTGAAACACAAATCTCTCAAGTGGCACAACAACAAGCACCTACTGCCGCACCTGCCGGGACGTTTTCTGGACAACCACAACCGAATTTGAAAGGACATGCTCATGCTATTATTCTGCGAAGTGGTAAAGAGATGGACGAACCAACTGACCCTCGACTTAAAAACCCTGCTATGTTCCAAAGCCCTTGTAAAACAACTGAGGAGGAAAGTGGACCCAATGATAAATCAAGTAACCCAAAAGAGAAAGAGGACAAGGAGGGCGAGACGGAGGAAAAAGAAGCGTCATACGTACCTCCACCACCCTATAAACCACCTATCCCGTACCCTTAAAGATTCGAAAAATCTAAAAGCATAGTGTAGTTTAAGAAATTTGTTAAGCTTCTTAAACAGCTAAACATTACAATTCCTTTTACCGAAGCTATTACACAAATGCCCTCATATGCTAAATTTCTCAAAGAAATTCTATCAAATAAGAAAAAGATAGAAGACAATGAGACCGTAACACCCACTACCGAATGCAGTGCGATAATTCAAAATAAAATGCCACCTAAGCTGAAAGACCCAGGGAGTTTCTCCATACCCTGCAATATAGGAAAATTTGTCATAGACAAAGCTCTGTGCGACTTAGGATCTAGTATTAGGATAATGCCTTTGTCCATTTGCGAGAAACTTAACATGGGAGAGCTAAGACCAACCAAGATGTCAGTACAACTTGCAGACCGTTCTGTTAAGTATCTTGTAGGCGTTCTTGAAAACGTATCAGTCCGCATCGGACAATTTTACATCCCTACGGATTTCATAATTATGGACATAAAGGAAGACGTCAATACCCCTATAATCTTAGGATGACCGTTTCTGGCCACTGCTGGAGCCATTATAGACGTAAAGAAAGGCAAGTTGACATTCGAAGTAGGTGAAGAGAAGGTCGGATTTATTCTAACACAATTCCTTCAAGCCTCAGCTATAGAAGATACATGCTATCTGGTGGACGTTATTGATGAATATATAAGAGAGATAGGATTATCAGAAGAATCTTACTCTGATGTTATAAAGATTCCAATGCCCCTGATTTTCGAAGATGACAATTGGCATTCCGAATATCGAGACGATAGCTTAAGCGAATGCTTAGCTTTAACACCCAACTGTAGCAACCTACCCTAAAAATTTAGCTTTTAGAGTCGCCACCTATTCTACCAAGGCGAATAGGAAACCTATGCAATTAAGAGATCAGGGTAAGATACTATAATCAGGTCGAGGGAAGGTGTTAGGCACCCTCAACCCTTTCCTATTGGCTTTTGAATCTAAAGATAAAGGTTTATGGCTAAAATTGAGGTTTATAGCTAAGGAAGTGAATGGGAAAAAATTGAGATTTTAGGGAAGGGGACTCGCCTTGGTTATCCAAGTGCCTACGTATCTCCTTATGGAGAATCAGAGTCAACGTAGTTCGGGCACAGGATTGTACGCCTTAGAGTTGAATTGAATGTATTTGAGTTTGTTTTGAAGTTGTTTTGAAATGCGAATGTTCGAAGGTATTTTGAGTTACCTTATCGTAGTTGTGAACATCGCAGTGTTGAAACACCGTAGTATCGTGGTTTAGTGTGTTTTGAGTGTTTTAGGATTGGGCGTACAACCCTGATTTTGATTTGTACTATTAACCGCAATAATCGATTGATTCAATTATCATAGTTAAAAGATTGAACATTTGCACCATTACCAAATTTAATCAATTAATTTGATTATTACTAATAACAGATTAAGGTATTTTTTAATTACTATTATGAATTGATCTGCATTGTTACCCCTCGTAATCGATTGGTTCGATTAAAAAGAATAGCAAATTAAGGCGGGAGAGGAAGAACGGTTAATCATCACAACTAATAAAATAATTGCAACCATTTAACCAAATAGAAATTAGTTTTATTTTAATTAAATAGCATTTTAATTAAAATTATTGTTGACCATAGCGATTAATCGATTTAATCGGAACGAACAACAAATTATAATTTAATACAAATATTATATATTAATTTATTTAGAAAAATAATTACTATACATAATTAATTATATTAAAAGATTTAATTAAAAAAGTATGTTAATTAAAATTTTATTTAGTTATTTAGGGTTTTGATTCAATGAGGTTGTTATTAGGGTTCGTGTCATAGGGACTAAATCTAGGGCGTTAGATCTGGCAGGGTAGAAGATTCCTATGGCTGGATCTAGGGGTATATGGTGGAAACTACATGAGGCGCAACATGTGATCAAGGATGGAACTTCAGAAAAAATATATATGTGGGAACGGGGTATCGAACCCACGTCCCCTGATCCACCCCACGCTCTAACCAACTCAGCCACGAGGCCAACGCGTTAAGGAAACGCTTTTAGCATAAAATATATAAGAATCAAACCGACTGATGGAAATGCGCGCGAATTTTAAAAATAGCCAATACGATGATGCCACGCCATCATCTTCTTCACCCGACCTGCAATTTTTAGAAAAAGAAATAGCTACGATTTCGCTACAAAATACTTCATAGCAACAGTGCCCACGAAAATAGCGAATAGCTCCTGCTCACAAATAAATATTTCGCACCCCTCCGGACCCACTCATCTCAACCATACGAACATGCCCCTGCCCTCAATTTGACCTAATTTTACTCCTAACGCAAAGCCCCAAATTAAACCCTAAAAACTCAAACCGGACATTAATGGCAGAACATGATTAAGGTATGCAAACTCCACAAAACAGTCCAGAAACGATCAATGCATTGAACTAAACAAGAATACGCAAGTATATTTCAATGAGGATGCATATATTGTTCAGATCGAAAGGATTTTCAGAACGACTTACCTGGGCAAATACGAGGTAATTCTGGGGGTGCTGATGAAGCGTGATGATCCAGGTAGCTTCAGAGTGATCCCACGGACACGTTGCAATGCTTAAACTCCTCTGAAAACTCTTTAATCTCTCAAACCGATTCTGAATTTTTTAGAGAATTTTTGTCTCTTGAATCCTTTTGCTCTGCCCAGAAAAACCAACCCCCATTCATGTGCATAGCTTCACTTACTTATAGACTCCCATTAGGTCACGAATTGGAGGCCCATGGATCCATAGAATCTCTTTTGCCAATCTTGGAAATTTGATTTATTCTTGATTCATAAGTTACCATATCTAGCCTATTTTATATCAATCTTTCCTTATTTAATTATGCACGAAAATGTGATTGTATTTGGTCATAAATGTTGATTGAAAACAATCAAAACATATTTTCTACCAAAATATTTGATTTTCACTTAATTAAATCATTAAAAATCAATTTTAAATGAAATAAAAATTATGTAAAATCAAATAAGAATGATATAATCCGTGGCATAAGTTTAGAATAACTTGTGGGCCAAGTTTAAGTCATAAAAGTATGGGCCTATTTGCAACAAATCCAATTTGAACCTTCTTATTTCACATTTGGTCCTCCAAAATCACCCGACTTTGATCAAGCATATCTCACTCAATTTGTAAGCTATGAGGGAGTTCTAATACTTTTTGGAAACCTCAAAGTGTCCTCTACAAGTCACTTTGGAACATATTTTTCATTTGGAGCTTTTATCTTGAGCATATCCTCTTTGGAAAAAAACTGCTTTTGAAGAATGCCTGAAAATGACCTGTAATCTTTTGTACTGTACCTCTCAATTGAAGCATTTCTAGCCCTAGCTTGTGAGAGACAAAGTTGTAGAGAATCCAATTTCCTTCAAAATAGGCTTTGAGTGGGGAATTTTTGATGTTCCAGGTGAAAGTTATGGTCAGTCAAAGTTGAGTTGACTTTATAAAAAACCCTAATTTGAACCTTTGAATTTGTTCATCTCTGAGTTTTTTTATTAATGGATCATGATCAACCTTTGATCCGATAATGGATATAACCTCAAATACTTTATGTTGACCAAAAGTCGGGAGTTTTGACTGTACTTTGACCATAGTTGACTTTTAGGTCAACATAGTCGATCATTGATCATCTGAGCACTTGAATGGGCAATCCTTGAAATAGAAGCTTGAGAATTGACATAGAGATACTTTTAGGCATATGAGATACCCTGAGATCCATCTGAGACCTTAGAAATTCAAATTCCTTTGATAAAGTGCAAAACCCTAGTCTTGGATATGAGAAAATGACTTGAGACAACCTTAGAGCCTTGAGTTATCGGAGATGTAATGAAGAACCTTTGATTGAATATAGGAGGGCAAATTTTGGGGTATGACAGCTGCCCCTGTTCAATCTTCTTAAACCTGAAGAGTCAGATAGGCACGTCTGCCTATCGTGGTCTAAAGGTAGAAGATGATTGAACACTGAAATGCCCTGAAATTTGCACTTATTTGGGAAGGATGTTCTGCGGGAGATGGGCTTGAAAATGCCACCCAAGGTAAATACCATTTTTCGACACATGAAGAAAATACTTTCTGGAAGGAACCAGATGCTTTGATTGTAGCATAGCCTAAAAAGGCAACCTGAATTTTATGCAATGTTATGATGCATGTAATGTATGATGCAGTAAGCTTCTCAAAAAATAAATGAGAGTAATGTATGTATATGCATTATGTATGAATGAGGTATGTTAATTAAATGATGCATGATTGTCAGTATGTTAGTTGAAGTTAGTAACTTTGGAAAAGAAAAATAGAACCTTGTTTGTTATTGAAGAAGATCACTGCCGAGGGACTAACGTGATAAACCCAATTGAAGAACTGTTTGAGAAACCTTGTGATCAGGGAAAATAAATCCCTATTTGCAAAGAGACGTAGCTTTATATCACTGCCAGGGGACTAACGTGATATTAATCAGCGAGATGATTTGAAGGAGATCACTGCCAAGGGACTAACGTGATGAATGCTATGTAGAAGATAATTAACTTGTTGTAGTGCTAGTGGGTTTGCAGTTCGTAGGTAACCCACTTACTATAGTTCTAGTAAGTCGTCGCGGTTGGTATACCCACTCCCTATCGTAGTTCGAGTAAGTCTGTCGCAGATGGTGTGGCCCACTTACCATAGCTCTGGTAAGTCGTCGCGGTCAGTCACACCTACTTACTATCGTAGTTGGAGTAAGCTTATCGTAGATGGTAAGGCCCACTTACTATAGTTCTAGTAAGTCGTCGCGGTCGGCCGTACCTGCTCACTATCGTAGTTTCAGCAAGTTTATCGTAGATGGTGTGGCCCACTTACTATAGCTCTAGTAAGTCGTCGCAGTTAGCCATACCTCCTTGCTATCGTAGTTTGAGTAAGCTTATCGTAGATGGTATGACCCACTTACTATAGTTCTAGTAAGTCGTCGCAGTTAGCCATACCTGCTTACTATCGTAGTTGGAGTGAGTTTATCGTAGATGGTAAGGTCCACTTACTATTCAGTAAGTCGTCGCGGTTGACCGTACCTACTCACTATCGTAGTTTCAGCAAGTTTATCGCAGATGGTGTGGCCCACTTACTAGCTCTAGTAAGTCGTCGCAGTTAGCCATACCTACTTGCTATCGTAGTTTTGATTAATCCCCAAAAGGATCACTTAATATAGCTCTAGCAATCTCACCTGCACCCATGGGATCCACTTGCCCCGGTTTGGACAAATTTACCTGTATAGAAGACCGTTTGCCTGTATGAAAAAGATTCATTTGTTTGGAAACTCACGACTCAAGGGTCGGAGAAAATACATTTATTACAACATGAGGGTTGGAAACTGGGCTGTTGTAACAGTCAGACGGTAACTGACTACCAGATGGGAACTGGATTTTGACGTAACAGTCAGACGGGAACTGACTACCAGACGGGAACTGGATTTCGATGTAACGGTCAGACGGGAACTGACTACCAGCCGGGAACTGACTACCAGACGGGAACTAGATTTATTGTAACAGTCAGACGGGAACTGACTTTGTAACGATTTGCCAGGACGAGAACTGGACTTTGTAAGGATTTGGATGCGCTAGATGATATGCATATGCTAGTGCATATATATGTATGCTGATGCATGGAATGAACAACAAGATTGTTATCATCGGTAAGGTTACCGGGAAGCATCAATCAGGTGATTGGAGAGAATACCTCAATAAGGTTACTGGCATCGGTAAGGTTACCGGAAAACATCAATCGGGTGATTGAAAAATAAATCTCAGTAAGGTTACCGGCATCGGTAAGGTTACCGGAAAACAGCTGGACAATGTAGCTTAGCACCAGAGTTTTGAATTGGATGTTTGGATGTATGGGATAATGCGTATGCTCATGCATATGTTGATTGATGTAATGAGTGGGAACGAAATAATGTCTTCTATAAGACTACTTGAAAAAGGCTTCTGGAATGGATATGAGAATTTGTCTTAAAGAAGACTACCTGAAGAGGTTTTTAGAAAGGATAAAATTTTGTCTTAAAGAAGACTACCTGAAAAGGTTTTTTTTTTTTTAGCGAAGGATAAGGGATGTCTTGAAGAAGACCGTCTGGAAAGGTTGAAAGATGTCCAAAAGGACTACCTAAAAAGGTTTTTGGAAAGGGCAAACGAATGTCTTAGAAAAGACTACCTAGGAAAGTTCTTAGAAAAGAATGTCTTAAAGAAAACTACCTAAAAAGGTTTGTAGGATGTCTTAAAGAAGACTACCTAAAAAGGTTCTTGGAAATGGAATGTCTTAAAGAAGACTACCTAAAAAGGTTTGTAGAATGTCTTAAAGAAGACTACCTAAAAAGGTTCTTGGAAACAACGATGATTGTCTTAGAGAAGACTACCTAGAAAGGTTTAAAGAAAAAGAATGTCTTAGAGAAGACCACCTAAAAAGGTTCTTGGAAATGATGACAATTTATCTTAAATAAGACTGCCTGAAGTGGTTCCTAGAAAGGATGATGAATGTCTTAGAAAAGACTACCTGAAAAGGTTCCTAAAAAGGATCGTAGGATTTGTCTTAAAGAAGACTACCTATAAAAGGTGTGGTGTAATGTATCTGCCAATGTATGCAATGCATGACTTATATGTATTTGCATGATGCTTCCATGATAGGTTGTTGATAACTAAAGCGTGTATATTTTGATAATGTTGTAAGGTTGTTGGATGCTAGCGCGATTTCTCAACACCTATTTCTTGAACTTTGTAGATCGTAGTTAGGAGAGAGATTGATTCAAGGTTGTAAAGCATGAAGGCGCCTTTTCTTTTTGTTGTGCGTCTTATGGACTTGATATCCATTGCCCCAATATTTTTGTGGAAAAAAATGCTTACGAGGGAAGTGCCCCCAGGAAATAGCCTTGTCATATGCTTCGACGTTTAGATTGAAGGGTGTGCCCCTGATCTCCAGGTTATGAAAGGTTATCCATAGTGTTCTATCCTTTTGCATTTGAATTCTTCCCATGTTTGACATGCCCCTGTTTGTTATTGCTTCGAGGTGTGCCCCAAGTCGATTGAACCTTAGGAAGAGTGCCCCTAGTTAATAGGATGTTTGGTTGTATGCCCCTGTTTAGGAAAACCCTCTGGACGTGGTTTCCCCATTTAGGAGTCTTTATCAGAAATGATCGCCTTTGTGCTAAGTGTATATTCGCAGATGGCGTTGTACCCTTTGAGAAATAACTTTAATGTGATGCAAATGCAAGTTTTGAAACCGAAGGAGTGGATGATTAGAAATGAATGCTTGAAGAAGCGTAGTGATTAGCAATAGTTTTAACAAACTTTAGGAGTCAGTATAACCAATCCTGCTTGATATGCTTTCGTAGTTGACCTTGCCTCAATTAGGACTTTTGAATGTTGTAACTTGGCCCGGTTCATGTTCTAAGAAACAATGGATATGAGGCTCAAAAATTTATTCATCCCACCCCTTTCTCCTTAATGTTCTCCAGATCCTAAAAATTCGCTTAATCCAATGAATATGCTTTGTTTGCAAGAGAATCGTTTCAATTTCGATGTTGAGCAGAAGCCTTAGTAGAGATCCTTGCATTGATGAAAAAATGTTGTAAAGATCCAAGCATAGATGAGAAGCTTCGATGATTTAGCAGTCACAAGTATATCCTTTGTGTTTGCCTTTGTTTTGTCTTTATCCCTTATTTTTGCATGAATCAATTCCTTTGGATTTGATTCATCGGGATGCCCTAATTTTTGCCTAAGTCATTTTGTTTTCTTTCATGAAATTTTCCATTTTGACTTAGCGGGCGTTTTCTCCTTCTTTTTTTTGAATGCCCTTTTGGAAATATTGATCCTTGGGTATTGAATATTGTGACTGCCATATTGGTTTTGATTTGTAAGCTTCGACTTTGACACTTCCTCGATCTTGAATGATGTATTGAGGAAGAAGATTGTTGTGAATGTTATCTTCATTCGCTTCCTCAACCTTGGATGAACGCGAGGAAGAAGATATGCTTGAAACTTTGCTTGAATTGATTGATTCTCTTGACAACCAAAATACACCATTGAATTAATCGAAATCTACCCTGCCCCTGGTTAAAATCAAGGTTTAATTGAAAAAGTAGAAACAAACTCCAACTCCTGGCTCGAGGGGGTAACGAGGGATTAACATCCTTATTTCTCCACTGTTTGGGGATTGAAACAATGCCTGTACATCCTCGGCTTGGTCTTACCTTGAAAGCATATGTTTAGTTGGACTTAGTTATTTGTGTTCGTCATTCTCCCTCAAGTTTGTTAATAATTGGGAGTGATAATTTGAAATGGAAAGTCGTAGTAATGCAAGAGCGAAGAGAAAGAATTGATTTCAAAACATGCATGATCATTTTATTGAATTACTATTCGATAGGTATAACGTTTTACATCAAATAACACTTTGTGATCGTAGAAATTACAACTTGAAATGGTAAAACCTATTGATCTTAAGGGCAATCTCCTTTGTGAATCCATTGACCTCGTTTCACTCCTTAGTTCATGGACTTGTAGAAGTAAAGGGTGATCTCGAATTCTCCTTGGGCACGTCAAACCTGTCGTGAATAAACCGTTAGCGGTGGGTTTTCGTCGTTTCGGAACTTCATGAGTTTCCTTAGACTGAATCTCTTTTGCTTTTCCTAAGGATAGTATCACACCATTGGTAACCTCCAGAGTTTATAAATTGATAGGGAACACCTATGACCCTTTTGCCCCTTAGTGAGGAGTTAACCTATGTCGCATTCCCTCCATCGTGGTTATGCATCTTTGTTCTGGATATTGCCCCAGTCGGACTAATCCTTGCCCCCAGGTTATCGTAGAGTGTCCTTGTAAGTTTGATGTGTTCGTAGATGAACCCCCTTATGATTAGATACCCCTTGAGTGTATCTATGAGGGAACTTCGTTGTTGAACTAATCCTTGCTTGATAATAACCTTCGTTGCGTTTATAATCCTGTTACGGAAAGGCATGGTCATGTAGCTGGCATGGCGATAGCTTATCTTCCTTTCTCCATAGTTTATGATCCTTTTATTTTTCTCCATGAGTTTCAGGAAACCGGCTAGCACGGCGAGTATGGATGCGGGTGAAGATGGAAATGCAAATGTGAATGTAAATGTATGATTGCATAAAAATGCATGCGTATGCACGAGACTCCTTGTATTATAACTCTTTGCATGTAATGCAGACATGTGACGTGCGATAGATATAATCCTAAGGATAGTCTATGCGGACTTAGGGATGACATTAGACTCTAGCGAAATCCTTGCAAGATAGATGTTATGACACGCCAATGGAAATCCTTTATATTAGGGAGTACGCAGAAGGTAGCGGCTGATAACCGTTCAAGACAATCACCAAGTCTCATGACCATCGAGAGGCCGATAGACGCGTACCGATGAAGTTGTCCCTCGTGGGAAGGTTCTCTGTGTGGAACACAACCTATCTAAGGACGATATTGGATGAAGTGAAATCCCTACAGGCTAGGGATGAAAGACACATAAATGGAAATCCGAACCCTACAAGTTAGAGGGTGCGCAGGAATAAACACGGGTTGACCGTTCTAGACAGTTACCATCACTCATGGCCATCGTGAAGCCAATCGACGTGCGTTAATGAGGATGTCCTTCAGGAGAAGGACACGTTATTGTAGAAACACATGAACGTGAAAGCAAATCCCTACAGGCTAGGGAGTTCGTGGGAGCAAGCATAGAGTGACTGTTCGAGACAGTCACTATGTCTCATGGCCATCGAGAGACCAATTGACGTATGCTAACGGAGATATCCTTTGTGGGAAGGACGCGTAGTTGTAAAAATATAAGGATATAAAAATAAAATCCCTACAGGTTAGGGAATGCATAGAAGGTGATGTCTTTCGTGGGAAAGACGTGTTCTTAGAAATTAGAGCCCTTACAGGCTAGGGACTACGTAGGGATACCTGCAAAATTGAAACACATAGATATTCGAAGTATATAAATCGCAAACAAATAATAAGCACATAAGCACAAAAGTCCTAGGTTCATAGGTCCGACGTAGCGGCTCTTGGGAGCCAACCTTTTAATAGGGGGTTCTAGAAGGTCTCATGGGGTCGTTCGTAGCCTCCGATACTCCTTGTCTCTTCGGATTTTAGAACGACTCATTTTATCCATGAGGTTCGAATTTTTGGGGTAGGTTCTCGGAGAGATCAGCCAAGTATCCAGTCCAGCCCTCAACAAAGTCAAGCCTCGTTTTGGACATTTCCGAATACTCAACCCACTCCGAGTGGAGTTATCAATGAGACTCGTAGGCGATTCGTACTCCCCTATTGATCTCAAAGTTAACTCCCACACTTAGGGTTTAACACAACATTAAAAAACACCAGCAAATATAATAGAAATAAATATTCACTTAAATAAATATTTAATTAAATTGCAGTAATGAAATTGAAAAGGAAAATAAATAAATAAATAAAATTTAAATATTTGAAACTAACCTTGAATCCGGCCGCTTGCAATTTAAAAAATACAATACGCAGCAAATATTTAAATAAACCGATTTTTTTTATAAACAGTTATTTATTCAATTGATGTAAAAGATGAAATTATAAATAAATAAATAAAGTAAAAACTTTAAATATTTAAATATAAATAAACCCTAATTTTTGGCAAATTAGCCAAACCCTAAAAATGTTTGCCAAAAACCTAAACCCTGCCAAAGCCTATAGGAGCATAGTATTCACCATTTAAGTGTCCCCAGCAGAGTCGCCAGCTGTAGCAACCTGCCCTAAAAATTTAGCTTTTAGAGTCGCCACCTATTCTACCAAGGCGAATAGGAAACCTATGCAATTAAGAGATCAGGGTAAGATACTATAATCAGGTCGAGGGAAGGTGTTAGGCACCCTCAACCCTTTCCTATTGGCTTTTGAATCTAAAGATAAAGGTTTATGGCTAAAATTGAGGTTTATAGCTACGGAAGTGAATGGGGAAAAATTGAGATTTTAGGGAAGGGGACTCGCCTTGGTTATCCAAGTGCCCACGTATCTCCTTATGGAGAATCAGAGTCAACGTAGTTCGGGCACAGGATTGTACGCCTTAGAGTTGAATTGAATGTATTTGAATTTGTTTTGAAGTTGTTTTGAAATGCGAATGTTCGAAGGTATTTTGAGTTACCTTATCGTAGTTGTGAACATCGCAGTGTTGAAACACCGTAGTATTGTGGTTTAGTGTGTTTTGAGTGTTTTAGGATTGGGCGTACAACCCTGATTTTGATTTGTACTATTAACCGCAATAATCGATTGATTCAATTATCATAGTTAAAAGATTGAACATTTGCTTCATTACCAAATTTAATCAATTAATTTGATTATTACTAATAACGGATTAAGGTATTTTTTAATTACTATTATGAATTGATGTGCATTGTTACCCCTCGTAATCGATTGATTCGATTAAAAAGAATAGCAAATTAAGGCGGGAGAGGAAGAACGGTTAATCATCACAACTAATAAAATAATTGCAACCATTTAACCAAATAGAAATTAGTTTTATTTTAATTAAATAGCATTTTAATTAAAATTATTGTTGACCATAGCGATTAATCGATTTAATCGGAACGAACAACAAATTATAATTTAATACAAATATTATATATTAATTTATTTAGAAAAATAACTACTATACATAATTAATTATATTAAAAGATTTAATTAAAAAAGTATGTTAATTAAAATTTTATTTAGTTATTTAGGGTTTTGATTCAATGAGGTTGTTATTAGGGTTCGTGTCATAGGGACTAAATCTAGGGCGTTAGATCTGGCAGGGTAGAAGATTCCTATGGCTGGATCTAGGGGTATATGGTGGAAACTACATGAGGCGCAACATGTGATCAAGGATGGAACTTCAGAAAAAAAATATATGTGGGAACGGGGTATCGAACCCACGTCCCCTGATCCACCCCACGCTCTAACCAACTCAGCCACGAGGCCAACGCGTTAAGGAAACGCTTTTAGCATAAAATATATAAGAATCAAACCGACTGATGGAAATGCGCGCGAATTTTAAAAATAGCCAATACGATGATGCCACGCCATCATCTTCTTCACCTGACCTGCAATTTTTAGAAAAAGAAATAGCTACGATTTCGCTACAAAATACTTCATAGCAACAGTGCCCACGAAAATAGCGAATAGCTCCTGCTCACAAATAAATATTTCGCACCCCTCCGGACCCACTCATCTCAACCATACGAACATGCCCCTGCCCTCAATTTGACCTAATTTTACTCCTAACGCAAAGCCCCAAATTAAACCCTAAAAACTCAAACCGGACATTAATGGCAGAACATGATTAAGGTATGCAAACTCCACAAAACAGTCCAGAAACGATCAATGCATTGAACTAAACAAGAATACGCAAGTATATTTCAATGAGGATGCATATATTGTTCAGATCGAAAGGATTTTCAGAACGACTTACCTGGGCAAATACGAGGTAATTCTGGGGGTGCTGATGAAGCGTGATGATCCAGGTAGCTTCAGAGTGATCCCACGGACACGTTGCAATGCTTAAACTCCTCTGAAAACTCTTTAATCTCTCAAACCAATTCTGAATTTTTTAGAGAATTTTTGTCTCTTGAATCCTTTTGCTCTGCCCAGAAAAACCAACCCCCATTCATGTGCATAGCTTCACTTACTTATAGACTCCCATTAGGTCACGAATTGGAGGCCCATGGATCCATAGAATCTCTTTTGCCAATCTTGGAAATTTGATTTATTCTTGATTCATAAGTTACCATATCTAGCCTATTTTATATCAATCTTTCCTTATTTAATCATGCACGAAAATGTGATTGTATTTGGTCATAAATGTTGATTGAAAACAATCAAAACATATTTTCTACCAAAATATTTGATTTTCACTTAATTAAATCATTAAAAATCAATTTTAAATGAAATAAAAATTATGTAAAATCAAATAAAAATGATATAATCCGTGGCATAAGTTTAGAATAACTTGTGGGCCAAGTTTAAGTCATAAAAGTATGGGCCTATTTGCAACAAATCCAATTTGAACCTTCTTATTTCACATTTGGTCCTCCAAAATCACCCGACTTTGATCAAGCATATCTCACTCAATTTGTAAGCTATGAGGGAGTTCTAATACTTTTTGGAAACCTCAAAGTGTCCTCTACAAGTCACTTTGGAACATATTTTTCATTTGGAGCTTTTATCTTGAGCATATCCTCTTTGGAAAAAACTGCTTTTGAAGAATGCCTGAAAATGACCTGTAATCTTTTGTACTGTACCTCTCAATTGAAGCATTTCTAGCCCTAGCTTGTGAGAGACAAAGTTGTAGAGAATCCAATTTCCTTCAAAATAGGCTTTGAGTGGGGAATTTTTGATGTTCCAGGTGAAAGTTATGGTCAGTCAAAGTTGAGTTGACTTTATAAAAAACCCTAATTTGAACCTTTGAATTTGTTCATCTCTGAGTTTTTTATTAATGGATCATGATCAACCTTTGATCCGATAATGGATATAACCTCAAATACTTTATGTTGACCAAAAGTCGGGAGTTTTGACTGTACTTTGACCATAGTTGACTTTTAGGTCAACATAGTCGATCATTGATCATCTGAGCACTTGAATGGGCAATCCTTGAAATAGAAGCTTGAGAATTGACATAGAGATACTTTTAGGCATATGAGATACCCTGAGATCCATCTGAGACCTTAGAAATTCAAATTCCTTTGATAAAGTGCAAAACCCTAGTCTTGGATATGAGAAAATGACTTGAGACAACCTTAGAGCCTTGAGTTATCGGAGATGTAATGAAGAACCTTTGATTGAATATAGGAGGGCAAATTTTGGGGTATGACACCAACCATATGCTTTTCCCTAAGAAACCAACCTTGGACCTTAAACCATTACCCAAGACTCTTAGATATGAATTCCTAGACAATGAGCTCAAAAGACCAGTAATAGTCAACGCAAAGTTAGGAGGAACAGAGACTGAAAAACTGTTACAAGTGTTAAGAAAATACCCATTTGCGTTAGGATATAACATTGTTGATCTAAAAGGAATAAGTCCTTCCATATGTATGCATCGCATCATGTTAGAAGAAGATTGCAAAACCTCTAGGGAACATCAAAGGAGGATCAAACCTATCCTGACCACAGTAGTTAAAGATGAAGTCACCAAACTTCTAAATGCAGGAATTATATATCCAATCTCTGATAGTCAGTGGGTAAGTCTGGTCCATTGCGTACCAAAGAAAGGAGGCATAATAGTTACCATAAACAAGTCAGGTGAATCTATCGCTGAAAGAGTAGTGACTGGTGCGAGGATGTGTATTGATTATCCTAAATTGAACAAGGCTATGCGGAAAGACCATTTCCCTCTTCCCTTTTGTCGCTACCCGCGAAAATTAACAGAGTCGCCACCAACATATTTATCCTGAAAAGGAAGGGAATGCCAACAAACCACAAAACAAAACAACGGTCTCACGACCAGAGGAAAAGGGTAAGGGAGTCGGTTACGCGAGGGGAAGGTGTTAGCACCCCTCGCTCCCATTGTACTCGATGGTATCCACGTTTGTGTCTAAAACTATGGGTGTGTAAACAAACTGCGCTAATCTGGACTAAAATGCATGCAAAATGTAGGGAAAAGAAAGGATTGTGCTCGCACGGGCCCTACCCCGCTGCCTACGTATCTGTTTTGCAGAATCAGAGCTACCGTAGCTCGGCTAAATAATTTCTGTTTGTTTTGTGTTTTTTAGGTGAACGAGTTACATTCACACTCCGCTGCTCGACCTTTGGAGACTTATGCTTGGGAATGGAGCGGAAATAACATGCTCTTAAGAAAAGAAAAATCAAAGAGTATGGTTTGTGTTTTAAAGAATGCATGAGGAAAACCTAAACTAAGGGGGAAAGCTTGCTACCTAATGTTATCATACAAAGGGTACAAGTCTAAACTAAACTAGCAACCTACGGGGGAAAAGGCAAAAGCAAACAATAATATCACACAAACGAGCTCCACTCGTAAAGCAAACAAAACCACCGGCGCAGGGCGAGTAGTAGAAAAGCGGTCCCGCCATAGCCAAGGGGAGCGAATCACCCGAGTCAACCAAGCATTAGACCTCGTGAAAATGATCGGGCCATAGATAAGAGGAGCGGGTCCCTCTCAGCAACCAAGCCGTCACGGATCGGAAAGGAAAATGGTGCGTGCGTACACCGAGCATCAACTTCGAGCGACGCGAGCTATAGGAAAGGCGGGGGTCCGGCTGCATGAACCCTTTTCCTGACATACTCGATAACAAGATCTTGTGCTGGTTCGGAAGCAAGCGACGCATAACGTGCGCATATCGAACGGACTCGATGAGACTTGGCGGGGGTTGATTGCTAACCCTTTTCGCATGCCTTCCATGGGGACTTAACGGAGTGCCATATAGGACTTATTACACCGTGACTCCCTGCCGCAAAGCACAAATGTAAACACACCAACAAAAACAGAGCCTCTTTCGAGGGCTTGGCCAGATGCATGTCTAGGTCCTACTTCTCATGTTAAAGGATGATGTGAGAAAGCGATAAAGTGCAAGAAAAATAAAATGAAACGGGATCAATACCGAACGGATTATGATCCGTAAACTGCAGCGAAGAAAGCAAAAAAACTAAGGATCCCGCGAGCGAGCTAGCAAAGCAATAGCAAATAGTCACCACACCGATTAGCCATGTAAGCAAACAAGGGTCGACGTATGCGTCGAGCATAATCACAATACACCTGCAAGAGGAACAAGCAATCCAAGCAAACAAATATAAAGTAAAAGAAACGTGTCTCCAAGATGAGAACACGACACGAGTGAATGAAATTGTGTCCCGCAAATAAAGCGGAACACTCAAGTGATAAGCGTCGATCGGTGACTATCCAAATGCCTTGCACACTAGCACACAAGTTAGAGATATCAAACATCGCAATCAGAATTGCGTTGGTGCTTTACACCGAAAAAGGATAACGAAATGAGAAATTTGACATTAATACACTTTTAAAACATAAATCGAGCGAAAGTAAGATAACAACCAGAAATAGCACTCAAATGTTAGTCAAATATGTACACAAGTATTATGGAAACCAAAGCAAGTATTTACAAGTCAAAAGGTACACCGAAACGGTAAAATCGGGTAAAAATGATAAAAACTAAACTTGTCGGAATCAAACCAAAATTTTATGGTAAGCTAGAAACATGCCAAAGAACTCAACTATGCGGTCGGAATTTATTAAATCGGCTCGGAGGCACCACTTTCGAAATGGAACAGTAGCAAAAATGGTAAAAAAGTCGGCCGAAACCGAAAATAAAGTGTACAAGCAGCTCCGAAAACATTATTACATATGAAAAACACTATTCACATGCGTTAAAACTCTAAGCGGATCAAAAGATATGATAAAACAAAATACCGAACAAATTACGTCTATTTACGGCAAACATAACATAACAAGCAAACGCATTGAGACGCTACATAAAACCAACATAAAGCTCCAGCATGAAATGTTATTATTTATCAGAATTTTCGGTGATGATTTCCATGCAATCGGACTCGGCAAAACGGTCGATTCGGTCAATTTTTGGCCCAAAAAGTCAATTTTCGCACTTGCTGTCACAACTTCCAGAATTGACCAAAAATTGCCCGAATCAGAATTCCGTTCGCGTAGAAAGCTTCAGAATCATCGAATTAGTACGGATACATGTAAAGAAGTCAAAAAAACTCCTCACGGATCAAAAGATATGACATTTTTAGCAAAGCCGACGTATCGCGCGCGTTGTGGAAAATTGAGGAAAAAAAGCCACAAGCAAAGCATAGCAGAAATTTCCAGCAAGTAAGAGCAACAATTAACATGCAAATAAACTTTATTATCACTTTGAATCAACACTAAACCATAAGCAAATGTCAACAACTAACAACCACAACATCGCCTTTCAATCTTTCATCAATTATAGTCAAACATAAACTCTCACATTCATTTTATCAAACATGTTATGTGCCAATTTTGAAATCAAGAACAAACTCAATATTACCAACAATCAATTACCAAGCAACAATCAACTCTCATATTCGAATCAATTCAACATGTAGTATGTCAATTTACATCATCAAACATCAATTACATGCCACAATTATTAGATCTAATCAAACTTCATATAATATGCACCAAATCAATCACCGACATGCAAATTCACCGATCAATCATCATCAATCATCATTAATCAAAAATAAAACCTATATCTAGATTCAAATTCATGTAATGATCAACAATTAAGCACTTAATTCAAGATCCGAAAGCTTACCGAATGAAGTTCTAATCCGACGCGCGAACCACGAACACGGCACGAACGTGAACACGAAGCGAAGTCAAAACGTGAATCCTAGGGGAGAGAAGAGAGAGGCACGCGAGATTTGCAAGAAAGAGTGGAGAATTCGAACTCAATATCTTGATCTTCAATCCATGTTGTTCTTGAATTTGATGAAGATCAATGAATGTTCATGAAGATTGATAAAAGTTTTATGATATTTGTGGTTTTGATCCAAGGGAATTGAGAGAGAATTGAGAGAAAGTGTTTTTGATTTTTGGGAGAATTGAAATTATGAGAGAATGTGAAGGAAAATAACTTATATAGTGTGAATGGTGAAACGTCCGAAACGCCCTTAATTATCTCTTTTTTTACTCGTTTTCGAGGAAACTCGATTCGGCTCTGAATTACGGAACGAAACCAATGCCATTATGAAGATGACCAAATTCGTGACTCGTCTCCGCGAGAATCGTCTCAATCTGATAAGCGATGAAGAAATTACGCGCGTTTGAATGATGAGAAACGTCGATTCATCAGGCGCGACTGTGCAGAATTTTGTGCGCACCGCTCAAAGAACTCGATAAAACTCCATCTTCGGCTCAAAATCTGAACAAGCATGTGTGACGAAGAATCGAAACTAACGAAATTTTTGAGAAAATGCCGCCAGAATGGACTTCATACGATAAAAATCGAAGAAGTTATGAATTTTCAAACTTGGCGCGACATACCCGAAAGTGCACTTTTTACCGAAAGACTACGACGTTCCTCAAAATGTTGGGAGTTTTCAGTGCATAATTGGCCTTCGGTCCGAACATATGAAATCTTGTTAATGATGGCACGGAGCTCCAATTAAATTTTCGAGCGAATCCAACGAGCGGATTGTGAGATATGAATTTTCCGAGGCACGAAACCCTACATTCAGCACCATTTTCACTGCAAAATCTCAAGTAATTTGCAAATTTGACGACCTTCCTCAAAGAACTGGCTTCCGAGCCGAACACGAAGGTTGTAGATATCGTCGAAACAGTCGGGGCGCGGGAACTCCGCTCATACCACCTTCAAAATAAGATTTGTGAATTTTCTCATATTTCCACTGTTTAAACCATTTTTCACATTGCGCTTCTTTAAAACCACCAGAACTTTTTATTGATTTTCTTCAATTTTGAATGACAAAATAAACGTCATGGATAACTTATAGCTCAAATAAAGAGGGAAAATTTTGGGGTGCAACACCTTTATTGATCAAATGCTCGAACGTTTAGCAAAGCACTCTTATTACTGTTACCTGGATGGTTACTCATGATTCTTCCAAATCCCAATTCACCCTGATGACCAAGAGAAAACAACCTTCACACGCCCTTACGGAACATTCGCTTATAGACGAATGCCATTCGGATTATGTAACGCCCCTACAACATTTCAGAGATGCATGATGTCAATTTTCGCTGACTACATAGACAACATCATGGAAGTCTTTGTGGACGACTTCTCTGTATGTAGGGAGGATTTCGAGGGATGCCTTTCAAATCTAGAAAAAGTATTGGACAGATGTGTACAAGTTAACCTCGTCCTAAACTGGGAGAAGTGTCATTTTATGGTTAAACAAGGGATTGTACTCAGACATGTCGTCTCCGAAAGAGGGATTGAAGTCGATAAAGCAAAGATCGAAGTTATAGAGAACCTCCAACCCCCAAAAACAGTTAGAGAAATACGGAGTTTCTTAGGACACGCAGGTTTCTACAGACGATTCATAAAGGACTTTTCTAAGATCTCTAAACCTCTAACCAACTTCTTAATGAAGGACATCGAGTTTAATTTCAATGATGAATGTTTAAAAGCCTTTGAAGTACTAAAGACAACCCTTATATCTGCACCCATAATGCAACCACCCGATTGGAGGTTACCGTTTGAAATTATGTGCGATGCAAGTGACTATGCCGTAGGAGCAGTCTTAGGCCAAAGGAAAGATAAAAAACTCCACGCAATATACTACTCAAGTAGAACCTTGGACCCTGCCCAGATGAATTACACCACAACTGAAAAAGAACTCTTGGTCGTGGTTTTCAAATTAGATAAATTTCGTTCCTATTTGATCGGAGCAAAGATAATAGTCTACACCGATCATGCATCCATTAGGTATCTACTGGCTAAACAAGATGCAAAACCTAGATTGTTAAGGTGGACCCTATTGTTGCAAGAGTTTGATTTGGAAATCAAGGATAAAAAGGGAGTCGAGAACGTAGTAGCTGACCATTTATCTAGGATGGAAGGTCTTAAACCTGAAGAAACACTAATTGACGATGATTTCCCTTATGAACGCTTAGTAGCACAATTAGAATCCGAAAGAGATACATTGGAACAACCTAAAGCGCAAATCGAAGTCGTTAAAACGTTAAGCACCGAAACCACATTGCCATGGTATGCTGACTATGTGAATTACTTAGCGGTGGGAGTGCTTCCTCCTGACATGACTTATCAAAAAAAGAAGAAGTTCTTCCACGATCTTAAACAATACTATTGGGATGAACCTTTACTATTTAAGAGAGGCGCTGATGGAATTTTCCATCGATGTGTTGCGGAAGAAGAAATAGAAAGCATAATACAACATTGCCATGATGCCCCTTATGGTGGGCATGCAAGCACATCAAAGACGTGCGCAAAGATTTTACAAGCGGGTCTCTGTTGGCCCAACCTGTGGAAGGATGTTCACATAGATGTTAAGAACTGCGACCGCTGTCAATGCATTGGAAACATATCTAGGCGGATGAGATGCCTCAAAAGGGTATTTTAGAAGTAGAAATCTTTGATGTGCGGGGAATTAATTTTATGGGACCTTTTCCATATTCTTTTGGAAATAACTACATGTTGCTGTCAATTACATGTCTAAATGGATAGAAGTTATAGCCTCACCAACAAGCGATGCACAAGTAGTAATTAAGCTGTTCAAAAATATAATCTTCCCGAGATTTGGTGTACCAAGATTGGTTATTAGCGATGGAGGATCCCACTTCATATCCAAAATCTTCGAAAAACTTTTAGTCAAGTATGGAGTCCGACACCGCGTAGCAACACCTTACCACCCACAAACGAGTCAACAAGTTGAAGTCTTGAATAGACAAATTAAGCAAATACTTGAAAGGACTGTTGCCACATCTAGGAAGAATTGGTCGTCTAAGCTACACGAAGCATTGTGGGCATATAGAACCGCCTACAAGACACCTATAGGAACCACACCTTTCAAATTAGTGTACCGTAAATCATGTCATTTACCGGTAGAACTCGAGCACAAAGCTTACTGGGCCATAAAGACCTTAAATTTAAGTTACACTTCCGCATGCGAAAGGAGACTATTAGATATCAACGAATTGGAAGAGATTAGATTAGACACCTACGAGAATGCTAGGATTTACAAAGAAAGAACAAAGAAGTGGCACGATAAGCGCATCTCTAGGAAGGAATTCAACGTAGGAGATGTGGTGCTATTGTTTAATTCTCGACTTAAGCTCTTTCTAGGAAAACTTCATTCAAGATGGTCTGGTCCATTCGAAGTTACTAAGGTATTTCCAGGTGGCGCCGTCGAAATTAAAGGAAAATTAAGCGATAACTTCATTGTAAACGGGAAGAGACTAAAACATTATCACATTGTTGAAAACAAAGACTATACTGATAGTCTTAAACTCGTAGAGTTGATTGTCGAGTCGAAAAACTAATCGTCGATTCGTCGAGCTTGCGACGTTAAACAAAGCGCTTTCGTGGGAGACAACCCACCTTTTAACTTTAACTTTCTTTTAAATTGTTTTAACTTTACTGTTTTATTAAAAATCATTTTCTTTTTATTCTACATTTATTTTTCAAAATACTAACTCCATTTGTTTTAAATGAT
Organism: Vicia villosa; assembly: GCF_029867415.1. Taxonomy (NCBI): domain Eukaryota; kingdom Viridiplantae; phylum Streptophyta; class Magnoliopsida; order Fabales; family Fabaceae; genus Vicia; species Vicia villosa. The sequence goes on along the minus strand of NW_026704956.1, from coordinate 341,620 downwards.
ACTAACTTAAAATTCATTCTGATTTTAAAAACTTCCAGGGTACTAACCTCTTTTCTGACTTTAGAGATGGACTTTACTGATGATATGGTAGTTACTTTTGGGAGTGAGGATCAGCAGAGATGTTATGAGATTCTGGCACAGCGTGAGATGGGGCTCACCACTTTTTCGCATGATGCGACTCTGACTGTTCTAGGTATCAGGGAAAGTGGGAACTTTATGCTTCATCAGATTGGTTGGGGAGATATCCTTACCAGCCGTACACCCACTTTCCGTAACCCAACTTTAGAGTTTCTGAGTTCCATTCGATATGAGCCTAGACTTGGATTAGGATTCAACAGAGGAAGAGTTTCATTCAGGCTGTTTGGTTTCACCTACCGTTTCACCACCCGTCAGCTGTCAAAGTTACTAGGATTTCCTAAAAGCATGGATGGTTTAATGGAAGTTGATGATGAGTACTTCCCTGATAACATAGTTGACTACTTTTGGAGTACTATATCTGGTAAAGATCAGAATGATCTACGAGTCTCCTTAGAAATCCACAATCCTGCCATTAGGTATTTCCACATGATACTAGCTTTTACTCTTTTTGGAAAGCCTTTATGCGATACCTCAGTGACTAAGGATGAGTTGCGCATCATGATGTGTGTTTTCCAATCCAAACCAGTTGTAAGAGTATCGTTCATGCTTTCTAGGATGGCCTTTCTAGCCCAAGATACCCTTGGTCCTATCCTTGTAGGTGGTATAGTCACTAAGATCGCCCGTGCCCTGTCCTTAAGAGCACCCCTTGCTAGATTGATTCCTTATGGAGGATTCAATTCCACGGACGTCAATTTTTGCTTCAACAAAAGCCTGATCAGTAATTATGATTCTCCGCCTTATCAGCTTTTAGTGAACTATGAGCCTGTTCATCATTTTGCCTCACCTTGCATTAGGTTCACAAGTTTGCACAAGAAAGAAAACTGGTTATATGACTTGGAAGGACAAGGTGAAACTGATCCCGAGAAGGAAGAAAGTGATCCGATGACACCACTTGGCTACCACGATATTGATGTTATACTTGATAAAGATGTGCCTATGGTTGACCATACTGCAGCTATTGAGACCCTTCGGAACGATGTTGTTGTACTTCGTACTGACTTAGGGAGACTCCGAGGAGATTTCCACGGATTTATGGATCTAGTCACGGCAAATCTCGACAGTTTATATCAGTATTTTCAGTCTGTTCATGCTCCGAAAAATGGCTAATTGAAGACCTTTAGTTTAGATTTCTAACTCTTACATTTTGACAATGAGGACATCGTATAGTTTACGTGTAAGGGAAGGAAATATTTAGTTAGGATTTCCCGTTTTTAGTAGTTTTATTTTTCAGTATTTCAGTTTTAGTATTTTAATTAGTTAGTATTTTCATTTTCAGACAAATTTTAATTTGAAGTTTTTTTGGTTTTAATGAAATTAAATTCAGCAGTTTTCCTTATTCTGGTTTTTATTCTCCTCTGTTATATTTCTACTGTGTGTGTGGATTGTTAGATATAATTGCTGCTAATATTTGCTGCTAATTACTGATATAATTAGAGATAAATCCTGTTGCACTGCTATATCTGCTTAAACATAATTTTTAGTCTGATACCTATACACTGCTACTGCTATAAATTTACACTGGTATAGGCTAGAATTTATTTTGGCTACTGAGTTTATATACACTCAGCTTTATACTTTGACTACTAGTCAAAGCTATTTATGCCAATTGATGTTGGTCCAATAGAATTGCATGCACCATGGTCAAAAAGCCTGAAAAGAATCTCTGCACACAACCAACACGCTGAACACACAGAGGTGTTATTCGTTTCCTGTCTCACGCATGCCATGCATGCCGTCTGTCATGGAGGGGCCCATGCCGACCGTCACAACCCCCAAAGTGACGTTCGTCACTTCCTTTAAATGCAGAAACGCATTAGCTTGCGTTCTCACTTCAAAATTCTCCAGTTCTGTTCAAACTTCCTCCCCATTTACTCCACTCTTTTCATCTTCTTTCAAACCTCTCATTTATTTCCATTTACCACCCATTCAATTCATTTCCAACCTTCACATTCCTATAAATTTAACTGCAACTGAGCCATAAACATCAACCCTTCTGCTACCTCTTTTACAAATTTTTCATACCCTCTGCAGAGTAATTGCTATGGCCAATCTAAACCAACAAAACGAAGGAGAAGCCGAATTCCCAGGTGTTATTTTCCGGAATGGAGAAGCGGGTGAAATCCAACGCACGCGTTACCGAAGTTTTTCTCAGAGAGGGGTGGTGTCAACGAGATCACCAGGATATACCACAGAAACAACTAGCTCTATGATCTTGACGCACCTGCTCCTGGTGAAAACATACAAGATAATCAGAATAATGCAGACAATGTTGATGAAATCGAACTGGAAATGGATCAACAAGAGCCTCAGCCTGATGAAGACCCCTAACCTAATCCTGAAAATGTTGCTGGATCATCTGGACATCAACCCCAAGGAAGGAATCACCCAGTCACACTGGATGACGTGTATAGAGAGATGATACGCAACCACGGGGAAGAAACTCAGTTTCATCAAAGAATTGAAGCAGGGCAGAATGAAATGATGACGCTGATGTGTCAGATGCAAAGAGATCAACACGATTATGCATATTGGAATGATCAAAGCATTGCAAACCTCACTGAGGAAATGCATTGTTTGACATACCGTGTTAAAGGCTTACATGAATATGTGTATCATGCTGGGATAGCTCCACCTAGAGACGTCGAGGAAGGACGAAGGGGAGGTAGAGCATGCACCCGAGGCCGAGTGCGTGGAAGAGGAAACGAGGAGTGAGTTTTTACCATTTCTACCACACAAAGTCGCATTGAGGATAACGCAAAGTTTAAGTGTGGGGGAGGAAGCTTTCTGCTTTTCTTTATATTTTCGGTAGATTTAAAATTTCTAATATTTCTTTATATTTTCGGTAGATTTAAAATTTCTAGTATTTCTAGTTATTACCCTAAAAAAACAAAAATTTTACTTTTCTGTCATTTCTATCCATGTACTTTAAGTTCATATATGCGAGTATCTTTCCGTTTGTCGAATTCTCCATCTACTTGAACCATAAATTCTTTTTATATGCATAGCCTGACACGCTCGAAAAGTACAAGGATACACAATTTAAAGATATGTTAGAAACTGAAGCACTATCAAACAAAATTGCTACAGTTTTGACACTCTAGAACCCTGAATTATGCAAGATCAATTTGAGTACCTATTATCCCAAATCTTTAAACCTCTAGCTTTAAAGTAGCTTCGAGTAGTTTATTCAGCAGTCGGCACCGTCTTAAACACAAACTACGTAGAGAGCCAATGAATATAAGTGAATGATCCTGAAAATTTTTTAGTGAAAATTAAAAGATTACACCGACTAAGCTAGGTGACCCTCACCCGGTCATTTAACCCAAAGGATGTTTATCTCGGGGATTAAAATAAAGAAGCCTATTGTCGGTTGGTTCAAAAGTATCTAGTATTGAACTTGGTAGGGCGAATTACGGTTTATCCCCCGCAGCTTATAATTGGTAAAAGAAGTGGGTACCACAAAAACGTGCCAGAGCCCCGTGTTAAAAAGGATCAGAATCACTAACCGGTTACTCTACTACATGCGTGTGAAGATAAAGGGCTTAATGTGATGGCGGTCGAATGAAAACAGGTAAAATTTAGCGAAAGGATCTAGATGAGCTATAATAGCATGATTCGGATTGGTTTGCATAAGTTGGAGTTGTCTAGTGTCACCACTGTATCTTTGGTGTTCATATTAAGCTTTTAGGAATAGAGTTTGTTTCTGCAATTTAATTCCAGTTCCGGATTCAAGATTTGGTACTACCAGATTGATATTTTTTCAGTTCCGCAATTTAATTCAGGTTTTTGTTTTCAGTATTAATTATTGTTTATTATTTATGTTGTATTGTCAATTTATGTCTGGATCAATAAAAACGAGAGTTAATTAAAATAATGTCCAGCTAAATATTTATTACTGGTATGTAAAGTCATATAACTGAGGGAATCTAGTAATGCTTTCGACGTAATTTATTAATGAAAATCTATTTGTTTGGTTATAATTTCTAATACTTAATTAAACCGTTTTGTAACGAGAGTTAAAAACGATAGAAGTTAGGATCAATAAAAATGAGAGTTTGAGATTTTAACTGGACAGTAGGAATTAAGCATTACCCTTAAATACAGCGAGAGCGCTTTAAGGTTAATTAGTCTTCATTTGTTTTCAAAAATTATTTTAAACTTTAATTGACACACCGAGAGCACTCACTTAGGTTTAATAATAAGATCGTAATCAATAAACACGAGAGTGTGAGAGGAAGGTTTTTAAACTAATGATTTCTACGGAAAGATATTTTAAATTATGATTTACGTTGATAATAGTGAGGGTACAATGGGAATATCATAATAGGGGTCCTAGGGGCAATATAAGAAGAAAATTAGGGAAGAGTAAGAACACTTTTACATAGAGAGAAACAGAGGGAAAAGGTGAAAGAATAGGCTAGGGTTCCGAGAGGAGTTTTCCATAGAGCTTGAAAGAGATCAACTTGCTAGAAATTCCTGATCGAGTTTATTATGATTGATATGAGATTGAGGTAGATGTAGGTTTGTATGTGTGGGTTGATTGATGAATAATGTGATGTATGTGTTGATTATCATGTTTAATATGCCATTGATTTGATGTTTGAAGGTTGTGACCTTAAGTGTGTTAATGGTGTTCTAGAGATGATAAATTGATGTTGTGATGGTTTATTTCCCTTGATTCATGTGATATATGATATGGTATGTTCTGGGGTTGTTGGAGGTCAAAACATAGGGTTTGAGGTCTGTTGCAAGGCTGAAAAATAAGAGACATCACACAAAATCACGAGAAAATTTGGGTTTTCTAGGCCCTGCTACAGCCTGTAGCACCTACTATGGGTGTCGTAGCAGCCCCCTGGATTCTGGTACAAATGTGTGCCCAAAAGGGGGATTTTTTTCTGGGAGCGCAAAAGGAGACAAGGATGTATATTGGTTCCCCTCACAGACCGAGAGTATTCCAGTCCTCTTTCAACACGAAAGAGATTTTACTATTGTTTGAAGTTGTGCACGACCAACACAACCACCAAGAACAATCCTCTTGGATTTTTACTAAGTACACTAAGAGAACAATCCTCCCTTAATGATTCTTTTATTTCTGACAAACTTGGACAACAAGGATACAATACTAACAATCTTATTTTCAACAATCCTAAAAAATAAGATATGGGTACAACAAGAATTTTTTAGTATGAAGTTTATAGAACAATGAACACTTTGAGTGATCTATCAATTTTCTTGATCTTCCCTTCCAATAACAATAATTCACAAGTACTTAAAGTAATAGATTGATCAAGTATTTTCTAGTTTGTATAATATGAAAGTGTGTAGAAAAATATCTTGAATAAGGTTGAAGAATGACAATGTGAATTCTGAAAATTACTAAGAGTTTGATTGGAAGAGCTGAGTTTTGTATTTGAAAAAATATGTATTTATATGTGCATTACACCTCTATGAAACATGGTAAAGTTATGAAGAATTATCATGCACAATTGTCAAGTTGAAATGAAATGATTCCATAAAGTGATGCATGAAGAGGTGTAAAGTATGTTGCTGGTTTTTCAAAAACGCACAGTGGTAAATCGATTTCCCTAAGGAGTAAATCGATTTACTAAATTTAACGTTATCAATATTTAAAAAACTTTCAGTGGTAAATCAATTTACTTAGTGAAAAAATGTGATTTTTGCTTATGGAAATGTTTTGCCTCAGTGGTAAATTGATTTACTTAACTGGTATATCGATTTACTCAGTAGAAAACTTGAAAAAATTATTTTAAAACATTTTCCATGAACATGAATGGTTTATGCAATGTTTGATTAGAATACTTGAGCATCTAAGACTTCACTGAAGGTAAATATTATCATTATACCTTCTTGAGATGAAAAAGGCTTGAAACCAAAGTCTTGAAAAATGATGCTTTAAATTTGAATGATATCTTTGCACTCTTGTTATTTGGAGCTTTTGTCTTCATCAGAAACATTTAACATAGAGAAGCTTGTCCTCACACCACCTACCAGCGCCTGATGTACGTTGTTTTCAACCACCAAATAAGGGAAAACCTGGAGGTCTACGTCGATGATATGATAGTTAATACTATCAGGGAGTGCATTCATGCAGAGGATGTGGAAGATATCTTTTATTTAATCAGGAAGTATGATATGTGTCTAAACCCCCCGCTAAGTATTCTTTCGGGGTCCAGGCGGGGAATTTTCTAGGTTTTATGCTGACACGGAGAGACATCGAGGCCAACCCAGATAAGTGCCAAGAAGTCACCATGATGAGAAGCCCCGCTAACGTAAAGGAAGTGCAACAACTCATAGGTACCTCTCTCAATATCTCTCTTCCTTTACTATGCAGGCGAAAAAGCCTTCATCTTATTTAACGCCTTAAAGAAGAAGGAGAGATTTGAATGGACCCCGAGTGCGAGGAGGCTTTCACCAAAGTCAAGAACTTCCTCACGTCACCCTCGTCCTGACTCGTCCGTAAGAGTGGTCGTCATTGTTGCTCTACCTCTCAGTCACTAATCAGACGACAAGCTTAGTCCTTTTCAAAGAAATTGAAGGGCAGAGAAACATGTGTATTTCATAAGCAAGTTGTTAAGAGGCGCAAAATCACGCTATCATAAGATCAACAAATTGGAGCTAGCCATCATTGTTATGGTGAGAAAATTGAGACCATACTTCTAGGGTCACAAGATTCTGGTAAAAACCAACTATTTTATTCGGTAAGTCTTGAAGAAGTTCGATCTAGTAGGGAGGATGGTATTCTAGGTAGTGGAACTCTCGGAATACGACATTCAATAAATTCCGATAGGGAGCATCAAGCGACAAGATCTGGAAAATTTCGTGGCAGAATTCAGCTCGCCCGTAGATAAGGAGACACCTATAGAATGGACGTTATCTATAGATAGTGGAACACCTAAGGCCAAAAAGGGTAGAGAGTGGTCGTCGATGCCGAATTCGCATGAGAATGAGAGGAATCCTTAGGATGTGCAGGTATAGAAATGCATGGTTGAAGGAAAACTTATAAGAATTTATTAGTATCACTTATACCAACATGATGCATCTTCTTTTTTATAGCCGAAAAAATAAGAACTCCATAGTTAAGTGTGTTTGACTTGGAGTAGTATTTGGATGAGTGTTGTAACACCCGTTATATTGTATTTGATTATTTATTTGCTTTATTATGAATTAATTGGTGAAATTAGGATTTATTAATATTTATGCAATTATATAGTTGAATAATATTAATAATAATATAATGTAAAACATTTAAGTAATTAGGCCATAAGGATGTGTTTATATGAGTATTACTGGGTGTTATACCCCAAAATTTGCCCGCATCCTTTTTCAAAAGAGAAGGCAACAGACTTCTGTCTAAAAATTTGAAGTTTCATATAACCTTGGATTTTATTTCATAAATATCCTGATTTTATGAATACTCAGTTTTTTAGAATCTTTTATACGGTATTTTGATTCGTTGTTGAATTTATTCTTACATAAACGCCAAATACTGTTTATCACTTCACACGCTGTTTATTTGAGATTTATTTTCAGATAAATAATACTGACGCAATTGGTACAGAATTAAATTTTGCAGGCGCAAAGTCCGGGGATTCAGACTGTACTGGTAACAATTAAATTATTATTAGTTTTTTGTTTCCCACTAATTTTTGTGCTATATTATTGTTTTCAAATCTTTTCCTTTCTTTACAAATCTCTTTCTTTCAAATCAAATCCTAACTTTATTCCATACATCTTTCTTTTCAAACCCTACCATACACTTTCTTTCAAATCCTACTACCACTCAAATTTTCCTTTTTGTACGGTATCACTTCATTCCCCAACGTCTCTATCCTTCTTTTCACTCTATATATACCCCTCATTTTTTCCATAAATTCTCACATCAAATTTCACTCATTTCCCAAATTTCTATCTCTTAATTATTTTCTCTTCTTCCCCGGCAAAAATGGCAAAGTGGATGGATACGTTTTTTCTTATGGTCATCACTGTTTTGGTGGTGATCATGTCCTTTTTCTGTCTACATAGTCCTGAGAAATGCGGACCTGGGATGCTTACACTCCCGTGCATCTATATGTTGTTATTTATAGCCTGGGTTTTTAATCGTCATACTTAAAGTTTGTCGTATCTTTCGCTTTCAAATAACGTACCGTTCATTATATTTGTCGTACTGTTCGTTATATTATGTAATATTTGTACTGTCAGTATTAAATATTATATTATACCTTCATTTAATTAGCAAGATAATATTATGTGTGTTTATTGCTAGTTAAATATTTATTTCTATGCATTAAATCTTTTTCAAATATTATTATCAGTAATTTCGTTCGCGTACAGTATATTTTTATTTATTTGTTATGTTTGTGTTTTTCTAACAACTCAGGTAAATAATTTTTCACCATTAACACAACAAAAACAAAAAGAAAAAAATTAACTTTAACTGTTGAGTTTTCACTTTAACTGTTACGTTAATGCCCGGACAGCCAGTTAACAGTCAAACCCGCTGACAGCACGATTCTCCGTGTTTTGTATCATCATTCAAATCAATCTTTCACATTTCAAAATTCCAAGATTTTTGTTCTAGAAGTCTTCTGATAATCACATGATCAGCAGAGACTCAACACTGCACAAAAATCAGGTATGCTTAACTGTCTCCTACACAAACAGTCCCTAATTAGGGTTTTTGTTTTTTTTCAGGAGAACAAGTTTTTTTTGAGACCTCAAATGGATTTCATGGATCTCCATATGTCTCAAAGTACCATCATACAAATTTTCAAACTTCGATTCGCTCGGACGCACACTCAGCAGCTTAAACAGTCAACAGACGACCCGTTTGACCGAAAAGTCAACAGACAGTCAAAAATGAATTTTTTTTGTCAACATTCATATTTTGTCAAAAGATTCATCATTTGATCAATGGTTGATCATAATTCATCAAGAAAAGTTCAGAAACCAACAAAACCCTAAGTTTCAAAATTAGGGTTTTCTCCTAAAAAGTCAACTGAACTTTGACCGGCCATAACTCTTTCCTCGTTCATCAAAAAAATCCCAACCAAAGCTTATTTTGAAGGAAATTCAATTATCTTTCAAATTAAATTGATCCCATGGTCATTGGATTTACCATTTGGAAAATATGAGCTCAGACATTACAGGTCATTTTTAAAGTCAACAAAAAGTGGTTTTTTGTCAAAGCCCATAACATCAAGATAACTTCCCCAAATGCAAAAAAGCTTCCAAAGTAGCTTGTAGAGGACATCTTGAGGTTTCTAAAAAGTACAAGAACTCCTTCATATGATCAAAATTGAGGGATTTATGCCTTGTTGAAGTTGGCTATTTTTTGGGAAAATGCATGAAACTAGCATTGATCAAAATGGTTTTTTTTCCAAAAGAGGCCAAGCATGCATGATCCAAACATGTTTCTAATGATGTTAAAGGGCTCCCATGACCAACATTAGGCCCATGACATTTTTGTTTCTTTTTTAATTTAATTTTATTACATTTAAAATTAAATTATAAAAGAAATGGTTCAAGACAATTATCCAAAGCTTTTGTCCTTAGCTTGAGTCACCAAGATGGCTTAACTTCTGCAGCATAGAGATGTACAGCAGGCCTATAGCAAGAGGGGTGAAGAAAAATGAAGCCATGGCCAAAGAATTCAAAGCTTTTAGTATTAAAAAAATTCAAAAATTCAAAAGCAATCAATGCTTGTTAGCTTAATATTTCAGCACTTCTATTGCTCATAAATAGCTTAAGACACTTCAGTAAGCATATGGACACGAATTCAGAACCAAACATGTGCTTGTACCACTCTTGTACCAACTTGAAAATTTCAAAGAAATTGAAAATTCGAATTTTTAGTTTGAGCAAGTTTCAGTTGCAAACAATTGTCCAAACACGACCCTCAAGTGATTCTGAAACTATTCCAATAGTTTCCATCAACCAAAACACCTTAAACCGAGCTCCATAGCTCACGGTTTGTTCAAACCAAAACCTATAAAAATATACTCATACATGCATATCCAATAAGATGTAATCCCATATTTAAGTTTAGTCTGATGTTCTGATCATTTCTGGAAGTTTAATTGAGGTTTGGATGCTTGTACACGAAGTTGCCATTCTAGGGTTCTTGAGCTCCATTTTAGGATTATTCGATTTAGGCAAAATTAGGAGAAACTAAGGGCATATTTGAACTCAGGGGACAATTTTAAGTTGAACTATGGCCTCCTAATTAGTTTATATTGCTTGTGTAAAGTTTTGATTGTTTGCAGGTCTGTAGCTACGGACGAAAACCGTCACTAAAAGCTTTACCTACAGTTGCAGAGCTTTAGCAACGGAAGGGGGGAAGAAGACGAAGCGTGGCAGGCTCTGATTGGCCAGAAAACGCGCGTCAGCAAGTTTAAATTCCTTGGATCCAGTGTTTGCGCGCTCATCATAAGCCATGCTTCCTTGCTTCAGCAGCCACATGATCAATCCTGCCAGCTCATCCAATGCATCTGAACACGCATCCATGCCATAGACCCTCCCATCAACCACACCATATCATATATTTAATATATTTTATATTTTATTTGATTTTCCTTGTAAAATTAATTTAAAATAGTTTTAAAAATCAAAAAATTATATTAAAAATATTTTTAGGGTGATAAAATGTTTAATTAATTTTTGACACAAAAATATTTTATTTTTCTTCATAATTAAAATATTTTTTTTAATTAATTAGATAATATTGTTATATTTATCTTTTAATTAACTTTTAACCTATCAAAAAATCATAAAAAATATTTTCTTTTATTTAAATTAGATTTATATATTATAAACTAATTTCCCACATATTTAGAATATTTTTCTCTTTAAGTTTAATTTAGGTGTATAATTATTTGTATAATTATATGTTAATTAACTTAATAATCTCCAAAACAATTTCAAAAAATCCAAAAAAAATTAAGTTTGTTTTAAAATTCATTAACAAACAACTTGGACATATTTTAGACTTATTTTTTTAGGTTTAAATTTTATTTCTAATTCTTGACCTTTTAATTAAATTAATTATGCATTAATTTTAATTAAAATCAACCATCCAAAAATCCAAAAGTATTTTTCCTTTTATCTTATTGCAATTTAAATTCATAGATAAGTGTATAGGTTGTCAAATTCATGTAAATAGCGTAGTTTACATTTCTCGCACAATCGATGTAATAGCGTAGATTTATTTTCCGCATTTTACATTCCTGCACTTTAATTTCTGTACATATAAAATTGCGTGTATTACAAGAATAATAACTGAAGCGCTAGATAACTAATTTCAAAGATAACATATCTGAAAATAAAACACAATCACACTTGCACCTCTGAGGGTAATCCCTCCGTTACTCTTTTCAAAATCAATTCTACTGTTTCAAATGCGATTCAAATAATTTCTTTCTGTATCTAGTCAAAGAAAATTTTCTAAAAGAAATAAGAAAGGAACTTACGAACTTAGGGTAAATCTCCTAATTGCTTGCTCAACCAAAGCTTTTCCACATCACTGTTTTTCAAAACAAACTTTCAAAAAGACAACCCTTTGTATATATCCAAACAAGGATCATTGCGAAGTTAAAAATCTTTTTTTTGAATCATCAAAATATCTTTCGAAAAGATAAACACTTTGTATACATCCATACAAGGATCATCACAAAGTTAATTCTTTACAAAAGTATTTAAAACCACATACAAGCATTTCAAAGCAAGACAAACGATTCAAACAAGTGAGCTAAGCAATTAAGAGCCCATGGATAACCATGGATACAAAGGGGTGCTAACACCTTCCCTTTGTATAACCTACCCCCGAACCCAAAATCTCTTTAAGGTCTTTTTCTGTTTCTTTTATAAACCTTTCTTTAATTGGATAAAATAAAAGTCGGTGGCGACTCTCTGATTTTCACAACTCAAAAATAAAAGAAGAGTCAGTACCGAGGACGACACTAGGGGTGTGTATGTTAACCCCAATAGTGTGAAGGAATTAGTGCAGAATTAACAAATAAAGGGAATTAGAAAAATAGAGAGAATTAGAGAAGATTGAAAAGAACGTGAAAGTAGAAGGAAGCAGAGCTAGGGCAAGGAGGAACATCCATCGATAGAGAGATTTTTGAAGAAAAAATTCGAAGGTAAGGGTGGGGTTCCAACTCTCTAATAAGTGATATAACAGTGGGTATATGATTATTGAAATGTAAGGTTTTGGGATAGATTGTTGTGAAATTGATTGTTGAATGTGATTATAAATGATGAAATTAGTATGATGTTTGTGTTAGGATTGTTGGGTATGATGGGTGTTGATGATTGGGAATGAGAAACCTATTTTTGGGGTTGAAATTGGGGTTTGGAAGGAATTTACGGTGCTGAAATGCAGTTTTTTTGAGTTCTCTGCACTGGTAATCGATTACTAGATATTGGTAATCGATTACTGAAATGTGTCTTTTTGATATGGTTCTGTGGTAATCGATTACCATATATTGGTAATCGATTTTTCCGTTAGTGAATTATTCCTCATTTGTCAGTGTCGTGTTAAATGTGATGATTTTGGTGATGATTAACGATGATGTGCAGGGATGATGATCCTATATATTGCAGACTATATTGCGATGATGTTGTTGTTGGTGTTGGTATGAAATGACATGAATTACTGTTGAGAGCTTATGCTCTTAAATCATATGAATTCGTGGTTGCATTCTTGATGGCGCATGCATTCATTGTTAAAGGCTTATGCCTCGTTGCTGGTTGAGGGCTCATGCCCTGTTGTTGAAGGCTTATGCTTTGTTATTACCCATTATCTGGCATTTTGGAGAGGGCTTATGCCCTGTCGGTATCACTTGCATGAAGTCGAGTTAGTCCCATAACATGAAAATGTGTGTTGCATGATGACTTAAGTGTGCCTGCGCATGTTGTTGTATGTGTGGGTTGACGAAGATGATAGCCTGTTTGTTTCAGCTTTAAAAAAATGGATTTTTTCTTTGTTTTTTTGAAATTAGATTTTTCAAAACCGTTTTTCAAAATATTACAAATTTTTTTATATTCGTTTTTTTTAAAATGAAACACTAATTTTGACATCCTATAACATAAACACACATTATTGAAGACCAAAACTTAGTCAAAATTGCAATTTTTTTAAAAGTTGTATTTCAAAAATGATTTATAAGAAAATTTATTTGAAATAGCTTCAAAATTAAGTGATTTTTTGAAATTTTGATATCCATTTTTTTCCATAAATAGATGAAATACCTAAAATCACATTTTAAGAATAATTATTCAAACAACATTTTCATTTGAAGCTTTTATAAAAAGTTTCTTTGTAAATTTTTTTTTCACAAAATTATGTAACACTATAAAAATCATTTTTAAAAAAAGCCAAAACAAACGGGCCCATAAATTGGTGAAGCATAAAATATATTAACCTATATGTGATATCTATCATATAGTCACTATTATATGATTTATTATATTATTGTGATATCTCACCATTTCTGTTTGAATGTTACCTCTACATGGGTAACGTGCAGGTGACAAAGATTAGAGTAGCTGAGGTGTGAAGCGACGCCAAGTATTACGTAGATTGAGTCGGGTTCTGCTCTGATACGTAACATCGGGGATGAATGCTTGGTTTTTGCAATTTTATATTATGATTTGTTTCTGGAAGCTTTTGAGAGGATTCCGAACTCTCCTTGATTTTGTTGCAATGTTGGTACTTAAGTTATTTTAAAGATGATGATTACTATGAATTAATTTATTCCGTTGCGTTTATAGAGTGAAGTGGAACAATATGGTGATTGTGATATCGTTTCATCCAAATAACGTGTTATGTATCTTTTGTTTAAATACTTGAGCAACCTTGTGTACGTTGATGAGGTAGCATCCCATTTAACGTTGGTTGATTGAATTTTATTTACTCTAATTTATTATTTAATTTAAGATTGGGAAATGGGGTTATACTATTGGTATCTGAGAAGGTCAGTTCGTCCGGCCAAGTTGTTGAGTCAGTAGACTAGTGTGATGGTCGAGTACTGTCTAGTTGATTTCTAACCATTGTTTGTTGTTTAATGTGATTCAGAAGATGGTTAGGAGAAACGATGTTGCTATTGATGCTGCCCTGCAAGCTATGGCTCAGGCTATGCAGAGTCAGCCTAATGTTGGTGCTATTGATCAGTCCAGAAGCTTGGCAACTTTCTAGAGGGAGAACCCGCCTACTTTCAAGGGCAGGCACGATCCTGATGGGGCGCAGGCTTTTCTCAAAGAGATGGAATGGATCTTCCGGTAATGGACTGTTCTAAAGCATAGAAGGTGCCTTATGGTACTCACAGGCTGGCTAGTCAGACTGATGACTAGTGGCTGGAGACTCGTCATAAGTTGGATGGTGCAGGCGAAGTTGTTACTTGGGCAGTGTTTAGCAGGGAATTCTTAAGGAAGTACTTTCCGGAAGATGTTCGCGGGAAGAAGGAGATCGAATTCCTTGAATTAAAGCAGGGGGATTTGTCAGTGACACAGTATACTGCTAAGTTTGTGGAGCTGGCGAAGTATTATCCTCATTGCAATGAGGCGACTGCTGAGTTTTTCAAATGTATCAAGTTTGAGAACGGGTTGCGTACTGAAATCAAGCGAGCAATTGGAAATCAGAAGATACATATATTTCTGGAATTGGAGGATTGTTGTAGGATTTATGAAGAGCATAGTAAGGCTCATTATAAAATCATGAATGAAAGAAGGGGCAAGCAACAACAGAACCGTGGTAAGCCTTACAGTGCTCCAGCTGAAAAAGGTGAACAGAAAGCTGTTGATGGCAAGAGAACTAGTGGGAGAGATGCCCCTATCGGTGTGGTGTGTTTCAAATGTGGGCGACTTGGTCACAAGAGTAATGTTTGTACCTGAGAAGTGAAGAGGTGTTTCTGTCGTGGAAAAGCTGGTCATGAGATAGGTGATTGCAAATACAAAGCAGTGGTATGTTTCAAATGTGGCGAAGAAGGACACATCAGTACTTAGTATTAGAAGTTGAAGAAGGTGGAAACTAGTGGGAAGGTTTTTCCTTTAATTACTATTATTGATACTAGTGCTACTCATTATTTTATTGTTGCTGATTGTGCGAAAAAATTGGGTCTTGTTTTATCTTTATGAGTGGAGAAATGGTTATCGATACTCCACCTAACGGGTTGGTGACTACTTCTGTTGTATGTCTGAAGTGTCCTCTATCGATATTTGATAAGGACTTTACTATGGATATAACTTGCTTATCGTTGAGTGGTCTAGATGTAATTTTGGGAATGAACTGGTTGGAATGCAACTATGTTCATATTAACTATTATGACAAGTCAGTGTGATTTTCTAATCCTGATTAGGAGAGAGAAACCGAGTTCTTGTTTTCTAGGCAGTTGAATGAGTTGATGAAAAATGAAGTCCAGGTGTTTGCATTAATGGCCTCTTTATCTATTGAGAATTAGGCTGAAGGTGGAGAAAAACACAAAAAAATGGGGGGTTTAAATTGTGTTCTTCAATATTTATTTCCCTTTCTGATAAATCTTTCCTTCCTTCTAATATCTCATCTTTTGGATATGCTTTAGATAATGTTTCGAAAGCATGATAATGCATAACCAACAAGACATGCATTCATTTAGTTTCTTTTTCGTTATCAGAACTTCTGACTTAGTTAAGCAAACTTCTGAATAAGGATTGCATAGAAAGTCTGAGTTAAATGAAGGTTCAGAAATTAAAAGACACATTCATTTTTATCCTGGTTCACCTTCTCAATAAGGCTACCTCTGAAGGATAGAAAAAACACTTAGAAAGGGGGGGTTTGAATAAGTGTAGTCTAAAAACTTGAATGATAAAAACAAATTGCACAGTTATTTTTATCCTGGTTCGTTGTTAACTAAACTACTCCAGTCCACCCCCTTGGAGTGATTTACCTCACCTGAGGATTTAATCCACTAATCTCAACAGATTACAATGGTTTTCCACTTAGCCCGCGACTAAGTCTTCTAGAGTATCATGATCACAACCTGATTACTCCAGGAACAATTGCTTAGACACAAGCTAAGACTTTCTAGAGTATCCTGACCACCACGTGATCACTCTAGTTACAACTGCTTAGACACAAGTTAAGACTTCCTAGAGTATCCTGATCACACTTGATCACTCTAGTTACTTACAAATTAATGTAATCAAATTCTAAGAGTATTACAATGCTTCTGAAAAGCTATAATCACAACAGTGATATTTCTCTTAAAGTTTAAGCTTAATCTCACTAATATATTACAACAGCAATGTAGTGAGCTTTGATGAAGATGAAGTTTGTGAGCTTTGATTTGAACAGCGTTTCAGCAAGTTAGTATTCACAGAATTCGTCAGAATCGGTAACCTTGCTTCTCATCAAAACTTCATATTTATAGGCACTTGAGAAGATGACCGTTGGGAGCATTTAATGCTTTGCATATTCCGTACAGCATAGCATTTAATGTTTCACTCTTTTGTCAACTACCTCGAGCCTTGTTTACGCTGTGTCTACTGACGTTGCCTTTAATAGCTTCTAACGTTCCTTTTGTCAGTCAGCGTAGCCTGCCATCTTGTACTTGCTTTTGATCTGATGTTTGTGTATACAACGTTTGAATATCATCAGAGTCAAACAGCTTGGTGCAGAGCATCTTCTTGTCTTCTGACCTTGAAGTGCTTCTGAGCGTGATACCATGAGAACTTCAGTGCTTCTGCTTCTGATCTCAAGTTCTTCTGATGCTTCCATAGACCCATGTTCTGATTCTGCTTGACCATCTTCTGATGTCTTGCCAGACCATGTTCTGATGTTGCATGCTGAACCTTCTGAGTCAAAGCTTCTGAGCGCTGATTTGTGCATACTCTTTATATATTTCCTGAAAGGGAAATTGCGGTGTATTAGAGTACCACATTATCTCATCCAAAATTCATATCCTTGTTATCATCAAAACTAAGAATATTGATCAGAACAAATCTTGTTCTAACAATCTCCCCCTTTTTGATGATGACAAAAACATATATAAATGATATGAATTTGCGATCAGAAAGAGCAGACGGCTAAAGACAATTACACAACTAAAGCATAAGCATGTGAATATGTCTCCCCCTGAGATAGATAATCTCCCCCTGAAATAAATACTAGAAGAATTTTAATAATAAAAGACTTCCCTGAGTATTTCAGTAGAGACGTTCACATATGCTTGATCTTTAGAACATTCATGACTTCTGATTCTTGCTTCCATAGGACAGCTTCAGAACTTGAATTTCTTTGATCTTCAGAACATTCACAGCTTCTGATTCTTGCTTCCATCGGACAGCTTCAGAACTTGAATTTCTTTGATCTTCAGAACATTCACAGCTTCTGATTCTTGCTTCCATCAGGACAGCTTCAGAGCTTGAATTTCTTCTTACATCACTTCATGCTAGATTGTATCAGAACATTGTTGAATGTACCAGAGCATCATCAGAGCATCTCTACATCCTGAAATGTTACAGAACAACGCTAAACGACAAAAGTCAGCATGAATGAGTCAGAACACATAAGATGTATCAGAGCCACATAATATGTATCAGAACAAATAAACATAATGTTTCAGAGCATATTCTATCATCAGAATATCTGAACATTCTTCCTTCTTGCTTCTTGCTTCTGATTCTGAAGCTTCATAGCACTCAGCTTGCTTCAAGAATCCAAGAGCTTGATTCTTTAGACTTGCTTCTCCTTGAAGAGGATCTTCAATTCCTGCAAGTCAACACTCAAAAACCATAGAACTTTGCAAGTTCTGTTAGAAATGTGGGGTCTTTTTACTCGGTAACTGATAATATTAATCAGATCATTTATCACATTTTCTCCCCCTTTTTTGTCATAACATCAAAAAGAATATAAAAGATTCAGATGAAAAGCAAAAGACAATAGGAATGAAACAGAATTAAAGTTTTTCATTGATTTGAAAGAGAAAGTACACAAAAAAAATGCAGAACAAGCAGATGCAACAAGGAAAGAAAACTACAACGACCAAAGACTAAGACCCTAGCCTAGACAAAATCTGCGCCAGTATGTCATGAATCCCGTCAGTGCTTGCAGTTTGCCTTGCCATGAAGGAGCGAAACTCAGCATTGGTTGTTTCTTGCGTGTCCAAACGAGAAGCTAGCATGGCTTGATTCTGATGTAGAGCTTCCAAAGTGTTCATCAGAGCTGAGGGTTCACCAGAAGAAGAAGCGCCAGAACTTCTGCCAACAGGGACAGCAATCTCAGCAGGACGATCTTCTGGAGGGTCTTCAGCTTCTGCACCTTCCATCTCAACATCTGAGTCTAACTCAGAAGCAGCCTCAGCATATTCTGGTTCAGGCAACTTAGAAGCTCCAACTTCCAACGCCTGAAGAATAGCTGCTAGGTTTGTTGGAGGAGTTGGACCAGCAACTTCTGCAGGATAAACCACTTATGGAAAGACCATGTGAGGAGCGTTTTCAGAAGGTTTCATTCTGAACCAATTAAACAACCATTGAAAATCTCCAGTCAGCACTGGATTCCTTGGTCTCCATACCACGATGTCTCTGCAGGGATTTCCTTCTTCCATCTCATCTGCAGGTATCCTCTCTTCAAGAACTCTTCTGTTCCTGATGAGATGGTGATAGCTGCTTTCACCAGCTTCCAAAAGAAGACCACGAGCACCAGGTGCTTCAGTCATGATCCTTCTCTGGACATCCATAGCCCTAACCAGAAAATCCTGGCGAAAAGCTTCCCAGAGGTTGCAGGTAGCAGGCTCATCCAGATGGTTAAGGTGTGCAGCACCCAGAATCTCCAACCAACTATTTACATCTGAGTGTAAAAGCTCTAGATAGGTATGAGTGGTAGGTGTTGGAGGGCTGAAAGTGAATCTGGAATCAGGATACACACAACTGTAGGGGTTTGGTGTTCTGGTGGGAAAAGGGTGTGAAAGAGATGAGGGGATATCTCTGAGATGGGTTGAGGGGGAAGAGATATCAGACGGTGATGATGGTGGTTGCAGAGAGATGAATGAAGAGGAGGAGGTGGTGGAGGTCTGTGAAGAGGGAGGTGATTGAGGGATACCTTCAAGAGGTTTAAACACACGTCTAGAGTAGTTTCCAGACATCATAGCTTCAAAAGGATTCACCTTGAGAGGATCGTAGGTGATCCTTATCCTTTTTGGTTTGTTTTCAGATTCTTCGGTTGCCTTTCTCTTTTGTTTGCGATCAGTTGCTTGATTTGATGAGCTTGACGAAGGATTCATGGTGACGTTGCAGATAGAGAAGAACCGCTAGGGTTTATGATATGAATGCAGAGAGAGAGCAAAAACAATGAAACTGAATGCAAGAGAGAGAAATATAAGAGGGAAAAGAAACGTTTGAAGAATATAAAAGAAAAGAAATAAAAAGAAATGATGGATAGCATTTAATGTTACGTGACGTGAGGAGAGATAATTATGACAAAAGAAGTGATTAGCACAGTTACCTAAGTAGGCGTCCCCTCAACTGCACGCATGTTTTTCCAGAAATAGTGAATATGTGTTCATTTTCTGGAGAGACTGGTGACAGCTGTTTTGCTTTAAAAGAGCTTCTGAATCAACTTAGATAATGACACGTTAGAGATAACAGAATCAGAGATTCTAATTGATTAGTATCAGAACTTCTTATGGCTGCCTAGTCTTAACACATTTCAGAAGATACTCATACAAAGATCTTCTCATCTTCTCATTCTGGGCACAAGTCCATACTGATATTTTTCAGAATGAACTTAAACCTATCTTCAGCAAGGTGTTTTGTAAAGATATCAGCCCATTGATGGTCTGTATCCACAAAGTTTAAAGATATAACACCCTTCTGAACATAGTCCCTTATGAAATGATGTTTAATCTCAATATGTTTAGCTTTTGAATGTAAGATAGCATTCTTTGATAAACATATAGCAGAAGTATTATCACAGAAGATAGGAATGTTACTCTCATATATCTGATAATCTTCTAGCTGACTTCTCATCCAGAGCATTTGTGTGCTACAACCAGCAGCAGCAACATATTCTGCTTCTGTTGTTGAGAGGGCAATAGTAGCTTGCTTCTTGCTGTACCATGAGATCAGATGACTTCCAAGAAATTGACAACTTCCAGAAGTGCTCTTTCTTTCAATTCTATCTCCAGCATAGTCAGCATCACAGAATCCTACTAAGTTGTATTCTTTGGATCTTCTGTAGACTAAACCAACATTAGTAGTACCTTTCAAATACCTCAGAATTCTCTTAACAGCAGTTAAATGAGATTCTCTCGGATCTGATTGGAATCTAGCACAAAAACAAACACTGAAGAGAATGTCAGGTCTAGAAGCAGTTAGGTATAGAAGAGATCCAATCATACCTCTGTACAACTTCTGATCTACCTTCTTACTTACCTCATCCTTACCTAGGACACATGTTGGATGCATAGGAGTTTTGGCTTCTTTGCTTTCAGAAAGATTAAACTTCTTCAGAAGTTCTTTCACATACTTCGTTTGATGAACATAGGTTCCATCAGAAGTTTGGTTGATTTGAATCCCAAGGAAATACTTGAGTTCTCCCATCATGCTCATTTAAAATTTAGCCTGCATAGACTCAGCAAACTCCTTTCCAAGTGTAGCATTAGATGTTCCAAAGATGATATCATCAACATATATTTGACAGATTAAAATATCCTTTTTAAAGGTTTTACAAAAAAGAGTAGTGTCCACTTTTCCTCTAGTGAAACCATTTTCCAGAAGGAAAGAACTTAAACGTTCATACCAAGCTCTAGGAGCTTGCTTCAATCCGTATAATGATTTCTTTAATTTAAAAACATGATTTGGAGACTTGGAGTCTTCAAAACCAGGAGGTTGATGGACATAAACTTCTTCATCTATATAACCATTTAAGAAGGCACTCTTGACATCCATCTGATAAAGAGTGATGTTGTGTTGAGTGGCAAAAGAAATTAAAAGACGAATAGATTCTAACCTGGCCACTGGTGCAAAGGTTTAAGTGTAGTCAATTCCTTCTTGCTGACTATAGCCCTGAGCAACCAGTCTGGCTTTGTTTCTTACCACTTCTCCCTTCTCGCTTAGCTTGTTTCTGAATACCCATTTAGTGTCGATGATGTTAAATCCTTTTGGTCTAGGAACCAAGTCCCATACATCATTCCTTGTAAACTGATTGAGTTCTTCTTGCATGGCAATTATCCAGTCTGGATCTTCTAGAGCCTGATCAACAGAAGTTGGCTCGATCAAAGAGACAAGACCTAATTGACAGTCTGCATTGTTCTTAAGGAATGCCCTTGTTCTGATGGGATCGTCTTTCTTTCCAAGGATCACATCTTCTAAATGAGCTGATGCAAGTCTGGGTGATCTTCTGACTATTGGCTCTTCAGAAATCCTGAGATTCTCTAAAGATGCAGCAACTTGATCTTCTGATCCATTGCTTCTGAGACTATCAGCTCCTGGGGCTTTGCTTCTTGGTTCTTCAGCTTCTGATATGAAAATATCTATATCTGCAAAATTCTCAAACTGCTTTGGTTTTTCAAGACCAAGCTTATCATCAAACCTGATATTGATTGATTCTTATACAACCAGTGTTTCAGTATTGTATACTCTGTAGCCTTTTGAGCGTTCAGAATATCCAAGAAGGAAACACTTTTGTGCTTTAGAATCAAACTTACCAAGATGATCTTTAGTATTCAGAATAAAACACACACATCCAAAAGGATGAAAATATGAAATGTTGGGCTTTCTGTTCTTCCACAATTCATAAGGAGTCTTATTTAGAATAGGTCTGATAGAGATTCTATTCTGAATGTAACATGCAGTGTTTATTGCTTCTGCCCAGAAATGCTTAGCCATATTGGTTTCATTGATCATGGTTCTGGCCATTTCTTGTAGAGTCCTATTCTTTCGCTCTACAACTACATTTTGCTGTGGAGTTCTAGGGCAAGAGAAATCATGGGCAATACCATTTTCTTTGAAGAACTCCTCAAAGAATCTGTTCTCAAATTCGCCACCATGATCACTTCTAACCTTTATGATCTTGCACTCCCTCTCAGATTGGATCTGAGTGCAGAATTCAAAGAACACTGAATGAGACTCATCCTTGTGTTTTAAGAACTTTACCCATATCCAGCGGCTATAATCATCTAATATGACTAATTCATATTTCTTTCCTCTGACAGATGCTGTTTTGACTGGGCCAAACAGATCAATGTGCAAGAGTTCTAGCGGCCTTGAGGAAGAAACAACATTCTTAGACTTGAATGCAGGTTTGGAGAACTTGCCCTTCTGACATGCTTCACAAAGAGCATCTGATTTGTATTTCAGATTTGGGAGTCCTCTGACCAGATTTAGTTTGTTAATCTGAGAAATCTTTCTCAAACTAGCATGTCCTAATCTTCTGTACCAGACCCATTGCTCTTCAGAAACAGACATAAGGCATGTCACCTTCTGCTTCTCAAGATCTGAAAGATCAATCTTATAAATGTTGTTCTTTCTCTTGCCTGTAAATAGGATTGAGCCATCCTTCTGACTTACAGCCTTGCAAGACTTTTGATTGAAGATTATATCATAACCATTGTCACTTAATTGACTTATGGACAATAAGTTATGCGTTAATCCTTCTACAAGAAGTACATTAGTTATGGAAGGAGAGTTACCAAGACTTATGGTTCTAGAGCCAATGATTTTGCCCTTCTGATCTCCTCCAAACTTGACTTCTCCACCTGGTTTAAGCACCAGGTCTTGGAATGTAGACCTACTTACCGTCATGTGTCGCGAGCACCCAGAGTCCAGGTACCATGACATTTTGCTTTTTGTCCTCTTTGCAGCCAAGGATATCTGCAACAGAAATTATCTTCTCCTTAGGTACCCACAATTTCTTGGGTCCTTTCTTGTTAGTTCTCCTCAAGTTCTGATTGAACTTGGGTTTAGCATAATATTTAACAGGAGGAACAGCATGATATTCTTTAGGTTTGTCAGCATGATATTTCTTAGGATGTGTCACATGCTTCTTGGTGTGAACAGTGTTAAAACAATGTGCATGTGAAGTGAGCCTAATATCATATGCATGGCCATATTTGAACTAATCATACAATGGCTTGTATGTGATCTTCAGATCATCAATAGGTTCAAATTTATGTGAGGTATCACCCTCATAGCCAAAGCCAAACCTTCTGTTTCCAGAAACACCATATATCATAGAAGCAAGATGACTTCTGCCAATACTTCTAGATAAGAACTTTCTGAAGCTCGAGTCATATTCTTTCAGAATATGATTGAGACTATCTTTGGATTTTTCTGTTTCAGAAGGAGATCCACTATCTTTGGATAGATTTAAAACTTTTTCCTTCAGTTCAGAGTTTTCCACTTCCAGCTTCTTAGTTTCAAATTCAAACTGCTTCTTCAGCTTTTTGTATTTGATACTAAGATGAGCCTTGAGTTCCAGAAGTTCTGTTAAACTAGAAACTAACTCTTCTCTAGATAGTTCAGAAAATACCTCTTCAGAATCTGATTCTGATGTAGATTCTGATCCATCATCTTCTGTAGCCATCAGCACGAAGTTGGCTTGCTCTCCTTCAGAGTCTGATTCTGATTCTGATTCAGAATCATCCCATGTTGCCATAAGACCTTTCTTCTTATGAAACTTCTTCTTGGGATTCTCCTTCTGAAGTTTTGGACATTCATTCTTGAAGTGTCCAGGCTTATTGCACTCATAGCAGACAGCCTTCTTCTTGTCAGATCTTCTGTCACCAGAAGATTCTCCTCGTTTAAATCTCTTTGAACTTCTGAAGCCTCTGAACTTCCTTTGCTTGCTCTTCCAGAGTTGGTTTACCCTTCTGGAGATCATGGACAGTTCATCTTCTTCTTCTTATTCTGATTCTTCAGAATCTTCTTCTTTAGCCTGAAAAGCATTAGTGCATTTTTTAACATTAGATTTTAATGCAATAGACTTACCTTTCTTTTGAGGCTCGTTTGCGTCCAGCTCTATTTCATGGCTTCTCAAGGCACTGATAAGCTCTTCCAAAGAAACTTCATTCAGATTCTTTGCAATCTTGAATGCTGTTACCATTGGACCCCATCTTCTGGGTAAGCTTCTGATAATCTTCTTTACATGATCAGCCTTGGTGTAGCCTTTATCCAGAACTCTTAATCCAGCAGTTAGCGTTTGAAATCTTGAGAACATCTTCTCAATGTTTTCATCATCCTCCATCTTGAAGGCTTCATATCTCTGGATTAGAGCAAGAGCTTTAGTCTCCTTGACTTGAGCATTTCCCTCATGGGTCATTTTCAATGACTCATATATATCATAGGTCGTTTCCCTGTTAGATATCTTCTCATACTCAGCATGAGAGATAGCATTCAGCAAAACAGATCTACATTTATGATGATTCTTGAAAAGCTTCTTCTGATCATCATCCATTTCTTGCCTTGTAAGCCTTACGCCACTAGCTTTCACTGGATGTTTGTAACCATCCATCAGAAGATCCCATAGTTCACCATCTAGACCAAGAAAGTAACTTTCCAGTTTATCTTTCCAGTATTCAAAGTTTTCACCATCAAATACTGGTGGTCTAGTATAACCATTGTTACCATTATATTGCTCAGCAGAGCCAGATGTAGATGCAGGTGGGTTTGTTGGAATTTCACCAGCCATCTTTTACTGAAGCGTTTTTCTCTTCCTGAATCTTTTCTAAACACGGTTAAGTGCTTGCACCTTAGAACCGGCGCTCTGATGCCAATTGAAGGATAGAAAAAACACTTAGAAAGGGGGGGGTTTGAATAAGTGTAGTCTAAAAACTTGAACGATAAAAACAAATTGCACAGTTATTTTTATCCTGGTTCGTTGTTAACTAAACTACTCCAGTCCACCCCCTTGGAGTGATTTACCTCACCTGAGGATTTAATCCACTAATCTCAACAGATTACAATGGTTTTCCACTTAGCCCGCGACTAAGTCTTCTAGAGTATCCTGATCACAACCTGATCACTCCAGGAACAATTGCTTAGACACAAGCTAAGACTTTCTAGAGTATCCTGACCACCACGTGATCACTCTAGTTACAACTGCTTAGACACAAGCTAAGACTTCCTAGAGTATCCTGATCACACTTGATCACTCTAGTTACTTACAAATTAATGTAATCAAATTCTAAGAGTATTACAATGCTTCTGAAAAGCTATAATCACAACAGTGGTATTTCTCTTAAAGTTTAAGCTTAATCTCACTAATATATTACAACAGCAATGTAGTGAGCTTTGATGAAGATGAAGTTTGTGAGCTTTGATTTGAACAGCGTTTCAGCAAGTTAGTATTCACAGAATTCGTCAGAATCGGTAACCTTGCTTCTCATCAGAACTTCATATTTATAGGCACTTGAGAAGATGACCGTTGGGAGCATTTAATGCTTTGCGTATTCGGTACAGCATAGCATTTAATGTTTCACTCTTTTGTCAACTACCTCGAGCCTTGTTTACGCTGTGTCTACTGATGTTGCCTTTAATAGCTTCTAGCGTTCCTTTTGTCAGTCAGCGTAGCCTGCCATCTTGTACTTGCTTCTGATCTGATGTTTGTGTATACAACGTTTGAATATCATCAGAGTCAAACAACTTGGTGCAGAGCATCTTCTTGTCTTCTGACCTTGAAGTGCTTCTGAGCGTGATACCATGAGAACTTCAGTGCTTCTGCTTCTGATCTCAAGTTCTTCTGATGCTTCCATAGACCCATGTTCTGATTCTGCTTGACCATCTTCTGATGTCTTGCCAGACCATGTTCTGATGTTGCATGCTGAACCTTCTGAGTCAAAGCTTCTGAGCGCTGATTTGTGCATACTCTTTATATATTTCCTGAAAGGAAAATTGCAGTGTATTAGAGTACCACATTATCTCATCCAAAATTCATATCCTTGTTATCATCAAAACTAAGAATATTGATCAGAACAAATCTTGTTTTAACAACCTCCAGTCCACCCTCCTCGGATGATTTTGCCTCTCTCAGTCGAGGACTTAATCCACTATAATCAATCTTGATTGCAACTGCACAAGCAACCTTCTTGTGACTAACCATCCGCACAAGCTATTAACGAGTGACCAACCCTAGATGATGAATCCTTCAGTGATCTTAGCAAGATATGACATTCATCAACCTAGAAACCCCAGCACAACCAACTGTCGTGACTAACTCCAATGAACTGTTCAGTGATCTGATTCGTAGATATAACATTCATTGACCTCGTTGAACTTCTGACCTTTATCTGGTCTTCTAAGAGGATTTCTATAATGACCACAGTCACTGTCATCTCAAGCTTCTGCCTTTACTTGGTCGCTTAAGGAATAATCGTCATTAAGTTTGATTACAATATAATGCTTCTCAATAAGTAGATTTTATCGTTATCTAGGTACATATTGTTTTGACACACTGTCAAGTAACTAGTTCTGGTGTCTAAACAAGTGATTATAAGATTCTTAAGAGATAACACAATATGAGTAACAACTCTTGTGTCACATGTATTCTTACAAGAATTATCTTGTAGTCTTCTTGTCTTTATCTTCAGGACGAGATCTTCGCTTCATTGTTGATAAGCAGAGTAAGAACATTAGCTCTTTGCATTGAGTGCTTCTTCAATTTGATCTTCGTCTTCATTTGCCTGGAAGCTAATTAAGGGCAAAAGCTCTTGTTGTAAATTTCTTCTTGTGTAATGATCTTTCTTTTCACTTTTTATACTGATCATGGAACCACATTAATGAACCTAAGCAAACATACTGCACTGTAGAGAAACAACTCAGTGTATTTAGTTTCTTTAGCCATCAAATGTGAGGATTTTATATTTTGATCAAGTATTTGTGGATTTCCTTTAGATATATTTCTAACTTTCATTACTCCACTAGAGCATACTGCATAACATGCAAAATCATGCGTGGAAGATGCCTTAGACTGGGAAGGTGAAGTCGAATGCTCAAGGTCCATAATCAGAAGATCGTTTTCTGACTATGAGGATTAGATTATGAAGACTCTAATCCTGTCAATAGTTGTGTGTGTATGTGAATGCATAACTACTTTGTTGAAGACTCCACTAGCATCATCAACTAATAGTGGATGTAAGAACAGAAGAAGGGTGTCAAACACTGAGGTCTGGTCAGGTGGTTTTCTTCTGTTACAAGTCACTCTAGACAAATGTTGAATCTGAATCTTAGTAAAGCTTCTAAGCAAACTAAGAATTTCTTCTGGAGTTGGTGAGCGACTTCACACCGTGTACTCATGACAACCTGCCTACACAATAGGTCATGATACGGAGTATGGATTTCTAAGGGTACGTATCAGATGTGTCCTTGTTAGTGACTCTACTGAGGAAGTCAGTGCAAAAGCTGGAATATTGGTTGTCCATGATAGGGGCAGTAAAAAGGTTGCAATGTTCAAGCTTATGGAGTTATTACCCTCTTTTGAGAATGATATTGAATAACATGCTGAGACATGTTGCTACAAGAAGTAGCTATTTTTTCCTCTATGGGGGTCTCGGGAGTTCTAGCCAAATGAAGCTAAATTTTACCTTCTTACTCCAAGAGAATTTGTTGTTTCTGTCTGAGAATTCTGATGAAGGCATTATAGTCATACCTTTAAGCATATGAAGTAGTCTGGGAAACGTCATTGACCAATACTACTGAAGATGTGTTTAAAGTTAGAGACAGTGTGTGGTAGGATTTCAAAACATTGTTCATGACATGTTCCCCTGAGTCCCCCAAAGGAATATTCTAGACTGTGCAGTCAGCGACGTGTAAAAAGGATGTCTAGAAAGTGTTATTGACAATGCATGTGCAGGCGTTGGGACTGAATTGTCCAGAAGAAACAGTCCAAGCATAATAAAGGTGTTCAAAGCCTTGTTGTACGGTGCACATAGATTTTTGGGAGTATTCTCTCCTCAAATAACGTTATCATTGACCAGAAGGTGTCACATTTAAAGGAATCGTATTTTCCAAGAAAATGACCAACTATTTATAGAGGCTATTCTTTTTCCTCTCACACTTTGTGAGTGTGTGTTGTGAATTTCAAATGGGTTTCTTTCGGGTCTGGGTAAGGTGTGTCTGGATCTGGTTCTATGAAGGTCTCCTTTGTCAATTTTTGGCCAAAAAGGGGGAGAAAGCGTTTGTGGATCAGATGTTCGGCCAAGAGGCTATATGGCCAGAAACAATTCAAACATGTCGAATCGTATGTTCTATCATAAGAGGTTTGGATTGGCTTTGTGACTTGTGATCTGAGTTATGAATACAGTTGTGACATATGTTCTGAATTACCAGGGGTGGTGGTTGACTTGGCATCAGATTTCAGGGTTTGTCCCTGATGGACCCTTGGTTGTTAATTCAACTACGGGTGAAGGTTCTCTTATGCCACCATTGGTCTTCTGTGAGAAAAATTGATTCCTGGGTTGAGGGGGAGTATAACCTATCTTCTTCCTCATGTACACCGACAAGTGCAAAAATAACATTAGAATTATTCATATCATGCCTATTTTCTTTAAAAAAGGTATACAATGGCAATTTTGTAATTAAAATGAAAAAGTTAAGTTTTAGTATTAACCATTAACACCAATTATTTAAGAAACGGGTGATAAATGTGAATCACATTTAAAACAAATAAATTGATTTTATATTAGATATCTAAATTTAATAAACTCAAGTATAAAATAAAAAAAGTGACAAATCATGTATTTATATCCATACCTGGTTTTAGTAAAAATATATGTGAAAAATAAATTGCTGGAGTGTTCGCTAAAAATTTGAAACCATTATTCTCTCATTTGATCCGCACGGTTCTACCTCCTTTTCAATTCTTCTCTCAATCAATGATACACGAAAAACCTCTCTAAACACGTTCAAAATATAAAAAAAAATCTCCTTTTTAAATTAGTTTTGAATTACAAAGATATCCATTATGTCTTCTTTTTGGGATTTAATTTTTCTCCAATCGAAATCAATTTCATTCTTAATTTATAATTGCTCCCGATCTCGATTACCTCTTGTTGTGTGTTCTTGTTCCCTTAGAGAATCGGTGTTCCCACTCTAATCTAACGCACACCAGGGTATCGAAACAAACCGCAAACCGTTGAGGTATTTATCTCTTTTTTTTTTACTATTTTAACTGTTAAAAACTTTTACTCTTAGAATTTTGTTTATATCGGAAGGTATTGAATATAAAATAGCATCAGTGACTTTTATTCTTGTGGTAATTTGAGTGTAATGTTAGAGGGAAGATCTTAAATCCTGCAAGTTGTTTGTTTTTTTATGTACATGTAACTTTTATCTAAGTGTGTTAGAATTATGAAGAATGCATTTTAATTTTAATTTGTTTTAATATTGTTTTAATTTATTTCTACAATGTTATAGAACTTATATTTATGTCAATAATTATCATACTTATCGTCTTAGCCTTTGCGTGTGTGAGTTTTATTGCTTGTTTCTTTTTTTTTTTAGAATATATTGATGAGTGAAGTCCCATTTTAGTCCTTCACAAAAATGGTAGAGGTCAGATTAGTCCCTGAGAAAAAAAAGTCCCTATTAAATCTCTTACAAAATTTAACCGAGCCATGTTAGTCCCTCAACTAACATTTTTTTAAAATCGGTTTTTCTTACTTTTGAACCGTGACTGGACTACTAATAAAGACTCATTTTAGTCTCTCACAAAAAAGGAAGAGTCCAAATAGTCCCTAAGAAAAAAGTCTATATTTAATCCCTTACAAAATTTAATCAAGCCATGTTAGTCTCTCTTTTAGTATTTTTTTAAATCAATTTTTTTTAAAATTGTGACTGGACTCCTATTTTACGGTTGTTGAATTGAAATTATTTATGAAGGGATTGTAGATAAATCATCGCGATACCACGACGTTCTTTTCTTTGTTTGGTTTATTATCAGGCTTATGGGTGGGTGATTATGGTTTTTGTTGTTATGTATTCTTGTGTATTAGGTGTCGTTATTGTTTTAGTTGTTAATGATCTTTTAGGAAGGTTTAGTTTTGTTACTAAGGTGATTTAGGATAATTTCTTTCTTTTGTAAATAAGACTTGTGGCAAAAATAATACACATGGTATGTTGGAAGAAAATTGATTTATACCATATCACTTAGGTTTTGATGATAACAAAGTATTTAATGAACAATTAGGTACACTAACATATATTCAAGTGCGCGGGATCATTAGTCAAAGAATTTTTCGGACTCTGACTTTGATTGGAACATATGAAGAGAAACTTGAGACTCAGATTCTGAAAGATCAGAATATGATTACTCAAATTTTGAATGATAAGATTTTAATGTCTCACATCTAGGGAACCCAGCTTCTGGTGGAAACTTAGACTCTAAAGACCATGTGCAAAGGAACTCAACCTCTGACCCGTACTCAATTTCTGAAAGTAGGTCTATCTTGTCAAGTCTAGTCATAGTTTAAAAATACGAAAAAATCGTTTGATAAAAATATTAAAAGAGGGACTGACATGCATGTCTCAGTTAAATTTTGTAAGGGATTAAATAGAGACCTTTTTTTTCTCAAGGACTAATTTGGACTTTCCCTTTTTTGTGAGGGACTAAAATAGATCTTCACTGGTGGTCCAGTCACGGTTCAAAAGTAAGAAAAAAACCGATTTTAAAAAAATGTTAGTTGAGGGACTAACATGGTTCGGTTAAATTTTGTAAGAGATTTAAAAGGGACTTTTTATTTCTCAGAGACTAATCTGACCTCTACAGTTTTTGTGAAGGAATAAAATGAGACTTCACTCTATATTGATTTATAAGAAATTCTTTGTTTTTTTATTTATTAAGTAGTTAAAGCACTGCATTTCTTTTGGGTAAATTAAGATTAAAGACACAAAAAGATTCAATGTGAAGATATGTGAACTTTAAATTTCTTTATATTCAACATATTTATTGCTATTATATATCAATGAAAATTTCATGAGTTTAAAACTCAATATTTGATATTAATATTTTTATAATACAATTGCTTTGTATTTTTCAACAAGATATAATAATATTAAGACATATTAAAGACTCATTTATATAAATGAAATATTGAGTAATTGTATAAGCACTGCATTTCCTACAATAATATATAAATTTATTTATATATATGAAATATTTGATATTAAGACATATATTAATATTTCCTACAATAATGTTTATTTGTTTATTTATTTATATAAATGAAATATTGAGTAATTGTATAAGCACTGCATTTCCTAGAATAACAAAATGCATATAACAATTATATATAAACATTATATCTTGATATTGAAGACTCATTATATCTTGTTATATATAATTGTTATAGGCATTTTCTTATTCATTCAACATGTAGGCACATCAACAAAACAACACTTGTGCTTGTGGTTATTATGTGATGAAAAATATGTTTGACAAGACCGGTATATTTCAAGGACTATACAAGGTAATAACAAAGAATGTCAATTTTCAATCTATATATCACATAACTTCTTGTTTTAACATGTACTCATTTAATTTATTTTTCCATTTGACTTTGTAGATATATGATGATCCATCACCATACGACAAAGATGTTAATGATAATATCCGACAACTATGGGCGCAATTCTTTTTACAAATAGTTGAAGAACAACATCAAGTTGAAGGGAAAGAAAAAAGAAGTTAGATAAAAGATTATTTATATAAAAATTAATAATGACTTTTTATTTAACATTATTTTTTATTATAGAATTTTGTTTTTAAATATTTATTTACATTAATAAGATTTTATTTTGATACTATTTACAAGATTTGGTATAATTTGTTATATCTAAATCCAAAATTTACGATTTTAGTTTTATTGAGTTGAAAAAACAATAATACTTGTTTAATTTTATTAAACTTAAACAAGTATACTATGTATTCTTTCATACCCATTTTAGAGAAAAATAGGTGTTAAAGGTTCAATTCAAATAATATCAAAAATCTATGTCACTTATAACACCAAATTTAAGAAACAATATGCATTATACATACATTATACACCTCTTTTAAGAAAAAAATAGGTGTGAAAATTTGGTTTCTAACTAAATAACGGTGTTTCCATTAAACTTTTAACACCCATTTTGGAAAAAAAATTCGTATAATATATATGTTTAACATCCATTTTATGAGAAAGAAAGGTGTTATAAGTTAGTTTCTAATTAAATTTTTCTCTAATAAATTTGTAACACCCGTTTTTAGACAAAGTAGGTACGAATGATAAGTTTTTACACCAGTTTTAAAGAGGATATGTGTCAAATGTTACTTTTGACACCCATTTGTAACACTTATAAAACCAGTTTAACATTGGTGTTAAATCAATATACGATATCTGTTTTAAAACAGGTGTTAAAGTCATACTTACAATACCGTTAACAACCACACCGGAAAAAAAGGTATAAATTCTCTAAAAAGCTGGTGTTAAATCCCTAATTAGCACTAGTGTACCAAATAGTTGGTGTTAAGGTCTGTGCTGCAATGGAGCTCATGGAGAATGCTGGATTGAAGATGTTGAATGAGATGTGATGACATCTTACCTGAAGACTGACTCCTTGACACTATGCAAATATGTCGACCAGTTGCTGAAGTTTATGGTCCGGTTGCTGAGATCTACTACACTGCTATTAGTAGATGAATTATTGGTTTTTATGTTGACTTGTAATCTGTAATTTATTTGTTTTAGCCAAAAATTTGCCAAAGGGGGAGATTGTTAGTCCTTTGTTTTTAGGATTGGCTTAATTTTTGTAAAACAAATAATGACAACAATATGTATCATAGGATGTAAAACTTGCAAGTAGAAAACAGGTACAAAACACAACAGGTACAACAAGAAGATGTCCTATGAGATATTGGAACATGTTCTGGAATAACATGTCCTATGGAACAGCTGTTGACATCACGCCTGCTGAGCTGGATTAATAAGATTCAGTTTTAATTTAATAGATGCAGAATATTCTCTGAATATTATGCAAATCATATAGGGCGTTATATGTTTAAAAGGTTAAAGAATCAATCAAAATATTTGAAGATTATATAGTTTCTAAATATGGAGATATTTTCATAAACTAAAGATTGAAGATCTTGTTTGTAGCAGAAGTTACTACGATACTGTAACAGCAAATTAGCTATGATTGAAGGCCCAAATCTAGTTAGGTATAGGTTATAAATAAAAGGGTTTGTAACCTAGAAAATAAGCCATCCGAAGTATATCAAGATGTAATCATTAGGGCTAGGTTAAGTAAACCTCCCGGGTTGTGGGAAGGTCACTGTAATCCTCGAAGCCTGTAGGAAAGAAGAGTATGTATTGTTCTTGGAGGAAGCTTTGAAGTAACTCCAAATTATTGTTCATAGTCAAGAGTCTTGGCTAGGTATTGTCATAGAAGTGTGTCTTCCAAACTGTTTGTTTGTGTAATCAAAATGTTGGTAATTAGGTCATTGTTACAATTCCTGAGATTGGAAACCTGTGCAACATCACTGAGGTGATTGGAAGTGGGATGTAGATATTCCATATCTAGAGAGGATCCAGGTAGAAGGGTCATTGGATTGGGACTAAGTGAAGGGTTGTAAACGGGGGAGTTTAGCTCTAGTATGCCCCCAAAGTAGGTGTGTTTGTCACCGAACTGGGTAAACAATTACTGGTGTCAATTATCTTTC
This sequence comes from Vicia villosa, assembly GCF_029867415.1. Classification (NCBI taxonomy): domain Eukaryota; kingdom Viridiplantae; phylum Streptophyta; class Magnoliopsida; order Fabales; family Fabaceae; genus Vicia; species Vicia villosa. The sequence continues at coordinate 307,800 of NW_026704956.1, read as the reverse complement.
AGTTTGACATAAATCTGTGTATATATCTTGTTAGAACAAGAAATGTTCTGATCAATATTCTTTGTTTTGATGATAACATTATGTATGAATTTTGTATAAGACAATATGGTACTCTGATCATTTGCATTTTCAATTTCAGGAAATACATAAAGAGTATGCACAAATCAGCACTTAGAAGCAACTGACTCAGAAAGTTTTGGATGGCTTCATCAGAACATGCTCTGGAAAGACATCAGAAGATGGTCATGCAGAATCAGAACATGAACTGGAAAACATCAGAAGAATGGAAGTCAGAAGAACAAGCTCTAAAGTTCTGATGGTATCACGCTCAAAGCTCTTCAAAGTCAGAAGACAGAAGATGCTCTGCACCAAAGCTGATGGCTCTGATATTCAAACATTGTTATCTACAAATCTGAGTCCAGAAGAAAGTACAAGATGAAAGGCTGTAACGTTTAATCTATGACTGACAAAAGGAACGTTAGAAGCTACAAAAGGAAAAGTCAGCAAAAGCAAGGCTCGAGGTAGTTGACAAAAGTGTGAAACATTAAATGCAGCGTTGTACTATTCACGCAAAGCATTAAATGCATCCCAACGGTCATTTCCTCTCAGCGCCTATAAATAGAAGTTATGTCCAGAAGCTGAACATAACACTTGAGAAAAATATACAGAAACGTTGTCAAATTCAAAAGCTTACGAACTTCATCTTCAACCTCACAAACTCTTTGTAATATTTGGTGAGTGTTAAGCTTAGAACTTAAGAGAAATATCACAGTTGTGATTACAGCTTTATTAGAAGCATTAAAACTCTTGTAACTTTATTTTACATTGATTGTAAAAGGATTCCTAGAGTGATCAAGTTGTGATCTGTAGACTCTAGAAGACTTAGAGGGTATCTACGTGGAAAACCATTGTAATCTGTTGGATTAGTGGATTAAATCCTCAGTTGAGGTAAATCACTCTAAGGGGGTGGACTAGAGTAGTTTGGTTAACAACAAACCAGGATAAAAATCATTGTGTTGATAGTTTTTATCTTCCAAGATTTTGAGATACACTTATTCAATCCCCCCCCCCCCTTGAAGGATAGAAAAACACTTAGAAAGGGGGGGATTGAATAAGTGTGACTTAAAATCTTGAGTGATAAAAAATAAAATGCACAATTATTTTTATCCTGGTTCGCTGTTAACGAAGCTACTCCAGTCCACCCCCGCAGAGATGATTTACCTCAACTGAGGATTTAATCCACTAATCGCACGGATTACAATGGTTTTCCACTTAGCCGCAACTAAGTCTTCCAGAGTCTTCTGATCACAACCTGATCACTCCAGGAACAACTGCTTAGTTCACTCCTAAGACTTTTCTAGAGTCTACTGATCAACACGATCACTCTAGGCTTAGTTCACTCCTAAGACTTTCTGCTCAGCCAACTGCCAAGACTTCCTGCTCAGCTAACTGCTAAGACTTCCTGCTCAGCTAACTGCTAAGACTTCCTAGAGTATACTGATCAACTGATCACTCTAGTTCCTTACAACTTAATGTAATCTATTCAAGAGTTTACAAATGCTTCTTAAAAGCGATAATCACAACTGTGATATTTCTCTTACAATTTAAGCTTAATCTCACTAAGATATTACAACAGCAATGTAGTGAGCTTTGATGAAGATGAAGATTCTGAGTTTAGATTTGAACAGAGTTTCAGCAAGTTAATTTGAATTGTATTGGTGCGAAATCGTTAACCTTGCTTCTCATCAGAACTTCATATTTATAGGCGTTGAGAAGATGACCGTTGAATGCATTTAATGCTTTGCGTGTTCCGTACAACTTTGCATTTAATGTTATACGCTTTTGTCAACTACCTCGAGCCTTGTTCACGCTGTGTCTACTGACGTAGCCTTTAGTAGCTTTAACGTTCCTTTTGTCAGTCAGCGTAGTCTGCCACGTGTACTTCCTTCTGATCTGATGTTTGTGAATACGACGTTTGAATATCATCAGAGTCAAACAGCTTGGTGCACAGCATCTTCTGATCTTCTGACCTTGAAGTGCTTCTGAGCGTGATACCATCTTCTGATCTTCAGTGCTTCTGATCTCATGTTCTTCTGATGCTTCCATAGACCCATGTTCTGATTCTGCTTCGACCATCTTCTGATGTCTTGCCAGACCATGTTCTGATGTTGCATGCTGAACCATTCGAGACACATCTTCTGAGCGCTGAATTATGCGTACTCTTTATATATTTCCTGAAAGGGAAATTGCATTGGATTAGAGTACCATATTATCTTAAGCAAAATTCATATTATTGTTATCATCAAAACTAAGATAATTGATAAGAACAAATCTTGTTCTAACAATCTCCCCCTTTTTGATGATGACAAAAACATATATAAATGATATGAATTTGCGATCAGAAAGAGTAGACGGCAAAAGACAAATTACACAGCTATAGCATAAGCATATGAATATGTCTCCCCCTGAGATTAACAATCTCCCCCTGAGATAAATAATCTCCCCCTGAAATAAATACTCGAAGAACTTTGATAAAAGACTTCCCTGATTATTTCGGTAGAGACGATCATATGAGCTTCTGTCTTCAGAGAATTCATAGCTTCTGACTTCTGCTTCCATTGGACAGCTTCAGAACTTGAATTTCTTTAGATCCTTAGAACACTCACAGCTTCTGACTTCTGCTTCCATTCAGGACAGCTTCAGAACTTGAGTTTCTTTGATCTTCAGAACATTCACAGCTTCTGATTTCTGCTTCCATTCAGGACAGCTTCTGAACTTGAATTTCTGGATCTTTTGGAGCATTCACATCTTCTGATTTCTGCTTCCCTCGGATAGCTTCAGAACTTTGAATGTCTACCAACATCACTTCATGCTAGATTTGTATCAGAACATTGTTGAATGTACCAGAGCATCATCTGAGCATCTCTACATCCTGAAATGTTACAGAACAAAAACTAAACGACAAAAGTCAGCATGAACGAGTTAGAACATAAAATGTATATTCAAATACATGATATGTATCAGAGCCAAATGTATCAGAGCATTTAGGCTAAAAACATGTATCAGAGCAAATAATGTATCAGAGCCATAACATTATATGTATCAGGGCAAATAGAATTTTGTCATAACATGATAGACAATGATATTCAAATTCTATTATCAGTGCTTCTGATTCATTCTTCTTTCTTGCTTCTGATCTCTGAAGCTTGACAGCGCTCAGCTTGCTTCAGTTTCCATGGTTTTGCTTCTAGTGTTTGCTTTGAAGATTCACTTCACTTCTCTGTACCTGCAAAACACTTAAACCATATAGAACTTGCAGTTCTTGTTAGTGAATGTGTGGGAGCCTTTACCCAGCAACTGATAGATTTAATCAAATCATTTATCATTTATCTTCTCCCCCTTTTTGTCATAACATCAAAAAAGAATATATAAAAAGATTCAGATGTATAAAACGACAAAAGATAACATTTACTGGAATGTAAAACACAAAGAAACTTTTTTATTGATAATCAAAAGATATTACAAAAGGTTCCTATGTTTAACAAGATGAAAAACATTCCTAGCAAATACAAAACAAGCAGAAGCAGCAAGGAAAAGAAAACTACAAAGTAGAATTTCCAAAGAGGAAATGACTACAAAAATTAAAAAATACAACAATCGGTCAAGAAACTCAACATAGAAGTTGAGTATATCTTCCCACAACTCAAGAAAGTCTTCTGTCTTTGGATGAAAGTTGATAACAACATCAAAGAAGAGTCTGACTTGAGCGGTATTAGAAGAGCCATCCCGAGATGCACAGAGATCTGTCGCCTTTGAGTCATGGAGCTACAACAGGCTTGAGGTGAACGCTAGGTTTTGAGAGAAGAAATGAAAACCGAGAGAGAGAGAGAGAGAGAGAGAAAACTTTTAAGAGGAAACCAAAAAGATAGGAAACCGAAAACCATTTTGAAGAGTATTTAAAGGAAAATAAAATGAAACGAATGATGAAAAGCATTTAATGTTACGTGACGAGAGGAGAGATAATAAAGACAAATGAAGTGACTAGCACAGTTACCTATGGTCGGCGTCCCTTCAACTGCACGCGCGCTTATCCATGAATAGTAACGACAGGTTTACCATCCCGAGATAAAGCGTAACAGCTGTTTTGCTTTAAAAGAGGTTCTGAAACAACTTAGACAATGAAACGTTAGTAATAACCGAATCATAATTTCTAAAAGAATTCAATCAGAACTTCTGATTAAAAAAAATGTTCCACATTCATTTCAGAAGATACTCATACATGAGAACTTCTCATCTTCTCATTCTGGGCATAAATCCATACTGATGTTCTTCAGAATGAACTTAAACCTATCTTCAGCCAGGGGTTTTGTAAAGATATCAGCCCATTGATGGTCTGTATCAACAAAGTTTAAAGAAATAACACCCTTCTGAACATAGTCCCTTATGAAATGATGTTTTATCTCAATATGTTTAGCTTTTGAATGAAGAATAGGATTCTTAGATAAACATATAGCAGAAGTATTATCACAGAATATAGGAATGTTACTCTCAAATATCTGATAATCTTCTAACTGACTTTTCATCCAGAGCATCTGTGTGCTACAACCAGCAGCTGCGACATATTCTGCTTCTGTGGTTGATAGAGCAATGGTTGCTTGCTTCTTGCTGTACCAGGAGATTAAGTGACTTCCAAGAAATTGGCAACTTCCTGAAGTACTTTTTCTTTCAATTCTGTCTCCAGCATAATCAGCATCGCAGAATCCTACTAAGTTGTATTCTTTAGATTTTCTGTAAACTAAACCAACATTAGTAGTACCTTTCAGATACCTTAGAATCCTCTTAACAGCAGTTAAATGAGATTCTCTAGGATCTGATTGGAATCTAGCACACAAACAAACACTGAACAGAATGTCAGGTCTAGAAGCAGTCAGATATAGAAGAGATCCAATCATACCTCTGTATAGCTTCTGATCTACCTTCTTACTTACCTCATCCTTACCTAGGATGCATGTTGGATGCATAGGAGTTTTGGCTTCTTTACAGTCTAGAAGATTAAACTTCTTCAGAAGTTCCTTCACATACTTGGTTTGGTGAACATACGTTCCTTCTGATGTTTGATTTATTTGTATTCCAAGGAAATACTTGAGTTCTCCCATCATGCTCATTTCAAACTCAGCCTGCATAGACTTAGCAAACTCCTTTCCAAGTGTAGCATTAGATGTTCCAAAAATAATATCATCTACATATATTTGACAAATTAAAATATCCTTTTCAAAGGTTTTACAAAAGAGAGTAGTGTCCACTTTTCCTCTAGTGAAACCATTTTCTAGAAGGAAAGAACTTAAGCGTTCATACCAAGCTCTGGGAGCCTGTTTCAATCCATACAATGATTTCTTAAGTTTAAAAACATGATTAGGAGACATAGAGTCTTCAAAACCAGGAGGTTGATGGACATAAACTTCTTCATCTATATAACCATTTAAGAAGGCACTCTTAACATCCATCTGATAGAGAGTGATGTTATGTTGAGTGGCAAAAGAAATTAATAGACGAATAGACTCTAACCTGGCCACTGGTGCAAAGGTTTCTGTGTAGTCAATCCCTTCTTGCTGACTATAACCCTGAGCCACCAGTCTGGCTTTGTTCCTTACCACTTCGCCTTTCTCACTGAGCTTGTTTCTGAAGACCCAATTTGTACCAATTATATTGAATCCATCTGGTCTAGGAACAAGATCCCAAACATCATTCCTTGTAAACTGATTTAGTTCTTCTTGCATATCAATTATCCAGTCTGGATCTTCTAGAGCATGATCAACGGAAGTTGGCTCGATCAAAGATACAAGACCTAATTGACAGTCTGCATTGTTCCTAAGGAATGCTCTTGTTCTGATTGGATCATCCTTCTTTCCAAGAATGACATCTTCTGAATGACCAGAGATGAGTCTGGATGATCTTCTGACAGATGGTTCTTCAGAAATACTTAGATCCTCCAGAGAAGCTGATACTTGATCTTCAGATTCTTTGCTTCTGAGAAGCTCTGCTTCTGATGCGTTGCTTCTTGGCTCAACAACTTCTGATATGTCAATATCACAACCTGCAAAATCATCAACTTGCTTTGGTTTTTCAGAACCAAGCTTATCATCAAACCTGATATTGATTGATTCTTCCACAACCAATGTTTCAGTATTGTATACTCTGTAGCCTTTTGAGCGTTCAGAATATCCAAGAAGGAAACACTTTTGAGCTTTGGAATCAAACTTACCAAGATGATCTTTAGTGTTCAGAATAAAGCATACACATCCAAAAGGATGGAAATATGAAATGTTAGGCTTTCTATTCTTCCACAATTCATAGGGAGTCTTATTAAGAATAGGTCTGATAGAGATTCTATTCTGAATATAACATGCAGTGTTTATTGCTTCTGCCCAGAAATGCTTAGCCATATTGGTTTCATTGATCATGGTTCTGGCCATTTCTTGAAGAGTCCTATTCTTTCGTTCTACAACCCCATTTTGCTGTGGAGTTCTAGGACAAGAGAAATCATGGGCAATACCATTTTCTTTGAAGAATTCTTCAAAGGATCTGTTCTCAAATTCACCACCATGATCACTTCTGACCTTTATGATTTTACACTCTTTTTCAGATTGAATCTGAATGCAGAAATCAAAGAACACTGAATGAGTCTCATCCTTGTGTTTCAAGAATTTTACCCATGTCCAGCGGCTATAATCATCTACGATGACTAATCCATATTTCTTTCCTCTGACAGATGCTGTTTTGACTGGGCCAAACAGATCAATGTGCAAGAGTTCTAATGGCCTTGAGGTAGAAACAACATTCTTAGACTTGAATGCAGGTTTGGAGAACTTGCCCTTCTGACATGCTTCACAAAGAGCATCTGATTGGAATTTCAGATTAGGGAGTCCTCTGACGAGATTCAGTTTGTTAATCTGAGAGATCTTTCTCAAACTAGCATGACCTAATCTTCTGTGCCAGACCCACTGCTCTTCAGAAACAGACATAAGACAAGTCACCTTCTGACTCATAAGATCTTGCAGATCTGTCTTATAAATGTTGTTCTTCCTCTTGCCTGTAAATAGGATTGAGCCATCCTTCTGATTTACAGCCTTGCAAGACTTTTGATCAAAGATTATATCATAACCATTGTCACTTAATTGACTGATAGATAAGAGGTTATGAGTTAATCCTTCTACAAGAAGTACATTAGAAATGGAAGGAGAGTTACCAGACTTTATAGTTCCAGAGCCAATTATCTTGCCCTTCTGATCTCCTCCGAACTTGACTTCTCCTCCAGACTTAAGTACCAGGTCTTGGAACATAGACCTTCTTCCTGTCATGTGTCGCGAGCATCCAGAGTCCAGGTACCATGACATGTTGTGCTTTGTCCTTCTTGCAGCCAAGGATATCTGCAATAGGAATAATCTTATCCTTAGGTACCCACATCTTTTTGGGTCCTTTCTTGTTAGATTTCCTCAAGTTCTGATTGAACTTGGGTTTTACATTATAAGCAATAGGAGGAACAGCATGATAATTCTTAATGTGAGTTTCATGATATTTCCTAGGTTGTGTCACATGCTTCTTAGTGTGTGTTATGTGAAAACTTTGTGCATGTGAGGTGTGCCTAATATCATGAGAGTGGCCATACTTGAACTGATCATACAATGGCTTGTATGTAATTTTCATTTCATCAACAGGTTCAAGTTTGTATGGGGTTTCACCCTCATAACCAATGCCAACTCTTTTGTTTCCAGACACAGCATATATCATAGAAGCTAGCTGACTTCTGCCAATACTTCTAGATAAGAACTTTCTGAAACTTAAATCATATTCTTTCAGAATATGGTTCAGACTAGGAGTGGATTTTTCTGAATCAGAAGGAGATCCAACATTATTGGATAATTTTAAAAGTTTTTCTTTTAATTCAGAATTCTCCAACTCAAGCTTCTTTGTTTCAAATTCAAATTGCTTTTTCAGCTTTTTGTATTTGAGACTAATCTGAGACTTGAGTTCCAGAAGTTCAGTTAGACCGGAAACTAACTCATCTCTAGTAAGTTCAGAAAATACCTCTTCAGAATCTGATTCTGATGTAGATTCTGATCCGTCATCTTCTGTCGCCATCAGCGCACAGTTGGCCTGCTCATCTTCTGAATCATCTTCTGACTCATCCCAGGTTGCCATAAGACCTTTCTTCTTATGAAACTTTTTCTTGGGACTTTCCTTCTGAAGATTTGGACATTCATTCTTGTAGTGTCCAGGCTCATTGCATTCATAGCACATGACCTTCTTTTTGTCAAATCTTCTTTCATCAGAAGATTCTCCACGTTCAAATTTCCTTGAACTTCTGAAGCCTCTGAACTTCCTTTGCTTGGTCTTCCAGAGTTGATTTAGCCTTCTGGAAATCATGGACAGTTCATCTTCTTCTTCAGATTCTGATTCTTCAGGATCTTCTTCTCTAGCCTGAAAAGCGTTAGTGCATTTCTTGATATTAGATTTTAATGCAATAGATTTACCTTTCTTTTGAGGCTCATTTGCGTCCAGCTCAATCTCATGGCTTCTCAAGGCACTGATAAGCTCTTCCAGAGAAACTTCATTCAGATTCTTCGCAATCTTGAATGCAGTCACCATCGGACCCCATCTTCTGGGTAAGCTTCTGATGATCTTCTTCACATGATCAGCCTTGGTGTATCCTTTGTCAAGAACTCTCAATCCAGCAGTAAGAGTTTGAAATCTCGAAAACATCTTTTCAATGTCTTCATCATCCTCCATCTTGAAGGCTTCATACTTCTGGATTAAGGCAAGAGCTTTTGTCTCCTTGACTTGAGCATTTCCTTCATGAGTCATTTTCAAGGACTCATATATGTCATAGGCCGTTTCCCTGTTAGATATCTTCTCATACTCAGCATGAGAGATAGCATTCAGCAAAACAGTTCTACATTTATGATGATTCCTGAAAAGCTTCTTTTGATCATCATTCATTTCTTGCCTTGACAGCTTTACGCCTCTGGCATTTACAGGATGTTTGTAACCATCCATCAGAAGATCCCATAGATCACCATCTAGACCCAGAAAGTAACTTTCCAGTTTATCTTTCCAGTATTCAAAGTTTTCACCATCAAATACCGGCGGTCTAGTATAACCATTGTTACCGTTGTATTGCTCAGCAGAGCCAGATGTAGATGCAGGTGTAGGTATAGTCCTTTCACTTTCATCAACCATCTTTTAGATGAAGCGTTTTTCTCTTCCTGAATCTTTTCTAAACACGGTTAAGTGCTTGCACCTTAGAACCGGCGCTCTGATGCCAATTGAAGGATAGAAAAGCACTTAGAAAGGGGGGGATTGAATAAGTGTGACTTAAAATCTTGAGTGATAAAAAATAAAATGCACAATTATTTTTATCCTGGTTCGCTGTTAACGAAGCTACTCCAGTCCACCCCCGCAGAGATGATTTACCTCAACTGAGGATTTAATCCACTAATCGCACGGATTACAATGGTTTTCCACTTAGCCGCAACTAAGTCTTCCAGAGTCTTCTGATCACAACCTGATCACTCCAGGAACAACTGCTTAGTTCACTCCTAAGACTTTTCTAGAGTCTACTGATCAACACGATCACTCTAGGCTTAGTTCACTCCTAAGACTTTCTGCTCAGCCAACTGCCAAGACTTCCTGCTCAGCTAACTGCTAAGACTTCCTGCTCAGCTAACTGCTAAGACTTCCTAGAGTATACTGATCAACTGATCACTCTAGTTCCTTACAACTTAATGTAATCTATTCAAGAGTTTACAAATGCTTCTTAAAAGCGATAATCACAACTGTGATATTTCTCTTACAATTTAAGCTTAATCTCACTAAGATATTACAACAGCAATGTAGTGAGCTTTGATGAAGATGAAGATTCTGAGTTTAGATTTGAACAGAGTTTCAGCAAGTTAATTTGAATTGTATTGGTGCGAAATCGTTAACCTTGCTTCTCATCAGAACTTCATATTTATAGGCGTTGAGAAGATGACCGTTGAATGCATTTAATGCTTTGCGTGTTCCGTACAACTTTGCATTTAATGTTATACGCTTTTGTCAACTACCTCGAGCCTTGTTCACGCTGTGTCTACTGACGTAGCCTTTAGTAGCTTTAACGTTCCTTTTGTCAGTCAGCGTAGTCTGCCACGTGTACTTCCTTCTGATCTGATGTTTGTGAATACGACGTTTGAATATCATCAGAGTCAAACAGCTTGGTGCACAGCATCTTCTGATCTTCTGACCTTGAAGTGCTTCTGAGCGTGATACCATCTTCTGATCTTCAGTGCTTCTGATCTCATGTTCTTCTGATGCTTCCATAGACCCATGTTCTGATTCTGCTTCGACCATCTTCTGATGTCTTGCCAGACCATGTTCTGATGTTGCATGCTGAACCATTCGAGACACATCTTCTGAGCGCTGAATTATGCGTACTCTTTATATATTTCCTGAAAGGGAAATTGCATTGGATTAGAGTACCATATTATCTTAAGCAAAATTCATATTATTGTTATCATCAAAACTAAGATAATTGATAAGAACAAATCTTGTTCTAACACCCCTTTCTAAGTGTTTTTCTATCCTTCAATTGGCATCAGAGCGCCGGTTCTAGGTGCAAGCACTTAACCGTGTTAGACAAAAGATCCAGGGAGAAAAACACAAAGTTAAAATGGTTGAAACAACTTTATCTACTCCTACTCCTAAACAAAACAACAATGGTAATGGAAGCAATAGTTTCAATGGATACAATAGACCACCAGTTTTTGATGGTGAAAACTTTGAGTATTGGAAAGATAGACTCGAAAGTAACTTTCTTTGTCAAGATGGTGACTTATGGGATCTAGTGCTGGATGGTTACACACATCCTGTGAATGCTCAAGGTGTCAAGATTTCTAGACAAGCCATGAGTGATGCTCAAAAGAAAAACTTCAAGAATCATCATAAGTCTAAAACCATATTGCTAAATGCTATCTCTCATGCTGAGTATGAGAAGATAACAAACAGAGAAACTACTCATGATATCTTTGAATCCTTAAAGATGACTCATGAGGGTAATGCTCAAGTAAAGGAGACAAAGGTCTTGGCTCTAATCCAGAAGTATGAAGCATTCAAGATGGAGGAAGATGAGCATATTGAAGCAATGTTTTCAAGATTCCGGACTCTGACTGCTGGATTGAGAGTACTAGATAAAGGCTACACCAAAGTTGATCATGTAAAGAAGATCATCAGAAGCTTACCCAGAAGATGGGGACCCATGGTGACTGCATTCAAGATTTCCAAGAATCTGAATGAAGTGTCTCTTGAGGAGTTGATCAGTGCCCTGAGGAGTCATGAAATTGAGCTGGACGCAAATGAACCTCAGAAGAAAGGTAAGTCCATTGCATTAAAAACTAATAGTAAAAAATGCACTAACGCGTTTCAGGCTGAAGAAGAAGATTCTGAAGAGTGAGAATCAGAAGAAGAAGAAGAAGAAGAAGAAGAAGAAGAAGAAGAAGAAGAACTATCTTTAATATCCAGAGGAGTAAATCAACTCTGGAAAAGCAAGCAGAGAAAGTTGAAGAACTTCAAGAACTTAAAAAGGCCTGAAAAAGGAGAATCTTCTGGAAACAGAAGATCTGACAAAAAGAAGGTGACGTGCTATGAATGTAAAGAGCCTGTACACTACAAGAATGAATGTCCAAAGCTTCAGAGAGAAAAGCCCAAGAAAAGATTTGAAAAGAAGAAAGGTCTTATGGCTACCTGGGATGACTCAGATTCTTCTCATCAAGAGTCAGATTCTGAAGATGAGCAGGCAAACATAGCACTGATGGCCACCGTTGATGAAGAATCAGAATCTACATCAAACTCAGATTCTGAAAAGGTATTTTCTGAACTTTCTAGAGATGAGTTAGTTTCCAGTTTAACTGAACTTCTGGAAATCAAGGCTAAACTTAGTATCAAATACAAAAAGCTGAAAAAGCTCTTTGTATCTGAAACTAAGAAACTTGAGAAAGAAAATTCTGAACTTAAAGAAAAAGTTTTAAAACTATCTAAAGATGCTGAATCATCTTCAAGTTCAGAAAAGTCTATTCCAAGTGTGAACAATATTCTTAAGGAATATGACTTGAGTATCAGAAAGTTTCTATCTAGAGGTATAGGCAGGAGTCAACTAGCCTCTATGATATACGGTGTAAGTGGAAACAAGAGAATAGGCATGGGCTATGAGGGTGAAACCCCATATAAACTTGAACCTATTTATGAGATGATTATTACATACAAACCTTTGTATGATCAGTTCAAGTATGGCCATTCTCATGATATTAGGCACACATTACATGCTAAGAGTTTCCACATAACACACACCAAGAAACAAGTTGATACACATTCTAGAAAATCTTATGTTAAACCTCATGCTAAATCTCAGTTCAATCAGAACTTGAGAAGGACTAACCCAAAAGGACCCAAAAGAATGTGTGTACCTAAGGAAAAGATAATTCCTATTGCAGATCTCCTTCAAGGCTCAAAAGACAAAGGCAAACATAACATGGTACCTGGACTCTGGGTGCTCACGACACATGACGGGAAGAAAGTCTATGTTCCAAAACCTGGAGCTTAAATCTGCTGGAGAAGTAAAGTTTGGAGGGAACCAGAAGGGAAAAATCATTGGTTCTGGAACCATATGCTTTGGTAACTCTCCCTCTATATCTAATGTTCTTTTAGTAGATGGATTAGCTCATAACTTATTGTCCATAAGTCAATTAAGTGACAATGGATTAGCTCACCAATTTCACCGCTACAAAAGGTGACAAAGATCGAGTTCTGGGAGGACTGAATTGATACAAATGGAAGGGTGAAATACAACTTAATCGAGTTGAAGAATGATGATGATGTGAAGGCCATGTGGAAATCATTTCGCCATAGGAGAACTAAAGATCTGATCGAATTAAATGCGCAAATCCAAAGATCCATGGACGACATAATGAAGTGTCTGAAACGTCCAGAGTCATCCGTTAGTGCCTAAGTTTTTTTCATGTTTCAGAGTACTGTTTATGTTTGTTGTTTGTTATCTGAAGTTTGTTAAATGTGTTGGTTTGTTATTGATGTTATTTTTTTATCTACTCGAAGCATGGAATTGAAAATAATATTATGCAATAAAAAATATATCCATACAAAATATACATATAATACAATCATAAAAAAATAAATCTACATAGGCCCTCCATGAGCAACATCGGCCAACCTAGCTAAAATACTATGAACCTCACCATCAGGGTTCACAAAACCCATGAGGCTATCTAAGTGAACAGCGATGAACTGTAGGCGGCTGTCCTGGTCACCTGCGAGAGGTGGAGCTAGTGGTGGTGGTGGATCGGAAGAAGCCCTGGTACCTTAAGGCCCTGAAACATCAGATGTTGTGCCATGTGGTATGACCCTAGGGTGTGACACACTGAGGAACCATTCCAGGTATCCATCCTGGCACTGCCTAGGGTGCTGAACCTCAACGGCTGTATCAGTGATCTCACAGGGGGAGCTGATGATGTGACTTTGAAACCATTGATTAGTGCCACCTGTTGGAGCCTCTGGATCGATGTGGGATGCCTTGTATATAACCAAACTAGCATAGACACCTCTCAGGTAAGTGTTAGCCACATGGCTCTACCATTTGACATATCCTGAATATAAGGAAGATACATCAAAAGGACGATGACGGTGATGACCTGTATACGATGTCCAGATGACATCATCCAGCGTCAGAGCATCCAGCCTCCGTCTGTACTCAATCAACCCTTCTAGAATGGCCTGTTTGGCCTTCAACCTCTTCGCACAAGAGTCAGCAGCCGCAACACGTTGGATCTTCCGCTCACAAATGTAAGGTAAGTGCTTGTATATCCAACATTGCATAAATAAAAATAATCAAGCTCGGATAAATTATAATAAAACACAAAAAACCGTGTAAAAATTATAATATACCTGTAACAAGCTCAGGTAACCAGTTAAATGTCTGGTGTCAGGATGAGATGCATCATCAAGCGTCGTGCACAACATCGACAAAGCCTCAACTACCCAAGCCCAATACGGTGTGTCAAGGGTGCTGAATAAAGAAAGATAGCGGACATCTATATAAACTCCAGACTTGTCCGCAAAGAGAGTACACTCCACTAGATGTAGCATATACGCCCTAGCGGAAGTGTGGTACTTCCCTGCATCCACAAGCTCCTGATAAATCCTCTTAAACCAAGACATCCTAAGGTGCAAGTCTCGAATCTCACCAAACTCAGTCAACACCTCTGTCTCATCAACCTCCAACGCATCCACAACTATTCACGCCGCCGTTGCATGGTCCATATGAACTGGTGTGAAAAACGTACCAGCAATCAGAAGGTGAAATATGGCATCTACATCATCCAGAGTCACAGTCATCTCCCCAAATGAATGATGGAAGGATGATGTCTCCGGGTGCCACCTCTCAACAAAAGCTGATAACAGTGAGGCGTCCAACATCGTCAAAGAGCATCAAACAAAGTCCATCAAATGGAAGTCCTCAACTATCCTCCTCACCTGTTCAGGCATTGATCTCTAAGGGAAGTTCTTCAACTTCAACCCGTGAGAAGAGAACTTCAACATTGGTCGCTCCTGAAAAAAAAATATAATTAAAACAAATTATTATAAGTCAAATCGCGTAAAAAAAATTAAGCACTTAAGCAATGTTACATACTTCACCCTGCCATATCCTATAAGCGACATGGTCACGTATCCCGTCAACACCGACCTGTAAGAAGGTCCTCCTGGGAAAGCTCTATCAGTGTATACTGATGGCTCCGTAGATGCACGAGTGGTGGTGTCTGTCTCTTGCACCACCCGCTCCTGACCTATCTGATCGTCAGCCACCTCAACCTCTACCTCAGCTACCGGCTTCTCTACCTCTGTCACCGGATCCCGAACCACAGCCACCTGCTCCCTAACCTCAGGCACCGCATCCTCAACCTCAACAACCTCACCCTGAACCACCTGTGAAGGATAGAAAAACACTTAGAAAGGGGGGGATTGAATAAGTGTATCTCAAAAACTTGGAAGATAAAAACAATGAACACAATTATTTTTATCCTGGTTCGTTGTTAACGAAACTACTCCAGTCCACCCCCTTAGAATGATTTACCTCCACTGAGGATTTAATCCATTAATCCAACTGATTACAATGGTTATCCACTTAGAAAACTTCTAAGTCTTCTAGAGTATATAGATCACAACTTGATCACTCTAGGAATTCTTCTAGAGTCTACAGATCACAACTTGATCACTCTAGGAACCTTTTACAATCAATGTAAAAATAACATTTACAAGAGTATAGATTTGCTTCTAATAAAGCTGTAATCACAACTGTGATATTTCTCTTAAGTTCTAAGCTTAACACTCACTAAATATTACAAGAGTTTGTGAGGTTGAAGATGAAGTTTGTGACCTTTGATTTTGACAGCGTTTCAGTATAAGGCACAAGTGTTCTACTTTGCTTCTGATCAGAACTTTTATTTATAGGCGTTGAGAGGAAATGACCGTTGGGAGCATTTAATGCTTTGCGTGAATAGTACAGCTTTGCATTTAATGTTTCACACTTTTGTCAACTACCTCGAGCCTTGCTTTTCCTGCTTTTACTGACTTTGCCTTTTGTAGCTTCTAACGTTCCTTTTGTCAGTCAGAGATTAGACATTTCAGCCTTTCATCTTGTACTTTCTTCTGGACTCAGATTTTGTAGGATACAACGTTTGAATATCAGAGTCAACAGCTTTGGTGCAGAGCATCTTCTGACTTTGAAGAGCTTTGAGCGTGATACCATCAGAGCTTCAGAGCTTTTACTTCTGACTTCATTCTTCTGATGCTCTCAATTCATGTTCTGATTCTGCTTGACCATCTTCTGATGTCTTGCCAGAGCATGTTCTGATGAAGCCATCCAGAACCTTCTTAGTCAGTTGCTTCTGAGCGCTGATTTGTGCATACTCTTTATATATTTCCTGAAATGGAAAATGCAAAGGATTAGAGTACCACATTATCTTATACAAAATTCATATATAATGTTATCATCAAAACACATAATATTGATCAGAACAAATCTTGTTCTAACAACCTGCTCCTCAACAACAGTGGATGCTCTACTAGTCCGGCGGCGAGGTGCGCGGAACCCCCTCACTGCCTGCTGCTCCGCCATCCTTTTTTAGTTAGAACCAGTTGAAGGAAGGCGCCTAGCTCAAAATTTTAAAAATATCAAGAAATTAGCAATTTAAAAAAATAGAAATACCAGAAATTTCGAAATTTCCGCTATTATTATGGGTACCAGAAAATTTTAAAATCCGGTATGAATATTAGTAAATGAATATACCAGAAATTTATAAATTTCCAGTATATTCTATCGGAAAATTTAAATTTACGGTAGAATACACCGGAAATTTCCTAATTTCTAGTAGAATATATCGGAAATTTAACAGAAATACCGTAAAACTTACTTGATTTTGCAAAATTTCTGGTAGAATAAGTCAGAAATTTCTAAATTTCCAGTAGAATATATCGGAAATTTCACAAAAAATACCGTAAAACTTACTTGATTTCGCAAAATTTCTGGTATTTAAACGAGATTTCTGGTATGCTCTGAAAATTTGAAAAATCTGGTGGGCTACGTGAATTTACAAGAACGTAATCATAATAGACAATTTCTTTATCCACCCCCTGTGGTGAGAACCCCTACTGAAAACCCTAAAATACCCTTTTTATTTCATAGATGCATCTCCGAAATCACCCATTTTCTATTATTTCGGAGATGCATATCCGAAAACACCCATTTTTTGGGTGTTTTCAAATATGCATCTCCGAAATCACTTAATTTCCAATTTAAACGTTGGATTTAAAATGTCAGGTGTTTTTTTATGCGGGATTGAATTTTATTTTTCATGAAGTGAGACGGGCGGAAACGACGGGTCCGGATAGTTCAAAATGTGGGCGTATGATTAGAAAAACCTACGGACTTCCATGTGCTTGTATACTTTCTAAAAAGATGAAGCTGAATTCCCCGATACGCGTGGATGAAGTAATCGATCATTGGAAAAAGCTTCGTTTTGATGATTTCAAATCGGCAAAAGAGGGTGAATCCAAAATTACCATCACCGACGAGTTGGAAGAGATAATGGATAAGTTTTCTAAAGGGGATGACACTGTAAAATTGCACATAAAAGAACAATTGCGAAAAATTGCATTTCCGGAGACCACCGATTTGAAACCTCCATCTCAACCGGTTAAAACCAAAGGTGCTCCTAAAAAGGCGAAAACTTCCTAAGATGACACATAAACTAAACAAGATCCTTCTTATTGTGAACATGTTTATGTATTGATCCCGGATTCACCCACATCAAAGTCCAAGTGTAGTGCTAACAAAGGAGCACGTATTTCAAAGCCGCCTCACACACCTCCGATTAAAAAACCTCTGATGATCTACATTGATGAGATGCCGCTATTTATGCACAAATATATTGATAATATAGTTGATGTGGGTACCGATGGTAATTGTGGGTATCGAGTCGTTGCCGGTTTGCTCGGAAAAGGAGAAGAAAATCACACGCTTATTCGACGGGCACTTATTTCGGAGTTGACTTCGCATAGGGACATCTACGACCGACTTTATGAGAAACAAGAAAACTTTGATAAAGTTCATGATTACTTAGTTCCATCACTAACCGGTTACGCACAGGTTTCAAAGTGGATATCATTCCCCGAGATGGGCCATCTTAGAGAAAGACCGGGTGTGTGTCGATTTGACGAGATTTGGCTTTTCGGAGACATTTTTCCACTTCATAGTCGTCCACCTTTAGACGCGTCCGGCCGCATCATTTGTATCGGGTATCTAAGATCGCACCATTTTGTGCAAGTTTTTTTGAAACCGGGGTGTCCTATTCCGACTACATCTTGTCAGTGGACGGTCCATCACATAAAAGAGGCGGATATTTGGCCGAATCTTTTTGTTGAAAGAATGGTGAAGTTCAAAGAAATGATGAAGCAAGAGAGGGAGGAAAATAGAGAGAAGTCAAAGAATTTACCAGTTTTAGATTTAAGCGCCAACGGATCGTTCAGGGAATTTTAGATTAGACGGGATCTTTTTTTGTATGTATTAATCGGGTTTGTGACATTTTTTGTATGTATTGTCGTGACGAATATAAAACCAAATCGATTCAATACATACATAATATACCTATATTTAATGTTATTAATGTTTATGTCATTCAATTGTTGTTGTCAGTTTGATTGTTGTCATTTGGCGCACTTGGTAATCGATCAAAACAGACTGCACAAAATATATTGCTCTGGTTCTGTTTCTGTCTCTGTAAAATTCAGAAGTGCACTTCCGAAAATTTAATGCTTCAGGGCTTATTTCGGAAATGCATTTTCGAAACATCCACTGATTGCAAGATAAGGTTTGTTGGGTCATTATTACTCCAAGAAGTATATAAATAATGCCTCTATAGATTTCTATAAACTTCAAGCCACAAACAAAAATGACTCAAACCTACCCCCACCTTGCTTTTGTCTACTTCAGCAGTGGTTATCTGATGCCACTTTAATTTAGGTTCTCGCGAGACACGCCACTCGCGGAGTTGATACCGACGCTCAACTCTCTTTTGCAATACCCAGAAAATCAGAAGGTTGTCAAGCTTGAGTGTCGCTCGCCGTCACTTGATGACGAGAGAGACGTCCAGTTCACCCCATTCGAGGTCAAGAACGACGAAGATTTAGCGGTTATGTGGTCAACTTTTGACCGATTTTCTTCGAAGGGTCCGATCGAGTTGGATGCAAAACTTCAAAGATCGGGAGCCGACGTTATCAAAATGTTGACCCCTCAACTACCCTTGTTAAACAATATGTAACTTTAAGTTTATGTTGATCTATCTTTGTAATTTTGATTATTTATGATAAATTGGAGCTTTGTTGGTTTGTTCTTTGCTTTTCTGCATCAGACAATATTTCGGAAGTGCATCTCCGAAGTACCCTTAGGGGTGATTTCCGACGTGCACTTCCGAAGTCTTTTTATTTCTGAAAAAAAGGTTATTTCGGAAGTGCATCTCCGAATTCATCTTTTTTTTCTAAAAAATAGGGTGATTTCGGAAGTGCATCTCCGAAATCACTTTTTTTCAAAATAAAAATGCATTCGGAGATACAATTCTGAAATATAAGGACAGTTAAGGAATTTCGTCGCGGATTCCTAAAAAGATAGGGGGTGGATAAAAAAATTGTCTAATAATATTTAGTTGGACATTTTGGTATTTTCATAGGTTTGAGGGCCATATGTTTAATATGGGGGATGGCATCTAATTTCTCCTTTCAAAGAGAGACATATCTTAAGCCATGTCATGTTAGCTGATCATATGTTTTGAGCATCTTTACGGCTTTACCTAAACTTGTTAGGTTATCTTAATTTTTTCTCTTGATTCCTTTAAGTTTTTTTTTTTAAAGTAAAAAAGTCAGTTGGAGAATTAATTGAATATATACATTCATCAAAACTAGAAAAATCTTTGGTGGCACTGGCAAGGTGACCACACAGAAATTATTGTCTTAAACTTAAACCCAACAATGTACTACCATCATTCAATTAAATCATCACATTTCTGTTGGCAACCATATAATTTCCTAAAATAAATAATCGTATAAAGTAATGCTTAGCTAAACAAAGTACAAAAATAAATGAGAAACCAAATCCTATCAAAATTTGAAATGCAGCAAGCGCTTTAATTCATGGCTTCCTTGCTGGTATATCAAGTACACGAAGATGGTATGAAAACAGTAGCACGGTTTTAAGCATACAACAACTTCACTGCACGCTTAGTAGGACCGTGACCTAACCTATCAATTAAATACTAAATTCTTTTGTCACAGTTTAACACCGCGCCTCATTTACAGAGAGTTAGTACTGCAGTAATGGATTTACTACTGCTAAATATATAGTGTAGGTCTGCCCTTGCAGTTTGGAGCCACGAGCTATAGTATATTTGTAGAATTTGGTGTTAAGATTTAAGGGATTCATAAAAGACTGAACTGGTAATAGGTTCGATTATGCAAGAGTTACATTGATAAAACATAGAAGAATTTAATATACTTTGTATCTTATACATTCATCAATTTGTTGGCCCAAATATTAATAACACTCAACTATCATTAATTTGAAAATAAATATAACTATTAAATTGACATTGACATCTCTATAATTATAATTGTTCTTTAATGCAACCATAAATAGTTGAAGTAAGTATGTGGTGTGAAATCTGAACTGGTATTGCTGATCTTCGATACTATGGCGCAGAGTGAACCTATAAATTAACGTTATTACGTTCAAATTAGTTTAAAATTCAAGATAATTGTACTATAAAATAGAAAGTGTACATTGACTTTTCATGTGAGATTACTTTTATACTTTAATTTTTTATACTTTAAGTTGAATAAGATGAATTTGACATTTCGTGTGACATTACTTTTAAATCTACTGTTGAATGAAGTGAATTTAGTCTATGTTTCCAAATTTTGATTTTCACGATCAAAACTCACGTTTTGAATCCATGGTGAGCAAAATTTACTCTTAATAGCTTTTATTGATCTGGACGTTTGTAGTTGAGCCTTTGATCGGCCAAAGCAATAATTATAAAATTTGTATCAATCTTATTTAAATTTATACATATATAAATTTTAATAACAATTTTTTGTATAAACAAATAAGAATGTATTAAAATGCTGCATTAGAGGTGCTTAACCCAAATACAACCAAGAAAATCACGCATTAGGGGTGCTTAACCCAAATACAACCAAGAAAACCAGATCGAAATATACACCAATCAGCTAAAAAAGAAAACCTACACGAAAGCGGATAACCGCTAACCAACCACATGTTTTTATAACTATAAATAATATTTATTTATGAATTTTTTACTATTATTATAATTTTTTATATTTGTAAATTTAAGGTAGATTAATATATATTTAAAAATTAAAGAGATTTCTCAACCATTTTAAGAAATTTCTCGACGAGAGTAATTTTCTTATTTAATATAATAATATTAATATAGAGATACTCTCTCCGTCTCATAAAAAGTGTCATATATGAGCAATGCACGGTTCTTAAGAAAATGATTAAATGCGTTGGTTTTGATGAAAAAACTAATATCATTTACTATAATACCTCTATTAATTATAGTTGACTAAAGAAAAAGTTAATGACTAGGAGTATAATATAGAAAAAATAATAATAAAATGATACATTGAAATTGTAAATGGACAATTATTTTGAGACATAAAAAAAATGTAAAAGAGACCCTTTTTATAAGACGGAGCGAGTATTATTATTAACAAAATTCATCTACCTAAATATTTTTTTGAACTCAAGGAAACTCTAATTTTATAAGATATATATACATTACTAAAGACAAAGAAAAATACATTTTGATTTTGATATAAAGAAAGAAACATAAAGATGCATGGGGAAGTGAAATATGAATAGCTACCAGCTAGTAGTACAAGAAGCAATGTTGGAACGTGTAATCGACTATTGCCCACACAAACTGTAGAAGAAGCCGACCGCAGTCACATCATATCTTCCCCTCAACTAAATTAACCGAAACTTTTCCAGCCATAAATTACCATAAAGCCCCCCTCCTCCCTTTTAATACCCCGAAAAGAATGGCTCACTGGCCGAGACAAACTCCTCTCACCAGTCACCCACAACCACCGACCTGTCACGCTGAAACTCTCTGCCTCACGCCAAACTCCTCCTCACATCCCATGCCGTGACTAACACACCACCATCGCATTTATGTCATTTACCATTTTGCCACTCCACCACTCTTCATTACTAGTCTCACACTCACACGTTAATTCGTTCATTCAACTCAACACCCGCTTTCTACGCTACCCTTCATTTTCCCAAGAGATTTTCCATTTTTCTATTATTTTTCTATTGCAAGGTTTCCGTGTCTTTTTCCCTTTTTTTCAAACTCTCTTGTTTCTTCTCCGTTCATAATATTTTATACTCCGGAATCTCTCTTTACTGTTCTATTATTCATTCATTTTTCTTTGTTTTAATATTTTAATATTTCTTATAATAATGCTAACTGATTGAATGTCAATGAAAATTTGATTACTATATCTGTTTTTCTCTTTCCGAAGGTACTGCATTTTCTACTCTTGTTCAGTTAGTTACAAGTTTTTCTTTCTAACATCAAATTAATATATTCACAATGAGTTACAGTTAAACTGAATTTTGTATTTAAATCTCCTTTGGATTTTACCTTTTTGCATTTGTATGTTTTTTTTTTTTTTTGGATTTAGAGGTGTAAACTATATGTTGATGTTAAATTTCTCTTTTAGGTTGGGGTTTAAGCCGTTTTCAGTGAAGTCTGATTATGATGGATGAGCGGCGGCATTCTGTTGATATACCGATTTCTAAGACTCTTGTGGCATTGAGGAGAGTGAGGTCATTGAGGGATCCATCAACTAATTCTATGATCAAACGTTCTTCTTTGATTGACAACTTACATTGGGATAACCGTTCCGGAAATGGGATTTCTCTGCTGTTTCCGGAGGATGTTCATGTTTGTGATTCTGATGATAGTGTTGCTTTTAGAACAAGGAGTTCAGGTTTTAAGGAGCAAAGAGAGCTGGATGCTAGTGGTTCAGAATTGCATCACCATGGTCTGTTGAATTCACGGATGTATCAACCAAGTGTTTATGGAAATAAATCGCCTAATGAAAGCTGTGGTAGTAACCATGGTGGTAAAGGATTGGGTATGAATGATTTCGAGGATGGGGAATTAAGCTTTAGAACAACGGGCAGGTCGTCTAAACTAGGGAGAATAGATCGCTTTAAGTCGGCCAAAAAGCCCCCGCGCAAGAGTCAAGTCAAACCATCTGATGTAATGGGAGATACTACTAGCCATTTGAGCAGTCCGTGCCTTTCTGTTCGTGATAGTTTATTGCGCCATGGTTCCTCGGGGTATATGGATCAAGATTTTGATGTTCAAGATAATAGTGATAATGGATGTGGATTAAGTTATTGTTGGTCAAAGTCACCAAGGTTTATAGAGTCGGATATTTGTTGTGAGACAGAAGATCGTCCGTTGATATTGCATTGCGTGGAGGACATGGAACTTCATGAACGTAGAAGCGCGAGACATAGTGGTGGTGAAGTTAGTCCAAATTTGGAAACACCTAGAATGTTTTCAATGAAATTCAGGCCTAAATTATTTGGTGATTTGGTGGGACAAGATGTGGTTGTTAGGTCTCTTTTGGGTGCAATCTCGAGTGGAAGGATAACATCATTTTATCTATTCCATGGTCCACGCGGTACTGGCAAGACATCTGCCTCAAGAATATTTGCTTCTGCGCTGAACTGCGTTGCTGTTGGGGAGCAAAGACCATGTGGTCTGTGTAGAGAATGCATTCTATTCTTTTCAGGAAGAAGTAAAGATGTTAAAGTAGTGGATTCTATGAAAATCAATCAAACAGACCAGGTTAAATCTCTTGTTAAGAATGCGTGTTCTCCTCCAGTTTCGTCAAGTTTTAAGATTTTCATTATCGATGAGTGCCAGTTATTGAACGGGGAGACATGGGCTTGCCTTTCGAATAACCTAGAGAACATTTCTCAACATGTGGTTTTTGTGATGATCACTCCTGATTTGGATAAGCTTCCTCAAAGTGCAGTTTCCCGGGCTCAAAGGTATTACTTTCCAAAGGTTAAAGACGCTGATATTACACGCCGATTAGAAAGAATATGTGCAGAAGAAGGTCTTGATTACGAACAAGCTGCTTTGGACCTAATTGCTGCAAAATCCTCTGGTTCTGTTAGAGATGCCGAAATTATGCTTGATCAGCTAAGTTTGCTTGGAAAAAAGATTAAAGTTTCCTTAGTTTATGAGCTTGTAAGTATAGTGCTTCCGTTCCAAACGTTTTTAATGAAAACATACTTCATGTTTTCCTTAGTGCTAAAGCTTACCATTTGGTGTTATGCAGACTGGGATTGTTTCGGATGATGAATTGTTTGATTTGCTAGATTTGGCCCTATCACCTGACACTTCAAATACAGTTATAAGAGCTCGTGAGCTGATGAGATCGAGAATAGATCCTTCGCAACTTGTGTCCCAGTTAGCAAATCTCATAATGGACATCCTTGCGGGGAAATGTGATTATGAAGCCAGAAGTAGATTTTCTAGTAGATACACATGTAAGTACTCAAGGATAATTTAGCATATTTCTGCAGTCCATGACTGTGTTTTACTGTCTAAACTCTATTCTGTTTGTATCTTCTGTTTCTGATCGGTAATTTTCTCTATCATAGCGGAAGCAGACCTTCAGAAACTAAGCCATGCGTTGAGAATACTCTCCGATGCCGAGAAGCAATTAAGAATTTCAAAAAATCAAACAACGTGGTTCACTGTAGCTCTTCTACAGTTAAGCTCTATTGATTATCCTTCCACAGATGTAAATGGTGCCAAGTTGCTTCTGAGAGGTACATGCAATGGAGATGGGCTTGTTTTTTTTTCCTTTCAGATTGTTTGTTTTTTCAGTTTAATTACTTTGTAGATTTTCAAGTAGGCCCCTGAACTAGCAAAGTTCTAATTAGAAAGATCTTTGGATTTGTTAGTTACTTATAACCAGGTCCTTAAAATAAAAAGTTTTTCATTTTTGTCATTCCTTAATTGGACGTCGATGGTGATTTCTGCGATGCATCATTTACAGGGCAGAGCTTGGAACACCTTTCTACAGGTGGTTGCGAAAACAAGTCATTTAGATTAGTGGCGCACGAGGATCACGAAGGAACACTGGATTCCATATGGTATAGAGCTACCGGGATATGCCAATCTAGTCAGCTCAAAACTTTTCTCAGAAAGAAGGGAAAGTTGTCTTCACTTCATGTTGATCAATCTACTTCTTGTAATTCTTTCCTCATTATGTTACTTTAAAATTATTGCTGTTATATTCTTTGTTTTGCCACACATTCTCTTTGAGAAATTTGCTTGTTACATTGTCTAAATCAATTTTTTTTCTCGCAACTTTCAATACTATCATTTTCAGGTCTTGCTATTGCAGAGTTGGAGTTTGGCAATCGCCGCCATGTATCCAAGGCCGAGAAGTCATGGAAATTGATAGCAAGTTCCTTGCAACGCATATTGGGCTGTAACATTGAGTTGAGGATCACTCATGTACCTCAAACTTCTAATTCACCAAAGAGGTTATCTTTCAACATCTTTAGTTGTGCGCGCGAAATACAAGAAAGTGAAATAGACTATGCTGATCACACTTCTCAAAAATCCATGATGAAGAATACAACACTATCATCTTCCTCTGATTGTGGATCCCAGGAGCCACCACTGAAGTCTTATGAAGGAATGGATGTCATAACGACTCTGAGGAGTTGCGAAGGGAACTTGCTCAGCTCGAGAGAAAGATTTTTGAATAGGTCTTCTTCTCTAGAAACTATGAGAGCATCATGTTCTAGAGTTGATTCTTACAATGAAGAGGGACACAGCAGTGCACATTTAGTTACATATGTTCCCAATTCAGACAATCAGTCTAACTGTTTTCCTCAAGCTCTCTGGCTTCAAAAGAAGTCCCCAGCTTCACATTCATCCAAATTGTCATTTCAGGGTATCTAAAAATAGAAAGATTTTGCTTTTTATATCCAGAGTTGTACATGTTTTGAGACATATATATACCTAAGCTGATTAATCCTGCATTTTCTGCAGTAGCTTTAAATGTTTGCATTATTAATACTATTGGTGATGCTTCTGTTATTATACAGTCATAACCTACTATAGTCTACATAGTATCAGACACCTCTGAAAAAAAGTGTGTTCGTGTCCGTGTCAGGCACATGAACCGACAATTATGATTACGTTTTATTTATTTATTTTTTTAAACTATTATTGGAATTGTTGGACCACAAGTTCATAACAATGTAGCTGCCTATGTGGTGTATACATAACTGGTGTATACATAACTGTTGTTGATGAACGTGCCTTCTTTGCCTGACTTTTACAGGAAGCAAAAACAAATTGTTTTTCTTTTTTAGTACAAAACTTGTATCAAAAAGATCAGTGTCTTGTCTGCTGCTAGGGAGGATAGTGACCTTGCATAAATTCTGGTAGTTGTACTGATGTTATACTTATTGTCTTGCTTGAATTTATGTAACTAACAAAATTGAAGTCTTCCTTTAATATTTTGGGAGGTTAGATCCAGTTTGCACTCTATTTCAACTACTAGTTATTATTTTCTGAAAGAACTTTTTATAATTAGCCAATTTTTCCAATCTACCATACTTCTTAAAACATATCCTTAAATATCATATTTTCTTGTTGTTACAAAAAAAAACTTGGTGTATATATATAGTTTTTTTTTCAACATTTATTTAAAAATTGATGTGTATATTTATAATACTCTTAAAAATAATATAATTCATCTCATATATAATCGACTTCACTTATGAACTTAACGAGTCGAACTATGTATAATTTAAATTCAGCTCACTTAGTTAACAAACTTAGTTTTTAGCTCATATTTAATTCATTTGGTTCATAAACCTAGTTCAACAATTTAATTGCAGAACCGAGTTCCAAACTATTTTCGAGTTGGTTCGGTTCATTGTCAGTCCTAAGTTCTTTCCTCATAATAACCATCACATAATATTACACCTTAAGGGAAAACAATTTATTCATGCCCTTAAATGTACATTTAACATCAGGGGACATTACCATAGGGTAGTCCTTTGCGTTAACTTTCCAAGTCTTTGAACCGCGCGTCAAACAGTGTTACGGAACTCCAGATACTGTTAGAACAAGAAATGTTCTGATCAATATTCTTAGTTTTGATGATAACATTATATATGAATTTTGTATAAGACAATGTGGTACTCTAATTCTTTACGTTTTCCATTTCAGGAAAAGTCTAAAATCAGCGTTCAGAAGCTCTGACCCAGAAGATCTGGATGGCTTCATCAGAACATGATCTGGTAGACATCAAAAGATGGTCTTGAAGAAATCAGAACATGACCTGGAAAGCATCAGAAGATGGCAGTCAGAAGTAAGGCTCTGAAGATCTGATGGTATCACGCTCCAAAGCACTTCCATAGTCTGTTGACTGAAGTTGCATCTGCACCAAAGCTGAAGACTCTGATATTCAAACGTTAATCCAATAGTCTGAGTCCAGAAGTAAGTACAAGATGAAAAGGCTATAACGTCAAATCTGTCTGACTGACAAAAGGAACATTAGAAGCTACAAGAGGCAAAGTCACCAAAAGCAGTTGAAGCATGGCTCGAGGTAGTTGACAAAAGAGTGAAACATTAAATGCAGCAGTGTACTATTCACGCAAAGCATTAAATGCGCTCAACGGTCACATTTTCTCGCTGCCTATATATAGAAGTTCTGATGGCTGAAGCAAACAACTTTCTCACTCTAAGTACAGAAACGCTGTCAAAACGCTATCACACAAAATCAAAGAAGAACTTCATCTTCAACCTCACAAATTTGTAATATCTTAGTGAGTGTTTAGAACTTAAACTTGAGAGAAAATCACTTGGTGATTATAGCTTATTAAGAAGTAATTTAATCTCTTGTAATATTTATTTTACATTGATTGTAAAAGGAAGTTCCTAGAGTGATCAAATTGTGATCTGTATACTCTATAAGACTTAGAAGTTGTCCAAGTGGAGAACCATTGTAATCAAGATTGATTAGTGGATTAAATCCTCAGTTGAGGTAAATCACTCTGTCAGGGGTGGACTGGAGTAGTTTAGTTAACAACGAAACAGGATAAAAATAACCGTGTGATTTATTTTTTTATCTACTATTTTTTGAAACAACCCTTATTCAAACCCCCCCCCCCCCCACATTTCTAAGTGTTTTTCACTCCTTCAGATACACGATATTCAATTTTGCAATTTTCCACAAAAAAAGTGGTAACCAGTTACACTAAAAGATTAATCGGCTACAGGCTCAAAAATCAGCCGAGATACTTATTTTTCACCATTGGAGATCTTCCGGACCTCTGATTTCGATTTTGAAAAAAAAAACCTCGACCTTAGAATTTGACATACTATGATTATCCAATGATTAGAAAAACAAATTCACAATATATCACAAATTGACATCAATAAAATAACCATTTTTCAAAGTTTTCAGGTTATGTTTTCAAAGCTTCGACAACACAAAAATGGAAATAAAAAAAATCATAATTCAATTACCAACTCATGTATAAAAATCAGTATATAAGGGAGCACGAAATTCATATTCATAAGCATTAAACATCATATAATTTTCATATTCACACATCACAATAAGATATTAAAATTAAAACAAACATAATTAAAAATCCTATTGGAGGGTGAGGATCACTCTCTACTCCATCATGTCATACACCCATACAAGAGCAATCTCCCACCTTACCTTAGATTCCTAGCAGCAAAATTGAATTTAGATGAGACTAGGTGTTCTTCCTTCTTCAAGCTCTAGTCTTCTTCTACCAAACTCTTGTCTTTTTCTCTTTTTTAGTGTCTGCACCAATTAGAATTAGGGCTCTAAATTTATTTTAACCTAATTATTTCAACTCTTCTATTTTTCTTCATTTTACTTATTCACCTCTTATTCTTTATTCCTCTTATTTTCTCTTATTCTTATTTTAACCTCATTCTTCATATTATCCCAATTTTCTTATTTATTTTAATTAATAAAAAATACTAATATTCTAGTTATTTTTAATTACTTTGCCAAACACTCATATTTTTCAACCCCCCAATACCATTACACCCCGAAACAACACATATAAACATGTAAATTTATTTAATTAACCATATAATAATTAAACAAATACACAAATAATTCAAATAAATTAATTATTTGAATTTGGGGTATTACAACTCTCCCCTATTTAGATAATTTTTGCCCTCGAAAATTAACTGAAGAAAACAGAGTCGTATATGATTCCCTCGTCTGACTCTCTAGCTCCCAAGTTATGCTCCCACCATCAGGTCCTCCCCACACTACCTTTTCCAATGCTATCTCCTTGCCTCTCAAGTGTTTCACCTCTCGATCTTTTATAGTCAAGTTCTCTCTAACTTGCGCATCATCCACCTGAATCACATGAGATGGATCTAGAATGTACTTCCTCAACTGAAACACATGAAAGAAATCACCATCATTCACTTTATCTGATTTAATATCATGCTTCACTTTGAGTGATTTAACATCCACACTCACAATAGCTTTAGGAAACATATTCGGGTGCACCATATCTAATACCTCCAACAACATAAAAACAATGTGAAAACTCAAACTATCAGGACAATCCAAAGGTACACATTTGGACCACACCAAAGTTTGTCCGGAGATGCATATCCGGTTTCAACGTTCATTTTTCAACTCATAAAACAATAATTGAGTGCATGGGATATTTCAGAGATACATCTCCGCATACACCCTAATAGTATTCGGAGATGCATCTCCGAACCATATTTTTTATAAAATGAGGTGAATCTCATAAAAAAAAGATTAATGTGATTTTAAGTGTGTCCGGAGATGTATCTCTAAATGTATGAAGGACATTTTTGAATTTTAAAAGTGTGAAAAGTAGGGCGGAAAAAGCATCCTCTTTCTTTCTCTATTTTTTTTATGGGGAAAGAGCATTCACTTTCACTTCTAACCTATAGTGTTTTTTATTGGTTTTTTATAAGTTTTATTAGAGTATTTGGCAATCCCGGAAAGTCTTAACGCTTGGTTGCATGTGAAGTATAAGAGATGGTAGTAACATCATGATAATGAATGAACCTTCGCTTCGAAGGATATAAGGAGGTTGTTTGTGGGCCCCTCAAAGACAAGGTACGTATGCTATAAATGTTAAAAATCTCATGTTGCCCAATGTTAAACAATGTGATGAAAGGGTAATAAGAGAGCTTTTGAGGTTGCAGCGGTGGAAAGTATTTTATAGGTCTCATTAATGAAGGAAATTATGGAGGATAAGATGACGTGGAAAAAGGAGCACAATGAAATTTATAGTGTTAGATCGGGATATCGACTGTGGAGGAAATCATAAATGAATCGTGGATATGAAAGGGTGGAGAAGGATTGGTGTAACTTGTGGAATATTAAAGCACCGCTTCGTGTCAAGCATATATTGTGGAGGATTTGTAGGGATTGTTTACCTACGCGTTCCAGACTCCGACAACATTGGGTTCAGTGCCCACAGAGTGTTAGCTTTGCAAGAGTAATAATGAAGATGATTGCCATATTTTGTTTTGGTGTAGTGCTACTAACCAATGTTGGAGGGCAACATGTTTGTCCACTATTATAGATCCTCGTTTAACATCATTTATCGATGCGAAGTCCATTATTTTTTATATTTATAGTAAGGAGGATAGAAAAGTCGTGGGTAGAATGGCGGTAATGATGGATGTGATTTGGAGAAATAGAAATGATAAGGTGTGGAATGATGAGCAAAAGGAAACGCTGAAACTCGATATGGTTATGGTTTGTCATTGGCAAAATTGGTTCGTAACTCAATAAGTTTGAACTAACAATAATATGCAACAACAACCGTTGACTTGGCAACCGCTGACTTGGCAACCGCCGATTGTTGGGTGGTTCAAATGCAATGTTGATGCCGATTTTAATATTCCGAGAGGTACCACTAATAGGAGCTGGTGTGTGCGAGATCACTTTGGTCGCTTTATAATTGCAGGTACAACGTGAGACTTTAGTACTCAGTCTGTCATAAAAGCAGAAGTCATGGCCCTTAAAGCAGCAGTCCAGGAAGTTGTAGCTTTAAATATGCAAAAGGTTTTTTCGAAAGTGATTCTCATCCGGTGGTTTAAGCCTTTCGGTCCAAAGCATATGGTAGCTCTGAGTTTAGTTTAATTATTCTTTCCTTCCAACAATTGTTACAGTTTTATGATAGCTTTGAGGTTAAGTTTATAAAACCCAAACGAATTCGATTATCTACTGAGTAGGAAAGGCGGCCAATTTTTATCTAAGCATAGTACTTTTATTTGGTTCCTCCATATATTAAATGTATTAAACTTCAATTGATTAATTGATTAATGATACGAATTAATTTTGTCCCTTAGTTAATAACATACGTGTCTATTTTGCAATTTGGATCCTCAGCAGCCAATAAAGTGGCATCCATTTGAGCAGCACATTATTGGCCATTAGATTCATCAAGTAAATGATTCCAATAAATATTCTAATTGTTTTAATAATTGATAAAAATATTAATGAAAAAGGTAATTAATTATCATGAAATCAAATATTCTATATCTCATTAATTAATTTACTAAAGATTGATAATTCAATTTTATATTTTTGTTTAAATATATTTTTTATTCTTTTAAATACATCAACTTTTATTTTTAATTCATAGATAATATCAATCAATTTTTAATTTAACTTTATATAATTTTTATTTTTAACTCATTTAAAAAATAATTTTAAATTTTAGTTCATATAAATTTTTCAATACTAATTTTATTTCCATTTTAATAATTTATAATAATTTTTTTGAAGTTTTAAATGAATATTAAATTGATGATTTAAATATTGAATATTTAAATTAAAATAAATTGATATTTCTCTTTACTAGTAAAAAAATTTATGAATTTAAATTTAAAATAAATTTCTTATTAAATTAAAAAAAATTAAAAATATAGATCAAAATATTAAAGAGCAATACAAAAATAAATGAATAATAATTTAAAAATAAAATAATAATAAAATAATTTAAGAACAATACAATATTATTAAAATATGTAAAAAAAAATATAGAACTGAAGATTAAAACTAATTGATTAAAGGAGTAAGAACAAACCTCAAAATTGAGAAAAATAAACTAATAAATCAAACAAAAATAATAAACTAGGAATAAAAACAATAGTATATCAAACAAATAATAAAATAAAGAACAAAAACAATAGTATATCAAACAAATAATAAAATAAAGAACAAAATATTTACAAATAGAACAATAGTATAAAAAATATAGAACATAATATTAAAATTAACGGATTAAAGAAATAAAAGCAAAATTAAGAAAAATAAACTAACCGCAAAAAATTGAGAAGATGACACTTGAATTTTATTTGAGTGACACAACTAATTTATATGTTGAGAGAACATAAATAAATAGACAATGCTAAAAATTAATTATTATAAATAAATTTTTTGATTGTAAATAATTTAAATTGATTGATTTTATTAGAAATGAAAATTTTGGTTGTGAATAATCTAAAATATAAAAAAAAAAATCAGAAAATAATCTTAATTCGTTGATTTTATCAATTGTTAATTTAGTTATGTGGTTTTTAATTTAAATATTTAATATTTAAATCATCAATTTAATATTCATTTTAAAACTTCAATAAATTAATATAAATTAAATAATTAAGTTATTTTAAATTAAAAATTGATTAATATTATCTATGAATTAAAAATAAAAGTTGATGTATTTAAAAGAATAAAAAATATATTTAAACAAAAATATAAAATTGAATTATCAATCTTTAGTAAATTAATTAATGAGATATAGAATATTTAATTTCATGATAATTAATTACCTTTTTCATTAATATTTTTATCAATTATTAAAACAATTAGAATATTTTTCTGTAAAAAAAAAACAATTAGAATATTTATTGGAATCATTTACCTGATAAATCTAATGGCCAATAATGTGCTGCTCAAATGGCTGCCACTTTGTTGGCTGCTGAGGATCCAAATTGGTTTATTTTGTGTAAAAAAAATTGTTTCTAAATGACATTATTGCACTTTGCATCGGCAACCAAAAAAAATCCGTATATCAGCGAAAAAAATTGAGTCGACAGCCATTTGTTGAAATTGATTTGAAAACAGCAAAGTGAAAGCAGAGAATCCAGATGGCGGACGATAGCAATCACACCGTGAGACTGCTATGCCGCCCAAAGCAACTCAACAAAGGAACCGACCCAGGAATCCATCACTGGCTAATCGGATCCCCATTCCTACCGCCTCTTACCATCGTCTCCATCCTCCGCTGCATCAACACCACCCCCTCCTCCTCTTCTCCCGATTTCCGCAAAGAATCAGACGACCTTCAAACCTTAATTCCGAAAGGCTTTCAACTAATCGGAGCCCTAGCTTCCGGAGACGACACTGATGCTCGTGCCGCAATCGAAGCTACTCGTGAATTAAGGAAGATCCTCTACGGTGAAGGATCGGTAGTTGATCAATCTCTGATCGGAGCTATTTCCAGTTCGGATTCTGGTGATCTCCGTTTTTTTGTGGCGGAGAGTGGAAATGCGAATAGCGGGATTAAGCTTGTTACATCGGTTATACAGGAAGAACATCCTGAGAAGTTTTTGTGGGAGAATGGTTGCATGCTTCGTTGTGAGCTTCCGATTAAGTTGCCTGTCTATTACCCTCTCAAAAATCCAACTGGTAAGTGTTTCCAGAAACATACCAATGTTGTGAACTTTCGTTATTCTGTAATCTCCACATGTTAATCAGAATTGAGTATGTAGGTTACACTCATCACATTAGATTTGCATTTGAAATTAAGTTGCTTTAGGTTATGTTTTAGGTTATGTTTGGATTGACGGAACATGGCGGAAGAGAATGGAATGAAATAATATTATGTTCCATTGTTTGGATTGGTAAAAATAGGATGAGATGAAGCGGAATATGATGAAATGCATTCCATCTCATTCTTAATTTTTTGTTCCATCTAATTTAAGGTGTATGGGATGGAATGAGACATTTTAAATAAAATAACTAAACAATGGAGTAAGATTTATATTTCATTCTGTTCCATTCCGCTCCGTCATATTTCATTCTGCTCTGCTATATTCAATTTACTATTGTCCTATAGTTAAATAAAAATATAGGTTAGGGTTTGCGAGCAACATAAAGATGATTGATACATTGAAGTGTTGAAGTGGTGATTGAGAAGGATATCTAGTTCATGTTACTTTCTAGCATTTCTTGTGTTGTCTTTTTGCCTAGTTCATAACCACTTATCATGCAAGTGTTTGTAAATAAGGGCTTGTATATCAGCATTTCTATAATAAATAATAAAATAAAGTCAAATTGTTTTTATATATCTGAGTTGTTTTCATTATAAATGACATTAGAAATGACAATATTAGAGAGTGTTAGGGCTAACACTTATAGTAGAAAAGATGGTGGAAAATATACTTAGGTGGTTTGGGCATGTAGAGATCATTAGATTATATGGTAAGAAGAGTAGATCAGATGGAGAGAAGTCAAATAATTAGAGGTAGAGGAAGACTTGGAAAAACCATAAGAGAAACTATTAAGAAAGATCTCGAGATTAATGATTTGGATAGAAACATGATCATGGATAGAATATTATGGCAAATATTGGTTGTTGTTTTACTAGCTGTTTTTATTAGCTATCATCAAGAGCTTATGGAAATAAACTGAAAACAACTTATGAATATGTCATAATATGTTTTCATAAGCTCTTCCAGACAACTTATGAAAATATGTCATAATATGTTTTCATAAGCTCTTCCAAACAGTCTTGCTGATACATAAGGCAATCGATACAAACAGGCTCTAACTTCAAGTTCCCTCTAGTATCTCTTATATATGAATTGAATAGTACCTTAGTTTGTAGAAGTTACTGATTACATGCCTCGAGTAGTGAGTTGCTTTGAAAACTCTAGCTGAAAGAACTTTAGTTTGAGTTCAAGATGATATACACATACTACATATGAGGTAGACAAAATAATGCAGGTCACAAAGGGAAATTGATTGCATGCAGTCACAAAAACACACTGTCATTTGTCGAAACTGTTTGATGAAGATCAAGCCGTTCACATTTTGAATTATTATCTTGAGTTATTATTTTAAATCTGATATGAGAAGTCATCTTATCTTTGTCCAATGGTTCCGACTGGTTGGCTGTAGTGAATGTGTGATTTGTGAATGCAATGTAATCTGAGTCCATATGCCAAGATCCACAATACAAATTTTGAACTTAACATGTATTTTGCAGTCCATTATGTATTTGATTTTAATGTTAATTAAGTTGGGTACATCTTAGTGTTCATCTGTACAGAGTAATATCTGGATCTCAGTGAATCATCTAAGGTGCATGTTTTACTATGTTCTAAATGCAGTAAACTCTGGACAAATTTTGTTCCACAGATGTTGAGAAAGCATATGTAAAGGCAACTGAAGCTGTTATTGCCAAGTTAAAAGACCCTCAGGCCGTGTACATTTTAGAAGTATTGAGCAAAACCTCTCCAGATCAACCTCCGCCTGCCATAGTTCGAGGTGTACAATTAGACTTTGACACAGACCTCTCCAAAACCAAGCCTTTGGCTAAGAGTGATGAGGGCTTTGATGCAAGCTCACTATCATGTTCATACTTTTCCTTCAACAATAAAGCAGCTTTTTCCATAGAGGTAAAGTAAAAGGTTATGATATTCTTTTTATCTACCATTTTCTTTTTAACTATTTAATTTTTGCTATATTATTTTATTTTATTTGTGATTTTGCTTATATGTTGATCTTAATTGTATGCTGCATCCTTTACGAATAGTTAAATGACTGCTATTGTCCATTTTGTGAAATTTTCTTTTGCTTAGAATGCAGATACTATCCAAGTGAGTGTTCTATTTAATAGCTTAGGGCCGTCATCAGCATCTGCTGCACCTATTGCAGAATATCTTCCAGGTCAGGATTTGGATCATACTTGGTGTTGAATTACTTCAGTAGTGTTTTTAGCATTGTTAACGCTTAATTGAAATTGAGTTATTACTTTCAGTCCTGGAAGAAGCCAGACTCGTTGTTGTGGATATTAAGCTAGATGTACTCTGCTATTCTTCCAGGGATCTTCCACTCAGACATGCAGTTTCGTGTTTAATCATCCCTGGATTAATTGACCAGTTAAATATCATGCAAAACTTTATGTTGCCTAACCTATTGGTACAACATCCTCAGGTGAGGCAATGAGTTCATCTTTCTAACTATATAAGATTTCCATGGTTCTACTGTTCCACCATGATTCCAAGTCACGAGAAAAGAACTTTTCTTTAGTTAGTAGATGTTTTGTTATTTATTGCAATTCCTTTATCCTATCATTGCTAAATTTCAGATGGGTTTTTGGTATTTGTCTTGCAAATTCACAATTCCATATCTATACATTATTTCTCCATGTAAAATAGTTCTCTAATGAAGTGACACTGTCTATTTGATGCGAGCTGTAATGTACCTGAGTTTTCAATTTCAAATATATCTCAGTTGGAGATCTGTCTTATAGTTGTAGAACAGTCCAGGATTAATTGCTTTAAAGAAGCAGACCTATTTCTTCCTTGTTTGATGGGTAATATGAATTATGAATGTGCAATTACAAAGATATATACATGTTGTGAGATGCTAATGCTTTAACTTTAATCTGAACCTATTTCGCTACATATTATCTCATAGTAAAATTAAGATATGGAGGAAACTATTATCCTTTCTTTACAAAACACCATGATGATTATTATTTGGGATCGATCAGGTGAAATTTATGACGTATTTTATTTGCATGAATAGTATATAGTAATTTCTAGTTTAAAAAAAAAACCTTTTATGTTTAATTTATCAATGATATTTCATTGTAAAATTTTATTTTGACATGTATTCAATACTTATTGTTCTTTTGATTGACTGACTATTTATTCAATTTTCAGCTAAAACCTTATCACTTTAGTCCTCCTGGGATTCTGCATCCAATAACTGTTTTCTATGAACTGAATTTTGGGGAGACAGAAATGAAGCAAGGTATGCTGTTGAACTTTTGCTTTGTCCATGGATAGGATTCTTCTTTTACCATACTGTATACTGTTACTAAATTTCAGAAACAAATGTATCTATTAGGTCTGTCCACTCTGCTTTATCATTTATGATCTCAACATACGACAGTAATTTATAAATTCTTCATACTTTCTGCAGTTGAATTTAGGAAATCCTTGCACTTTAGGTTGGGGCTACCTTATGATCGTCCCCTTCTAAGAATTGCCAATGCCTTGGATTTTTCAAAATTGAAAAATGGTGGTTCTGTCTCTCCGCAGAAAGGTTGTATGCACATCTCCATAGAAAGTTCATGTTATAAGTTGTGTAGATGCTAAAAATCATGATTGCATCGCCTCTTTCCATTTTGTATTTTCCAATGCTAACTCCTTGAAAATATTCAAATTTCATAGTATTCTAATATTTGATGGAAATGTTAGGTTCATCTTTGCTCAGAGATGTACACATTGGGATTCCAAGCAGTGGGGGTTAGTTGCCATTATGGCCTTTACTCATTCTTAATATAATTCTTCTTTGTCCCACTGTCTCATTTAAAGGGTCATGCTTTATGCAGTTACTGGGGGAACTCTTTCCCTTGTTCAAGGTTCCTACGAGTACCATCATTATCTTCAGGATGGTTTCAATGATTCGGTAATTGCAATTCTTCTGCTTCGTAATAGTTGTAACATGTTTTTGAATGTTGAAACTGTATTTTTTATCCTTGGCCTTGATCAAACCGTCCAAGTGGTGAATATTTTAAATTGAAATACAAGCACACCATAGTTGTTACTGTTTGAAATTTGAATACTGGGAGATCATTGTAAGTTATTAAAATGACTAAAAGTACGATATCAAATTGTATTCTTGTTATTTAATCTTTTAAACTATTCCTGCTTATTTGTCTATATAAAATTGAATGCAAAATAAAATTAGGCTAGCCAATCAAGACTATGGTTTTAGTGTATAATTTTGCTATATGATAAAATAATTTATAGGAAATTAGAACTTCCAGCCACCCAGGAAAGGATGAAGGAGAATACGTGATAAAGAAGATGATTCGATGTTTAGTATCTCAATAAATGCAACTCGGGGAAAACATGAACATCTTTTATCTGTCTTTCCTTGAGTTGCCAAATCCTTTCTTCTATTTTAAAATAAAAAATATTATATCTTAGCTACTGTCGTTGCTCACGAGTTTTGCGAAATAATAATTTTTACACTGCTTAATAAAATGTTTCAATGCTCTTTAGAGCTGGGCTACCATCCTGGCTTTAGAAACACCAGAAATGTAGTAGTACCTCCCTTATAGAAAGGGCACCCTTTGGTAGGCATTTTGCAAGAGCTTCCTCCAGTCCACTTTTATCAATTTGATGTTTGACCTTTTGTAAATACATTATAAGTTATTTAATAATAACCTCAATGATTTCATTTTGCACTGAAGACCAGTTTAAGGGCATCTAAGTCAGGCTAGTCACTTTTATCTGCTGCATTTGAAGCTTCTTTGTATATTGTCCTTACTCTTTAGTGTTACTTCTTTGATGAGTTGCTAGCCTTATAGCTATTATTCAGGTGCTAGATTCTAGGTTTTTAACCTTCTATCACTAAAAAAATCTCATTTCTTGTTTTCATTTTCTTGTGGTTTACTCCTTGATTCATCTGTTATGTGTGGATTTCCCATTGTGGTGTCAAGAGCATATATTAAAACAAAATGTCTCAATTTTCTTGTAGTATAAAAAATTAATTATTTGTATTTTCTAGGGATGGGGTTGTGCTTATCGGTCCCTCCAGACTATCATTTCATGGTTCAGGCTCCAAAACTACTCATCTATAGCAGTTCCTTCTCATAGGTATTTATAGTTTTTCTCTCCTCTTGATGGATTTTGCTTTAATAGGAGATGTTACTTCCTCATTTATCTTTTGAATTTGTTATCAGGTTTTAAAAATTGGTTGTATTTGATTCTTCACACTATACAAAGGATTATTAATTTGGTTTTTTAAATGTCAGTTTTTTAATTTAGCCTAACAAACCTGCAAATGTCTCAGAGAAATACAGCAGACACTTGTCGAGATTGGTGATAAAGATCCTTCTTTTATTGGGTCACGAGAGTGGATTGGTGCCATTGAGTTGAGCTTTGTTTTAGACAAACTTCTGGGTGTAAGTGTTATGCTCATTTTAATATTTGTTGATGTTTGTGATAGTTAAAGAACAGTAGAATTTAGAGAGAAACTGTAAATGTGATGAATCTGAAGTTTGTTTATTATTTGCATTCTGAATCTCACAATACAGAATGTAAAGGGAGTTTATAAACTGTTGCTAACAAATTGACACAGCTGGTATAACTAACAGCTAACTACTTTAACAATATGAGCTGTTAAGCTAAGTTAACAATGCTTACTGAGAAATCTGATTCCCATCCACTGATACAAAGCAGTACAAAACATATACTATATCAATGTTGAATTGTACGTTTATAGATAGCCTGTATATATTATAGTTGTAATTGGGAGTTTGGCCCAACTGATATCTATGTTGCTTGTGAGCATAATTGTGTTCTCTTAATGACTTGACTGAGTTGTTTGCTTTTTTTTCTTTCTTTCTGAAACAGGTTACTTGCAAAGTCAT
Organism: Vicia villosa; assembly: GCF_029867415.1. Classification (NCBI taxonomy): domain Eukaryota; kingdom Viridiplantae; phylum Streptophyta; class Magnoliopsida; order Fabales; family Fabaceae; genus Vicia; species Vicia villosa. The sequence continues at coordinate 268,325 of NW_026704956.1, read as the reverse complement.
CAATGTTAGATCTGGAGCTGAGCTTCCGGAAAAATGTCGAGAGCTAGCATTGCACTTTGAGACCCAAAGTACACCTATTATGATTGGTTAGTAGATGCTATATTATTTGTGTATTCTATCAGCCATTTATTTGGTATTTCCCCATATGGGATCACTTAAATTTGACAGTATATAGTGATAACACTTTGGATCTTAAATGCAGGTGGTGGTGTACTTGCATATACACTATTGGGAGTGGATTACAATGATGCAACTGGAGATTGTGCATTTTTAATACTTGATCCACACTATACAGGCACAGATGATCTGAAGAAAGTAATCAATGGGGGATGGTGTGGGTGGAAAAAAGCTGTTGATAGCAAGGGAAAGAATTTCTTCTTGCACGATAAGTTTTATAATCTACTGCTGCCACAGAGGCCTAACATGGTTTGATAGACTGGTGATTCAATGGATGGAACTAATTCCCAATTTCTTGCAGTGGAAGATTTTTTTTATAGTTAGATGTGATTGGGAAATACGGGTTCTGTTAGTTCGTTGCGTCTCTTTTTGGTTAGGGATGTTCTGTAATTGACTTTCTGTGACTAAAACAAAAATTATCGGGCATACCATGCCTTGCCCTGAATCTTCTGTCGAGTCACTTGGTCAAAATCCTAGGCAAAGGATATTTCGAACACGGGCAATGTAGGATAGAATGATACGTTTCCTGTCATTTATGATGCCAGTTGCTCAGGACAGTGAGGTTTATATTTCTATACATTTGTGGTTTTTTAATTCTCTATATTTTTTTTAAAAAGGCAATTTTTATATTAATCACACCAAGCACAGGAAATACAATGATTAGACCCAGACAAAGAGATACAAAGCAACAAAAAAAAAAAAAGCAATTCTGCAACTGCAACAATTGGTGAAAGACTCCAAAACTTGCTTCAAAATGCTTTAAAAATTGAAGCAGAATAACATTTTAAGCAATCAATACTCACACCTAGACAAATTAAACAAAAGATTTCTTTAATACCTTTGGATAATGAAATGCTCGATTCTTAACACATGCCGGATTCTCTAAAGAACATATATTAAGTGTATATTTCACTACACCTCGTGTACTAATCCTGCACACTATAAAAACTCTAAAATACCCGTTGTATTGTTGGGATTTTACAATTCAAGTGCATCTATTATACCCAAACTACTAAATCAGGGAGGCACTAATATTTTTGCCTAATATATGTTTGAAATTTAATCTCCTGACGCAGTCTCGATTACGATCTCCAAAAATTGAAGCGGGAAAATAAATTTGACAAATTTGACTATTATCTTGCACGCTACCACTCTTCATGAACATGACACTATTTTGAAAAGTTCTACAAAAATCACTTTCCATTCTTATTTAAGATTTTTATTTCAAAACAACATTCTTCTGTATTTTGGTATCGAAATAAATAAAAGAAGTTGAAATTTCAAGTAATCTACATGCATTTAATTGATTATTACTTGTGATCATCTAATTTAGTTTGCTAAAATATGTGCGTTGCGTTAGGATTTTGGAATTCGAATTCTGTTACATTGTGTCTGAAAAGTGAAATCCAGACTATTTTAATGTTGAATTTGAATTGTTTTCTGTTATCATTGTCTTCGAGGTTATTGTATCTATGGATGTTATACCGGGTGGTAATCATATAGATGTTGAAAAATAACTTACAAATAAATAGGAGTTTGCTATACGAACAAATGTTTTAATGGGTCCGCACAGATGTTGCCAAATTATAATTCGACACTATAACCATGAGGTGGGATTTTGGTTCTGATAGAAGGTAGACATTTGTGAAAATTAGATGGGAAAGAAATGACAAGTATAGAGAACCTATCTGAAAGTTGAAACGCGATGACACCAGATCAAGGAAATGTGAGTGTTCTTTAAGTTGCATGGGTACCTCAAGGCGAATAATACATGGATATTTAATGTGATTTGTGATATACATAACCATGTTTTGTGTTACAAATTAGTCAGTCATCCTATTGTATGTCGTTTGAATTCTGAAGAGAGGAAACTTATCTCTGACATGACATTGAACATGATTTAATCCAAAAATATACTTGCCACTTCGAAAAGAAATTCGAAAGTGTTGCAAATATCATGCAATTGTACAATGTTCGCACCCGAAACAACAAGATAATAAGAGGTACAGAATATGAAATGAAACAATTGTTAAGGCTTTCGAATGATGATCATTATGTATCTAAGTAAAGAGTGTGTGAGGATGGAAAAATTGTTAGAGATATATTATTTTGATTTCACCAAGTTGTTCAACATATTTTCCACTTCTCATAATTGATTCAGCTAAGGTCAACAAGTACATCCACTTTTAAAAATTGTTTGTGTTATTTATATAAATTTGACTTATTCAATTAACTTTGTATTTTTCGGAATGCGAAAAATAAAACAATTTTATATGGGATTTGGAAGCGTGTCAAACTATGTTGAAAGACCAAAAAAATAGCAGTTAACGATTGCGATATCACACTGATGAATTTGGTTGCAACAATGTGATCTAGATACACTTTAATATGTTTTAATGTATATACAATATTTTGTATAAAATATAGAGTTTAATTTTTCTCTACTGAAAAATAAGTTCGGCTTGTGTGTAAAATTGTTTGTTTGATAAAATAACTTATGTAAAGGGTGAATCCCGAATTTTAATATCCAATCAAATCCTATTTTTATGTATTATTTCATAACTAAAAGGATTAATTTCGATTTCAATCTCCAAACAAACTTTTATTTATATCATTTTTAATCTGGATTTCAATTTTTAAAATGTCCCTTGAGACAAAATTTCTTTAGTATGCTTTATGAAATTAAAATAAAATGGTAATTTTCTTGAATTAATTTTTTGAAATTAAAAAAAAAATACTTTTTCCTGAAAAAATAAGAATTTTTTTTTCGATGAAAGTAAATTTTTTTATAAAATTTTTGTTTAATTTTTTAAAACAAAAAAAAATTCTAAAAGAATTCAAAATATAAAAGTACTTTATAGATGCAAACCATTATAAAAAGTTCTTAAATATGAACTAATTTTAAATTGAGTTGAAACTGATTAATTATTTATTGAAGTGTTTATAGAAAGTTGACCCGAACTATTAATATTAACATGGTTTGTTTTAGTGTAGTTCATGAAAATACAAAGGTTTACTTTATTATGTAATCCTTATACTGTTTTCGGGATTATTGACTAACTCCACAAACCAACACAAGTCTTTTCAGCATGATTTGTTCTCACTCACGTTTTTCGAAAAACTTTCCAGAAGATCATCCATCCCAAAATTGCTCCAAGTCAAGCAAGCTTAATTGAGGAATTCTTATGGAACAGGCTACCAAAAAGAAGATGTATCTTATTGGTATAGGTAGTACATATCAATCCTCATAAGACATCTTTCAACCATGTAGTATCTTCCCTGCACAGCCTCAGGATCCCTCTCATTCCGATGTGGCGACCATCCTTGCCATCTTCAGCCACGAGTATTACATGTAGTGCGACCACCCTCTTCCCTCTTCGGCCTCAGGTGTTACATGTCCACCAGCTTCCGCATGGTTCGTCCTTGAACCACGTCGTACTAGAAGAGGTTTGGCTCTGATACCATTTGTAATAGGGGTGATCGTATCCGAACCAATCCAAAAGCAAAACCGCAAATCAAACCAATCCAAACCGAAACCGCAAAAAAACGCGTTTGGTTTGGATGATTTTGGATGGTTTTTGGACTGAACTGCACGGTTTAGTTTGGTTTGCGGTTTTTATTTCACGAAACCGAACGGAACCGAACCAAACCGCATATTTAACTTAAGTTTTAAATTTTTATAATTAATTTATTATCTTTCCAAATTCAATTGCACACAGCCACATCTAACGTTTTGAATTTTAATAATTAATTTATTAACTTAAGTTTTGGCATAATCCACTTAGTTTTTGTATTTTATATATATATAAAATACATGTATCATATATAATTCTCTACTGTCTAATATATGTATTTCATTTATAATGTATTTTTAGTTCTCTACTGTTCTTGTAATATAATTTCTTTTGTATGGTATAACATTATATATCATATTGACATTGAATTACTTTCCTTTTTTCTTTTATTTCAGTACATTTTTATTTTATAGTGTAAACCGCAGTCAACCGAACCGATCCTAACCGCATTGGTTTGGTTTGGTTTGGTTTGGATGACTTTTTAAAAATCAACCGAACCAAACCGAACCGCATGCATTTTTATCTCGCGGTTAGGATGGCTTTTATGCTCAAAACCGAACCAAACCGCACCGCGAACACCCCTAATTTGTAACACCCCAAACTGCTTTCGGCATTATCGACTGACCCCAAAAATCAACATGGGTCTTTTCAGCATGATTTGTCCTCACTCACATGCTTTCCGAGAAACTTCCCAGAAGGTTACCCATTCCAAAATTGCTCCAAGTCAAACACAGTTAGCTGATGAGTTCTTATGGAACAGGCTATCAAAAAGAAGATGTATCTTGCTGGTATAGGTAGTACATATCAATTCTCATAAGACATCTTTCAACCATGCAGTCTCTTCCCTGCACATCCTTAGGATCCCTCTCATTCCGATGTGGCGACCACCCTTGCCATCTTCGACCACGAGTGTCACATGCAGTGCAACCACCCTCTGCCCTCTTCGGCCTTAGGTGTTACAACGGGTGTTATCGTAAATAATGAGTGACCATGACAAGGAGTTTAAGAAAGTAAAATTCTCTGAATTTTGTATTTTTGAAGATATCAGTCATAAATTTTCTTTTTCCATCACTTCTCAGCAAAATGGAATTGTTGAGCAGAAGACTAGGGCTATACAAGAATCATATAGAGTCATTCTTCATGCTAAGTAATTTCCATTGCAGTTTTGGGCCGAGGCTATGAATAATGCATGCTATATTCATAATAGGGTCATTTTGAGGGAGACACTTCAGCAACTCTCTATGAGTTATGGAAAGGAAGGAAGCCTACTGTTAAAGACCTTCATATTTTTTGAAGTAAATGTTATATCTTGACTGACAAAGATTAAAAGGACAAGATGGATCTCATAAGTGATGAAAGTATATTTATGGGTTACTCTTCAAACAGTAGAGCTTATAGAGTGTTTAACTCCAGAACGAGAGTTACAATGGAACCCATAAGTGTGATGATTGATGCTTTGATCACTGAAAAAGAGATGGATGTCGAATACAATGTTGGAATATCTTCTGTGAAGACTGATGAGGCTGGAAGAGAAGTAATTTGTGAGTTTGCAAGTATTAAATCTGAAAACTCTCAAGTCACTTCAGCTCTCTCTATTATAGTTCAAACAAAACAATCCAAGACAATTATTACAAGACACCTTAATAAATGGGACATCATTGGATTCAATGAGGAAATATCAAATTTATATATTGTCTTTAAACTTGAACCAAGGACGAGTCCTATTATTGAAGAAAAGAAGATCTGGATATATATCATTGGAACAAGTTTTTATGGCGTACTTTACTCTCCCAACACAAAATTCATGCTCAAAATTTTTTTGCAATACAAAGTGGGATAGTAGTGTTGATGGATGTTTCTCTTTGAGAAATAGTTCAATAAGAAGCAAATATGTGTTTCTTGGTGTAATGCTGAAGCTGAATATGGTGAAACAAGAAAAAGTTGCTTTCAACTAGTGTGGATGAAACAGATGTTGAGATGAAACAGATGTTGAAGGAACATAATGTCAAGCAAGATGTCATGAAATTACACTGTGAAGATTTGAATGAGATCAAATATTTCATTCAACATAGCTGGAACAAGAACTCTGGCAGTCATAATCACCCCATTAGGAATCTTGTTAAAGGCAAGGTGGCTACTCTGGAGGATGTAGACACTATGGAACGACTGAATATTTTGTTCACTAAATCCTTATATGCAAATCAAAGTGAAAACATAAGAAGTGGGCTAGGGACTTGCACTATTGAGGAGTTATAGCAATTACAGGTGTGGAGGAATGCAACAAATACTGTACTCTTCCTCTATTTTCTGATGCATGATAAGCCTAAGCAGGTTGGTGTTATTAAATGATAGAACAAAAGATCTATGCAAGATAAAATGGCTGATTTGAAGAGTACATGTTCTAAGGTGGTGGCAAGGGAGTTCAATAACACTCCTAAAACACGTGACAACAACAAGAAGTGTAGAAGGAATTTTGACAGGGGTAAAAGGTGGAGGCCCACCTGAAGATGATCAAGAAGTTTGTACTGTGTGTTTCCATCTGATTTAGTGTGTGTTTCCACAAATGTATGTGTGCCTCCAACTTTATTTGTATATTTACTCTATTTTTGTCAATTTTTGACTAAAAAGGGGGATTAAAGTGTTAGTCTTTTAGGAGTAAAGTGTGTTGTCATGTAAAATGTATTGACATGTTGATAGGACTGTACTACTTCATAGGAATAGTAGTCTTTGGCTGTTGTCTTCATAGTTGCTTGCTATATATGAAACTATTTAGGGGAAGCATGATTGTTTGTCATGCTTGATCTGAACTGCTTCTGCTGCTACTACTGATATGTATGAACTTAGACAATTCATGATTATTTGGATGTTCCCTTGGGGAGGTTGTTGGTTCTGTAATGTCATACAAGATGTCATGACATCTGGTTTCTAGAAATTCTGGGGTTTGAAGGAGTTGTAATATCTGGTGATATGTGCATGAGGTTGGGTCTCTCTGTGTGGGTTTATTACGTATAACTCTGATTGTTTTTGTTTGTGCACTATTATTATTATGAAGATAAGTCTTTAAAATAATGTTGATTGTGTATCTCTCCTAATTTGCTTTTTGGATATTTTGTGCTAAAATTATTTTAGCCAAAATATTACCAAAGGGGGAGATTGTTAGGTTTTGGTTTGTTGGCTGCATTTTGGTAGAACAATATGTTTAGCAAGATGTTGAACAAGATGTCATGACATGTTGCTACGACATTACAACCTGCGTTGTTTCTATTTTTGGAAGATATGTTCTTATTGTTCCAGAAGATTTGTTTTGTTACTTATGAATCAAGCGACACATTGAAGATTGAATTCTCTGGAGATTTGTTTCAAAGCTGAAGAGATAACAGAATATTTGATTTGCTTGATTGGATGTCAAAACCTTTTGCCTTGCAGTTGAAGATTTAACTAGATTTGATATGATATGATTTGATTTGCATAAGGTTATACCCAGATTGAATATCCAAGCCCAAGCGATGCACTGACTTATAAAAGGAAGATCCTAAACAATAATGACAGTGTGAAAAATAAGGAGAAGTTAATATTGCAAGAGTCCCAGGGTTTTGGGAGTCTTTTTGGAGTATTGTTTTTGTATATGTCACTCATGTATCTTTTGAGGTATAGAGTTTGACGGATTGTTCATTGTTCATTGTCAATCACTCATGAGCTTTTAAGCAACAAATGTATTGTGTGTAATTGGAAGTATATCTTCTGTCAATTGTTATTGTTGTTATTATCACTAAGGTGATTGTGAAGTGAGAGGGGGATCTCATATCTAGTAGTGTCTTAGGTAGAAGTTGCATAAGGTAGTGATTATGTGATAAGTTGTAAACTAGGGTTGTTTAGCTTTGAACTATTATTATCATAGTGGATTTTCTTCCCGACTTAGTAGCCCCCAGAGTAGGTGAGTTACACTGAACTGGTTTACAATTGGTCCTTCGGTTTCAGGGAAAGAAAGACGCGGAAACAAGGCTTCCCACATACGGTGTCACTGATCTATTGAGATCAGAAAGTAAATGTGGCCGGCGGACATCGTAAGCTCGATGGAATCAACAGAGGAGGGGTGTACCTGCAGACACTCCAAAGCTCAAGTAGGAACGAGTGAAGAGGTAGAAATTAGGGTTTGAGAATAGAGTTAGAATACCCGACCCTCATACAGAGGGAAGTATTTATAGTGAGCCTACAACGCTTGGCCAATGGTCTCCCTTATGGGATGAGAATCCAGGCCCATAACAGACAACTACTAGGATTCTCACGTGCACGTGAAGATGAGCAACATGTGCTCGTCATCCTGGGTCAACTATCCCATGATTTTCGGAGGCGTGGGCGGAACTATTTGTTATGGAAGATAACTACTTCGCTAGTCGCACGAAACGTGGGGAGACAGTTGTTGACGTTCTCCTCGAGTGAGGGGAATGTGTTCTCCACTGTCCCTAATAGATTGGGCCAGTATTTTGGGCCGCCCTCGGTGGACCAGCCCCAGACCCAATCCAGAATAATATTATTATTTAATTACAGTTTTTTTTCAAGGCTGTCGATATTTTGTTTCGGAGCTTTTTAGGAAATTGCTTGATATAATAGTATATCACTTTAAAGATAAATTCCTAAAAACACTACTCCCTCTGTCCCAAAATAAATGTCATATTTAAAAAAAAATTGTCCAAAAATACTTGTCACTTTACATTACCAATGTAATTTTATATTTAATCTTCCAATTATACCCTCTAATAAATACTCTTAATTTTTTGTTTTCTCACTTAATATTAATGTTATTTCGAATATACCAACAGTGGTGGAGCCAGGATGAAATTGTTGAGGGGGCCAAATATTAAAAAAAAAAAAGGAGTAAAAAATATAATGTTAAAAATATTTATTCATTTATTCAAGAGCACTTGAATGAGATGGTAAGAGATCTCTTCCGCATTATTCAAAAATTTTGGATTCGGTCTTGGTCCTGGACATACAACCTTGTTAAATTCTTTTGAGGGATCCGGCTCGAAAGATTAGTCTGTGCAATTGCACGTATTCACTTTTTTTGTTTACTAGCAAAAATAAAATTTATTGATACATCTTCAAAAATCAACTAATTATTGTCAACGTACTTAAACACCAGACAACAGGTTTTAAGTCCATGACATTGAGGTTGTAGTTATAAGACATATCCATTAGGCGCTTTATAAATTTATAAATATTAAATTTTATAGAAAAAATTATATATTATATCTATTTTTAAAAAAAATCATAAAAACTTTGGGGTGGCCATGGCCACCCCCTATCCCAAGGAAGATCCGCCCCTGATTAGACGAAACAAATTATTTTTTTGAATAAAGAAATAAATGGGGGAAGCGAAGCGGTTAAATATTAAATTTAGTGGAATGATGGATGAAAAAAGTTTATATTAGTCAAATTTTATTTATTAAGTGTGGGCACCATAGAAACTTTCTTCCTAATTTATAATACTTTTAATATATAACTATACTATTTATAATAGCAAAAACTAATTTTATGATAATCATAGTAGGGGCATAGGCCCACCCTTTCCATCAAATGGCTCCGTCCCTCTATACTAATAGTTAATCAAGATAATTTGATAAATTCATTTTTCTTTCTCTTTTATTTATTATTATTTCTTAATATTATTTTTTAATTTGTGTGAAGTGGACCATTATCACACATAATTAGGAACAAAAGGAGTATTTTATATATATATATATATATATATATATATATATATATATATATATATATATATATATATATATATATATATATATATATATATATATATTTTATCTCTATTTAACCGGAAAAAACACAAAACAACACAGAAAAGTACATATATGAAATGCAGAATTCAAAACCTAACTGACGAGAAATGGCTGAGAAATTGGGAGGAGGTTCAGTAGAAAGTTCAAGCTTCAAGAGACTTAACCCTACCACTCCCAAACTCGTCGTTTTGGCTGACCTTAACGTCGATCCTCCAGAAGTCGACGACGACGATTCTCCACTACTCCCTCCTCCACCTACCGAAATCACCAGGTTTTTCTTTCTCACCTCACTTTTCTTCATTTCAATTTTTCCATAATTTTCAATCTGTAGATAACGATTTGAAATCTCGAACTTAGAATTCCGATGAAATTGAACTGAAACAATGAATTAAACTGTATCTGCAAATATGCTATAATGTAATATTGTAATTGTATTAATTTTGCAAATGTGCTATAATGTAAGATTTTGTAAAAAAGTTTGAAAGTTATTTCAATAAGAACTGTTTATATTAATACTGATATCTTTTTGTTGGTTTTTTCATTTTTATCTTTGAATTAATATATAGGTTGATAAATGATGAAAACAGTCAAGATAGGAGTTTGTTGTCCAAAGAGACCGATAGTAATGAAGGTGAAGGTAAGAGGTTGAACAACAAACTGGGGAAATACCGTTCCAAACCTAGTAAGACGGATTCTTCTATTGACTGTGGAGTTGACGCGGATGGTGATCAACATGTTCAAGGTCCTCCTTCGTCACGGGAGGAAAAAGTTAGCAGCATGAAGACTGTGAGTTTAATTTAGAACTTTCATTTAAATTATCGCACTTTTAAATCTAATTACTGTCAGTCAATCATTCGTCGGTGTTTTAGGATTCCACTTAGTCAGAATAGATAGCTATCTTTTCTAGTTCCTACCTAAAACTAGTTAGTCAGTTATTAAGACGTAATCTTTGACAAAGTAATTTATTTTCATGGTTATGGCCATTGTTGTGGTTTGTTGCTGACAAAACTAGTTATGATTGTAGGGATTGGTTCATGTTGCGAGGAAGATGCCCAAAAATGCTCATGCTCATTTTATACTAGGCTTGATGTACCAAAGATTAAACCAACCTCAAAAGGTAGTTCCTTGAAATTTACCTGTTACGGTTCCTACATATTTGTTTCTCATTTGATCATTAATTTTTTCAGGCTATATTGGCTTATGAGAAGGCCGAAGAGATATTACTCAGGCCCGAGGTTGAGATTGATAGGGCAGAGTTCCTTTCTTTAGTTCAGATTCACCATGCACAGGTGCAATAATCTTAATTTGATAAATTAATGACTATAGTCTCTCTGTTCATTGACATGTTGTTATAATCCTTATAGTGTCTGATAATAGAAAGTTCATCAGAAAATAGTTCAGACAAAGAACTTGAACCTCACGAACTTGAGGAAATTCTTTCTAAACTGAAAGAATCAATGCAATCAGATATCAGGCAGGCGGCTGTGTGGAATACATTGGGTTTTATCCTTCTTAAAACTGGGCGTGTGCAGGTACAACTTTGTTCTCTCTTTTCCATACACTTTATTTTCTCAAGACATACATGATGTTTCAGTTTTTGTAATTGACGTGAGTGCCTTTTTTCCTGGACCAATATAAACACCAAACCCTGGTGTAGAGTGCTATCGCAGTTTTGTCATCTTTGTTAGCCATTGCACCAGAGAACTATGACTGCCTCGGTAACCTTGGAATAGCTTATCTTCAAATGTAAGTTCAAATGATAATTACCTCTTTTTAATTTATAAAATAAATAAAATGATATGCTTGGGATGCTATTGTGTTTGATTTAACTCTTCAGATTAAGTTGTACATATTATTCTGTAACAAATGTGAGATTCATTCTCATGTAATATGTGATGATAATGTCTTTCATTTTTAGTGAAGCGTTAACCTTCAGTACACCCACAATGCACACCATATGGAAGAGATTAAGAGTATTGGTTTAGGCAGGAACAATGTTGAAAAATATTGGCCATGGCGAGTTGTGGTCATATATTTTTTTACAACTACCATGGCCAATTGTGATGGGTGGCGGCACTATGGCGTTTTATGGTGGATATGGGGCTAGGCTAGGGGTGTAAGAGAATCTGAACCAATAAAAAGTAGTCTGTTTAATTTGGTTCGGTTTTTGTAATATTTTTTCATGAAATCCAAACTAAACCAAATCAATGAATTGAAGACTGTGTGTGGTTTGGATCAAGCAAACTGACTTTTTTAAAAATTTAAAAAACTTATTTTATATAATCTATAAATAATCAACTTCTTTTTTTCAAATGCATTAGATTTTTATACCATTAAAACAAGTACTTAAGCTCCAATGAGAAAAATAATATATAATGATTGAAAAATGCATAAATACAACATGTTTTTTCGATAACTCTACTACTAAAGTTGAAATAAAAGAAGTAATAATAAAATATAACTGTTTGGTTTAAATCTCGGGTGATTGGTTTTGAATGACGTGAAACCGATACGTGAACAAATAAAGGCTGGGTTTGATTGGTTCGGTTTAGACCCGAACACACACAAAACCCAAAACAATTAATTGGTTTGGATTGGATCTTTGGATTTGTCGGGTAATTGTTTGGTTCTTATACCTATAGATATGGCAGCATTATATGGTACATTTTTTACTTTCCTCCATCGTTAACTGTGGTGGGAAATTTAGAATGGAGACTACCATGTGTATTTAACAGTGGTTGGTTTTATAACAGTTCTCTTGCTATCCTGTTCAAGGAAATATTCAAACCTTTTGTTGTGTGTGTAATACTATTGCATTGAATTATTTGAGAAATACCAATACTTTTGTGGCTTTGATTGAAAAGAGTTAATATGAGTTTTTATTGCATTTATGTCTTTCCTCATTATTGTTACTAACTAGATTGCCTTCAGAGGAAATTTGGAATTATCTGCGAAGTGTTTCCAAGAGTTGATCCTAAAAGATCAAAACCACCCTGCAGCTCTGGTCAATTATGCTACCCTTCTTTTGTGTAAATATGCTTCAGTTGTAGCAGGTACTATGATTATATGATATATACGCTCATACGATATTATCTTGACCTGTCCTTTCATATGATGTAGTGATTGGCGAAATTTTCACAATATGATTTTGATTTTAGTCATGTGGATTTTTCAATTCCAGGTGCTGGTGCAAATGCTTCTGAAGGTGCTTCAGAAGAACAATCCATGGCTGCTAATGTCGCTAAGGAATGTTTGTTAGCTGCAATTAAAGCAGATGGAAAATCAGCCCATATTTGGGCAAATCTTGCCTATGCATTTTCTATTAGTGGGGATCATCGAAGTTCCAGCAAGTGCTTGGAGAAGGTGCTCATGGCCCCTTGCTACAGTCATTTTTAACGTATTTGTTGAGGTTGTTCTTGGTTTCCTGGTCCTTGTTCTTGAGAGAAATGTTTTGATCGTTGATTCTCTTGAACGAATTCTCGTGGCTAATTTTTTTGGCACTTTCTCCATGATTATCATTAAAGATAACTGGAATGACTCCAATTTATTTTACATGTATTGCATTTTGGCTAGTGTTAGTGTCACTTTGATGTTTCTCCATTATTTTTATCAAGCAATCTTCTGAGGATGTTTTGACCAATATGGATTGTGATTTACTATTTCTTTTCAACTTTCCTTTGTTGCCAGGCAGCAAAATTGGAACCCAATTGCATGTCTACTAGATATGCTGTTGCTAGCCATCGAATGAAGGAGGCAGAAAGATCTCAAGATCCAACTGAACTGCTTTCGTGTGGTGGAAATGAGATGGCTTCCATAATAAGAGATGGTGATTCATCCCTGGTTGAGCTTCCAATAGCATGGGCCGGGCTTGCAATGGTTCACAAGGCTCAGCATGAGATATCAGCAGCATACGAAAGTGAGCAGGATGGGCTGAAGGAAATGGAAGAGCGTGCTGTTTCCAGTCTAAAGCAGGTAATATATTTGATTTCTAAAGGCTATGTTTGGGAGTTTGGAAGAGAGGGGAGGGGAGGGCTTTGGAAAATAGGAAGAATTTGGTGAAAAGAATAAAAAGATTTTGGGTAGGAGGGTTCTGGAGGGTTTGATTTTATTCATAACACCAAAAACCCCATAAAATGGTGGAACTCAAAAATTGTATTGAAGGAGGGTTTTCGAGGGCTTACATAAATTTTCCAAATATCTTTTAGGTTGTTATACTATTTTGAAAATTAAAAATTTTGTAATGATAATGACTCTTTTATCATTCTAAACAAAATCATTTTTTCAAAAAATGTCAAATGTTTTTTTAAAAATTCGTTTTCGGAAGCCTTTCTCTCCCCTCCCCTCCAAACTCCCAAACATAGCCTAAAGGTATATTTAAGGAAATTATAGTTATCGTGCAGACGGAAAATTCTCTGTTCCTTATCTTAAGTATCCATTTGTTAATGGAGATTTTTCCATGCATATTATGCAGCTTGTCTGATGTGAAATGTTTTGTGTCTCTGATGGATATACAATCTCACATCGTTGCTTGATGTATCATTCTTTTTTTACTAGGCCATAACAGAAGATCCGGATGACGTTGTGCAGTGGCACCAACTTGGCCTTCACAGTCTTTGTGCTAGGCAATTCAAAACATCACAAAAATACCTCAAAGCCGCTGTTGCCCGTGACAAATGTTGCAGCTATGCATGGTCTAACCTCGGTAAGTGCTTTCTTTCTATATCCTTTGGCTGTAGAAGGAATATGCATTTTCTCTAGTTGGATATCTATGCCTTTGTATTGCCAGGTTCCAACTGTAGTTTGGCACTTTAGTCCATCTCCATTTTCCCCGAATTTCCTTATAGGTTTTCATATTTGAATATAGGTGTCTCACTTCAACTATCGGAAGAACAATCACAAGCTGAAGAAGTATTCAAGCAGGCCTTGTCTTTGGCGACAACACAAGAAGCACATGTGATACTATCCAATTTGGGAATTCTCTACCGCCATCAGAAAAAATATCAACTTGCCAAGGCTATGTTTTCAAAGTCGCTTGAACTAAAGCCTGGATATGCTCCTGCATTCAACAATCTGGGTCTTGTTTTTGTTGCTGAGGGTCTGTTAGAAGAGGCCAAGTATTGTTTTGAGAAAGCACTCCAATCAGATCCAATGCTAGATGCAGCCAAGTCCAACTCTATTAAGGTTGCCACAATGTCGAAACTATGCAAAGGCCTTTCCTCGTGTATTCTTAAAGAATGATATTGTATGTAGTTCCTCTCTTCTGCTGAACCTCCATTTATAAAAATCAAATCACAGAGGAACGAACTTGTATATTTTAAGATGAACTGTTTGAAATTAAATAGGCATGGACTTGAATCCTTAGATGCTTTGCAAATAAGCAGTTGGGGATATAGTTTTCTTTTTCTTTAATAGTTCATTTCAAGTTATGTAATTACTAATTGATGATTTTGCATTAAGGTAGATTTAATTATGTATCTATCAAATTTCAATCTTGATCAAAGGATTCTACCCTTCAAATGGTTTTTTTTAATATTCTAATATAAAGAATCATTTATATGTCATTCAAGAAAAACAAACAACCATTTAAAAAAATAATAATTTTATTAATTTGTCACAAAAGGAAGGGGTGTGGGAAGGAAATGTGTGGTATAAATAAGTAATGTGACACGTGGAGAGTAAGGAAGACAACACTACCTAATCAAAACAAACCTGTGTTGGAAGTTGAAAACCACAATTAACGGTCCCACTTCAAAGGAAGCAGATAAGTAGTTATTGACGTGCTTATGATGATTTGGTACGCAAGGGAAAGCTAAGGCTATGGCCATGGCATCAGCAAATAGCATCATCTCCATTTCCTCTGCTTCGTTGTTGAATCGAACTCCTCAACCCAAAACAACATCACTAATTAGCCTCCTAAAACACAACAAAGATCATGAACAACGTTGTACTTCAAAATCCTCTTTCACCTTCTCTGCTCTTAAGATATCAACTCCAAAAACCAGAAGAAGTAAGTTGATTTGCTCAGCCTCAGCTTCAGAAGCTTTAACGCTTCCCGCTGCTCTTCTTTTTGACTGTGATGGAGTTCTTGTTGACACCGAAAAAGATGGCCACCGCATTTCTTTCAATGATACCTTCCAAGAAGTAGGTCCCTCTCCTTTTTATTCTTTGCTTTTCCATTTTTATCCGCAAATGTTAATAGTTAGTATGATACAACAGTCAAGGCATCATAGCTCAACCACCTGAGCTATGATGCCTTGTAGACGGCTTTTAATGTTTGTTAGTATGCAATACTTTCATGTAACACTTGTGTGTTTTGTTGAGTTGTGCAGAAAGAACTAGGCGTTACATGGGACGTAGAATTGTATGGTGAATTGCTCAAAATCGGAGGTGGAAAAGAAAGGTAAGTAATTCAAATACTTACATAGTATATTTTTATATTGTTGTTTTGAATTTGAAGTTATAACTTATGAGTTCTTTTTGTAGGATGACAGCATACTTTAATAAGACCGGTTGGCCTGCAAACGCCCCAACAGGCGAACAAGAAAGGAAAGATTTCATCGCTTCACTTCATAAGCGAAAGACAGAATTATTCATGGTGCTTATTGAGAAAAAACTGTTGCCTCTTCGCCCAGGTGTTGCAAAGTTGGTTACTATCTATCTATATTCTTTATCTTATTTATCCAAACTCATTATTTTTTTTAATGTTCTTTGTTAATCATATATATAAGTTAGTTTTCATGTTACTTGTTGCAACATTAATCAAGAAGACATGCTTCTTTCATTATCAGGACACGTCGAGTCTGTGCATCATCTTATTATGTGTTTTTTTCTATCAAACATATAGGCTTATCGATCAGGCTTTAACTCAAGGAGTCAATGTTGCAGTTTGCAGCACTTCCAATGAGAAGGCGGTATGCATAATCACTTAGACAATTTCCTTAAATGAATTTTTTCTGACTATAGGGAAAAACGATTCAGCTATCCTTGTTTCATAATACCTTTAGAGACTCATTTCGTATTAGTTACAATCTTATGGTTGCGTGTTGACAATGTTGTGTAATTTATTCACTATGATGAAACACTCGCATTCAAATTGTGACTTCATTTTAGGTCTCTGCAATAGTATCATTTTTACTTGGACCTGAGCGAGCAGAAAAAATCCCGATATTTGCAGGAGATGTGGTTCCCCGCAAAAAGCCTGATCCAGTAAGATTTTCATAATTCCAATGCTAATTTGGTAGATTTTTAGGACACAATATAAGTATATATGCCGTCCCATTTTACATAATATTGTTGAACTATGGAGATATTTTTCCATCATTCCAATGCTAATTTGGGTTATGCTCTTTGTCACAGGCCATCTATCTACTAGCAGCCAGCACTCTCGGCGTCGAACCTTCAAGGTATCTTATGATAGTAACTTGTTCTCAAACTATGGTTGAAATAAATGTCACATGGTTCTACATTTTCTGAATAGGTTTTTGATACAACATGTGATTTTAGGATGGCTTGAGCAGAACTCATTTACAAGTAAAAGAAACCAGTTGATATTTTGATGCATTTTGTAGATAATCAAATAGAATCATTGTTAACCTTTCAATATCCAAATATCGTATGTAACTTAAAGAGTTTGACAACTAACTTTTTTAGATTAGTAGCAACATTTGAATGTGAAATGTCTTTGTACAGATGTGTTGTGGTCGAGGACAGTGCCATAGGCCTTGCAGCTGCTAAAGGAGCTGGGATGAAGTGTATAGTAACAAAGAGCGGGTATGTTTGTTTCTATTTACTAAATGCAAAACGCAAAGCAGTTTTATAAGTTATTGTATTAGTTTCTTAGATCGAACACGGGATCTCCGGCTTTAAACTCCTTCGACGTCCCTTAACTCACATACCGAGCTAATTTCGTGGTCTCAAATGGATTATGCAGATATACAGCAGATGAAGATTTCCTGAATGCAGATGCTGTATTTGACTTCATTGGTGATCCTCCTGAGGAAAGATTTGATTTAGCATTTTGTGGTAGCCTTCTTGAGAAGCAATATGTGAGCTAGAAAACTTTGAAGTGATGTGGATTTTGTATGATTCAAGTCATGTTCACTATTTCTATCAATGCTCAATGAATTCCTCATTTGTTTTCAGAACCACCCTTTTAAGCCAATGAAGAAAATATTAATGCTTATATTGGTTGTGTAAAGAAGCTTGTTTGCTGTTAAGCTTCATTTATGTTCGATTTTATTATTTTTCTTTTCATTATTATCATTTACATGAAGAGAATGAATGGAGCTTAAAGTTTTTAGTGAGTAAAAATGTCAGCCTAAAAAATGACATTCTTGAATATTTTGTTCCACTATTCACAAGCAAACTTAATATAAATCAAAAGCTTTGGCAACCCAAATGCTATGTTACACATGATTAAGAGGGGATTGTTGATTGCATCATTAGTATTTCTTTCGAACTTTATGAATTTTCAAAAATACTTCTCTAGTTCCGTTCGGAGATTGAAATCCAAAGAAATCCAAACACACCACACGAAACAACAGATCAAATTCATCTAAAAACACATCACATGGGCAAATGAGCATGTCCCGATGTTGTCCTCTGTAGACATCATCCGAAGATCAAAATCCGTATGAATGCGAACAATTTCTCTCTCCCTGTCCAGTAAAATTTGAAACCAAAAGAGAAAATAACACAGAAGATCAAAAAGCACTATTTGTGTGAGAAATACTCAAAATCTCTTGATTTTTATTCATTCTCAGTCAAATTAAGTGCACTTAATCAATTCCGCTCTTATATTTGAAGAATAGTCGATAAGTTTCTCATCCTAACCTTATTTTTTTTTAATTATGATGCATGCAATTTCTTCCTTGTCTTTAGTTAAACTACATTATATTCTATCTTATGTCAATGTTAAATCATTTTCATCCTACTGTGTTTTGGTTTGAGACATTTAGAGGTTAGGGTTTATGCATGGTTTGAATTTTGGTGCGAATTATACGGAGATCAAAATCTGTATGCCTTATACAAAAATCAAAATCTGTATGCCTTATTAGTTATGTTTCTATTTCTTTAAGTCACCTATCATAGACAATGTGGCTTGAAGATATATTTTTATTTTTATTTTGTCGGCACAAACATATTTGTGGACAAAAGTGAGACCTATGTTGATTTTGTCTACATTAACTACTTCATAGACTTGAGAGAATTCATGAGTATAACTGGGGTGTATCTTATTTAATTTACCTATACTCCAAGTTAGATGAAGCTAGTCAATGGAAAATGAAACAAATAACCTATGATGCACCCCGATTGTTCTCCTCAAACCTATTGCGTCCAGGGATGCCAAGTCTATTGATGTCAAGGTAGATGTTGGCAACAAATTTACAAATGAACAAGATTTTGTTGTTTCTGATCATATGCTCCAATGGATCCATACAAAGGCTGCCAAATTGGGGTTTGGCGTTTTAATCAGAAGGCCAAATAACGGTTCAGATAAAAGACTTGTATTTGTGACATTTAGATGCAAAACAAGTGACAAGTACATAACTACTATCTGGAAGTTGAAACAAGATGACAACAATTTAACGAAATGTGAGTGTCCTTTTAAGTTGCATGGAAATCTTTTGGCAAATAATAAAGGGAGATTTAATGTGATTTGTGATACACATAATCATGACATGTGTCACGAGTTAGTTGGTCATCTCATTGCATCTCACCTTATGCCTGATGAGAATGAAATTGTTTCTGACATGACATTGAACATGGTGTTGCCAAAAAACATACTTGCAAATTTGAAACGTAAAAGACCAAAAAAGTATCTCAAATATCAAACAAGTATACAATGTCCGTACCCGAAACAACAAGGCGATAAGAGGCGATATAACTGAAATGCAACAATTGTTGAAACTTCTGGATGATAACCATTATGTATCTAGGTACCGAGTGTGCTAGGATGGATAAAACGTTTGAGATATATTTTGGACTCATCCTGAATTCATAAAGTTGTTCAACATATTTCCCACTGTACTCATTATTGATTCAACGTATAAGACCAACAAGTACAAACTTCCATATTGGGAAATTGTTGGTGTTACTTCTATGGATACAAATTTATTCCATTGGGTTTGCATTTTTGGAAAGCGAAAAAGAGGACAATGTTACTTGGGCTTTAAAAATGTGTCGGACAATGTTGAAGGACAAAGAAAACAAACTGAATGTCATTATCATCGATCACGATGCCACATTGATGAATTCAGGTGCAAAGGTATTTTCTTCTTCACACACATTACTTTGTAGGTATCACTTTACAAAGAATGTGAGAAGTAGACATAAGCCCGCGGTAGGGACAAAACAAATAAAGGGTGAAGATGGAAAAATGATCGAAGGTAGTGTGATATTTGAAAGGATAATGGATGTCTAGAATGTTATAATCAATTCTTATACGGAAGAGTTATATACCGACTCTGGTACATTCTTCTTAAAGGTGTGTGAGAAATATCCAGATTTCTTAAAAAACGTTGAAAGTATAATTCTAGACCAGGCGGATGAGAAAATAGTTTGTACTTGACTGATTAGAAAATACAACAACTAACTGAGTTGAATCTCCCCATGGTACACTGAATAATTGGTTGTGAAATAGTAAAGGTGATTTGTGTAGAGATTAAGATTTGGTGAACCAAATGATCCAAAATCAGCATAATGAGATACATATATCATTTGGTCACAACATTAAATTGTTGGAACACAGATTCAGAGACAATAATCTCTATTCACAATTGCTCGACAATTCATGAATCTCTTATTCCTTATGTTAGCGGTTCAACATTGGAGAAAAAATGAATGTGCTTCCCTGAAATGAGTCATCTTATAGCAAGTGCATATAATAGGGTGTGTATTGATCTAACAAGATACAAGTTCTCTGAAACATTTTTTTCCACTACGGACCCACCTCCAAATCCAACTGATTGAAGTAGGTTTATTGGGAGCCTTTCTAAATCACTGCATTTTGTTCAAGTTTATTTGAAATTGGGATGCCTTATATCACTGACATCACCAGAATGGACAACTCAGTCAACAAAGAAAGCTAAAACTTGACCAGATTATTTTATTAATGAGTGGCAAGAATTCACCAAGTTGAGCGAGATTGAAAGTGTTTCAAGCAGTAACCACCCATAGATATAGATTTAGGCAGTGACACATGTTTTGACTCATTTTAGTTTTTCTCCAACACTGTATTTAGGCGGTTAAAGATGTTTTATATGTAATGTTGGATTAATATTAACAATGAAAAATGTATACATTTTCATAGATTTTAATGCATGTTTTAGTTTTTCAAAGTTTTCAACATTATCGTGTTTTATAATAGGTTTTATATCTAAAATAGGTTCTGTGTGAACCGTAGCGGTTTAATCCAAAAATACATTTCTGGACGCACCCCAATTAAAAAATGATAACAATGATTTATTCAAAATTGTACATTCAGACCCATCCCATATTGTTAAAAAATGATAGCAGGGATTTATTTGGAAATGTATCTCTAGAATCACCCTAATTTCACTAAACAAAGCAAGGTGTATCCATAAGTACACTTCCATAATATCTCCTAAGACAAGATTGAATTTCTAAGGTCCATATTGATGTAAAACTTGTATAAATATGGGTTCCACTAAACTAGTTAGCAAAAACACGCAAAGAACATACAAAATGTCTCAGTATGCATATCTCACTTTGTCCACTTCAGCGGCAGGAAGCCCCCTCTTTAATTCAGGTTCTCAAAGATCACCCGTCTTGTCGATCTAAAATCAAAACTAGAGAATATGTACCCAAACAATCGACAAGTTGTGAAGCTCTATTAATGTTCCCCTTCAATTGACATCGATAGGAAGATACAGTTCAATGACTTTGAGCTGAAGAAAAATGAAAGTTTAACTGTGGAGTACATTTTAGTGTTCCAAAAATAAAAGGTCTGATCGAGTAGGATGCAGAGATTGTGAGATCGACCGAAGTTATTCTGAAGTTGTTGAAACGTCCTACTTGATGATGAAATGTATTGTTCGATTTAGGTTAATGATTATTTATGTAGTGTTCCATTTTTTATGTATGTCATAACTATTATTGATATTAATTTATCTATGTTTCTTCATCTGTTTCATTTCTGCATTATGGTTCAGTAGTATCCGAAAATACACTTTCAAAATTTATAAAGAGATGCATTTATGTATCTTTTTTATCATAAATTAAGGTCTGACAAGCTTACAAATGAATTGTGTGTGAATAAAGTGAATCTTGAAGTACAATTTTGAATTTCAAGGGTTGTTTTGGGTTTCACTAGGATGGAAAAGCAACCCTTAGAGGATTCTACATGCCACCCCAAGTTATATTTTACACCCCAAAATCCAATGAAAAAGTCCATTATAATCCTACTCAAATTTTCCACCATTTCATAAATTCATGTTTGGAAACCAAAATTTTTGAAAAATCTTGTACGATACTAGAAGTTTCACTGCATACCAAAAATTCTTTGAAAGAACTTCCTGGAAATTTCATAATTGCCAGTGGAATTACCAGAAATTCTGAAAATTTAAGTAGTTAAATTTTTTTGAAAAATTCTGGAAATT
Organism: Vicia villosa; assembly: GCF_029867415.1. Classification (NCBI taxonomy): domain Eukaryota; kingdom Viridiplantae; phylum Streptophyta; class Magnoliopsida; order Fabales; family Fabaceae; genus Vicia; species Vicia villosa. Next base: position 246,155 of record NW_026704956.1, on the reverse strand, counting down.
TTGAAATTTCTGATAGTTACAATTTTTGTTTTTTTTTTCATTTATTTTTGTTTTTCACTAATTTTTTAAAATGTTTTTCAGTGAGGAGCAAAGAAAAGGACAACACAGTTGCCTGTAGGACTCGTGATAGTGGCAGCTTCCACTAGAGCTGCTAAGGCAGAGGCAGAGGCTTCCCAGTTATGGGCTGGATGACATGCTTTGACCGGTTCTCACCGAAAATGGATGGCTGAACAGCCGCAGAGGCAGTTATGTGCACCCCGAAGCCGAGCTACTAGAGTTTCTACTACTGTGGAGGAGCGTGAGCCAGTTCTTATTGTTGTGGAGGAGGTACAGGTTACTATTGATGTCAAGGAGGTACTTGTTAAGGTTGAGCAAGTTCATGTTGATGTGTATGAGGTACCTATTGAGGTTGAGCAGGTTCCTCTTGCTGATGAGGAGATACATGTTACGGCTGAGCAGGTTCGTGTTGCCGATGAGGACGCTACTCCTACAGATATAGAGGTCACGACTCGTGTTTCTACTGAGGCATTTGTTCACAAGATATTACTTCCTATGTCACATATAAAGTATAACAGGGAGATGTATATATGATATAATTTTTATTTGCAAAATATTTATTATGGTTGGATGATGTGTTGAAATTTTACTGATAATTTTTTAAACTTTGTTTCCTACAACACCGTCCTCTGCTGAAGGTCGCATCCCATGGGTCAAAGTTAAACAACTTTCCCCAAGGTCTGATGCCTGAGCAGGTCAGCTGCATTGTATCTAATTTCAATCTGCTAGAGTTCTCTGATTGTTCATTGAACATGCTCGATGCCTCCCTTTTGTCTACTTTTATTGACGATGGCACTCGGAGACATCTTCCTTTCATCTTCCATATGGGGAGATGACTATCATTTTGGATGATGTCTCCTCGTTGTTTCATCTCCTCATTGGCGATAGATTCTTTATAGGGTATGTTAATAACCAAACGACAACGTTACTCCAAGTTGAAGAGGATCTGCAGGTCCTTGAGCATGTCGTGCTAGAGGAGCTTAATGCTAATAGGGGACTTCACCTTCAGATGTCTTGGCTGCGAGGCAGATATTAGAAGCATATGGAGGCAGAGAGGTATTAAGCTGCTGCTAGGGCGTACATACTACATCTGATGGCACGTACTCTCTTTGCGGATAAGCCAGATATTTACATTTATGTATGATACCTGTGACTGTTCAGTAGCCTAGAGACTCCAGGATGGACTCTGGGAGTATCCACCTTGACCATGCTCTATACGACACTTGAAGTTGTGACTGTGCCTGAGACCAAACAACTTACTAGTTATCTGAGTCTATTATAGGTATAAGAGCATTTCTTATTTGTTTTTATTTTATTGTTGTTTATGACATTAATTACTTTTTATTTTTTTGGTGCTGGATATACGAGCATTTCCTATAATGCCCGTTTTTACTTTAATTATTTAATCCATTGTGTGGTGTGTGATTTATTAGTAGAAATAACATGATTTAGTGAAATTAGTGTTATTGGGAATTAGTAGAAATAACATGATTTAGTGAAATTAGTGTTAATGGGCCTAACTTAGAATTAGAGTTGGTAAGTGGGAGGTGTTAATTAGAGCCTATTAGTAATAATAAGTCTCGCCTGGATAAGCACGATGAAGCACATGAAGAGTTCAGAGACTTCATGAAGAAGCAAAATGAAAGCACTGCTGGGATTCACGACATGCTGGCCAAGATCATGTCTAAGCTAGGCTAGTCGTAGTCTTTTGAGTCTTAGTTGTCTCTTGTTCTTGCATCTGTTTTCTTGCATTGTTTCTTGTATCTTCTGATAATTCTTCTTATGATCAATGAAATCTTCTTTTCTCTCATATTGTTTGTTTTTCATCTGAATCTTTTATGTTTTTGATGTTATGACAAAAGGGGGGAGAAAATGTGATAAATGATCTGATTTACATTATCAGTTGCTGGGAGTAAGTCTCCACATTTCTAACAGAATTTGCAAGTTCTATGTCTTTGAGTCTTTATAGTATTGAAGACATTCTAAAAAGCTCAACATGAGAAGCAAAGACATGGGGAAAAGCAATTCTATATAGAAACATGCTCATGGAATTTGAAGCAAGCTGAGTGCTGTGAAACTTCAAGATCAGAAGAAAGAAGGAAGAATGTTCTAATATTCTCGTGGCAGAATATGCTATAACACATTCTTATCCCTTATATGTTCTGATGCATTTTTTATGTGTTCTGATACAATTTGTTTTGTACTCTGATACATACTATATGCTCTGATACATATTTTGTGTTCTGATTCATTCATGCTCTGACTTTTGTCGTTTAGCTTGATCTGAAACATTTCAGGATGTAGAGATGCTCTGATGATGCTCTGGTACATTCAACAATGTTCTGATACAATCTAGCATGCAATGATTCAAGAAGAAATTCAAAGCTCTGAAGCTGTCCTATGGAAGCAAGAAGCAGAAGCTCTGAATGTTCTGAAGTTCTAAGCATATGTGATCGTCTCAACTGAAATGGAAAATACTCAGGGAAGTCCTTTATTTATAAATTTCTTCCAGTATTTATTTCAGGGGAGATTATTTATCTCAGGGGGAGATTGTTAATCTCAGGGGGAGACATATTCACACACTATGTTTATATGCTTATGCTATAACTGTGTAATTGTCTTTAGCCGTCTGATATTCTGATTGCAAATTCATATCATTTATATATATTTTTGTCATCATCAAAAAGGGGGAGATTGTTAGAACAAGATTTGTTCTGATCAATATTCTTAGTTTTGATGATAACAATGTATATGAATTTTGCTTGAGATAATGTGGTACTCTAATCCTATGCAATTTCCATTTCAGGAAATATATAAAGAGTATGCACAAAATCAGCGCAAGAAGCACTGACTCAGAAGGTTCAAGTATGCAACATCAGAACATGCTCTCGCAAGACATCAGAAGATGGTCAAGCCGAATCAGAACATGGTCTATCGAAGCATCAGAAGAACTTGAGATCAGAAGCAGAAGCACTGAAGTTCTCATGGTATCACGCTAGAAGCACTTCAAGGTCAGAAGACAAGAAGATGCTCTGCACCAAGCTGTTTGACTCTGATTATATTCAAATGTTGTTTATACAAACATCAGATCAGAAGCAAGTACAAGATGGCAGGCTACGCTGACTGACAAAAGGAACGTTAGAAGCTATTAAAGGCAACGTCAGTTAAAGCAGGAAAAGCAAGGCTCGAGGTAGTTGACAAAAGAGTGAAACATTAAATGCAATGCTGTACGGATCACGCAATGCATTAAATGCTCTCAACAGTCATCTTCTCAAACGCCTATAAATAGAAGTTTTGATGAGAAGCTGAATACAACACTTTGCGCAAACATACAGAAACGCTGTCAAATTCAAAAAGCTCTCAAACTTCATCTTCAACCTCACTTTATTACTGTTGTAATATCTTAGTGAGATTAAGCTTAAACTTTAAGAGAAATATCACAGTTGTGATTATAGCTTTTAAGAAGCATTGTAATACTCTTGTAAGAATTTGTTTACATTCAGTTGTAAAGAACTAGAGGAGATCAAGTTGTGATCGGATTCTCTAGAAAGTCTTAGAGGGTATCTAAGCATTGTGTTCCTAGAGTTATCAGGTTGTGATCAGAATACTCTAGAAGACTTAGAGGTTATCTAAGTGGAAAACCATTATAATCTTGTGTGATTAGTGGATTAAATCCTCAGGTGAGGTAAATCACTCCAAGGGGTGGACTGGAGTAGTTTAGTTAACAACGAACCAGGATAAAAATCATTGTGCAAATTGTTTTTATCTTAAGAGATTTAAAACTACACTTATTCAACCCCCCCCCCCTTTCTAAGTGTTTTTCTATCCTTCAATTGGTATCAGAGCCTGGTTCTAAGGTGCAAGCACTTAACGGTGTTTAGAAAAGATTCAGGAAGAGAAAAACGCTTAAGTCAAGATGGCTGGTGAAACTCCAACACCTACATCTACATCTGGCTCTGCTGAGCAATACAATGGAAATGGTAACAATGGTTACACTAGACCACCAGTATTCGATGGTGAAAACTTTGAATATTGGAAAGATAAACTCGAAAGTTACTTTCTTGGTTTAGATGGTGACTTATGGGATCTTCTGGTGGATGGTTACAAACACCCAGTGAAAGCTAGTGGTGTAAAGCTCTCAAGACAAGAGATGAGCGATGATTAAAAGAAGCTATTTAAAAATCATCACAAGTGTAGGACTGTTTTGCTGAATGCTATCTCTCATGCTGAATATGAGAAGATATCTAACAGGGAAACTGCCTATGATATATATGAGTCACTGAAAATGACTCATGAAGGAAACGCCCAAGTCAAGGAGACCAAAGCTCTTGCTTTGATCCAGAAATATGAAGCCTTCAAGATGGAGGATGATGAAAACATTGAGAAAATGTTCTCAAGATTTCAAATGCTAACTGCTGGATTAAGAGTTCTTGACAAGGGATACACCAAGGCTGATCATGTCAAGAAGATCTCAGAAGCTTGCCAAGAAGATGGGGTCCTATGGTGACTGCTTTCAAAATTGCCAAGAATCTGAATGAAGTCTCTCTTGAAGAATTGATCAGTGCTCTGAGGAGTCATGAAATAGAGCTGGATGCTAATGAACCTCAGAAGAAAGGTAAGTCTATTGCATTAAAATCCAATTATAAAAAATGCACTAACGCTTTTCAGGCAGAAGAACAAGATTCTGAAGAATTAGAATCAGAAGAAGAAGATGAACTGTCCATGATCTCCAGAAGGGTAAACCAACTCTGGAAAAGCAAACATAGGAAGTTCAAGAACCTCAGAAGTTCTAAGAAGCTTGAAAAAGGAGAATCTTCTGGAAGCAGAAGATCTGACAAGAAGAAGGTCACATGCTATGAGTGCAATGAGCCCGGTCACTACAAGAATGAGAGTCCAAAACTTCAGAAGGAGAATCCCAAGAAGAAGTTTCATAAGAAGAAAGGTCTTATGGCAACATGGGATGATTCAGATTCAGAATCAGAATCAGACTCTGAAGGCGAGCAGGCAAACATTGCACTGATGGCCACAGTTGATGATGGATCAGAATCTACATCAGAATCAGATTCTGAAGAGGTATTTTCTGAACTATCTAGAGAAGAGTTAGTTTCCATTTTAACAGAACTTCTAGAACTCAAGGCTCATCTTAGTATCAAATACAAAAAGCTGAAAAAGCTATTTGATTCTGAAACTAAGAAGCTGGAAGTGGAAAATTCTGAACTGAAGGAAAAAGTTTTAAAATTATCCAAAGATATTGGATCTCCTTCTGAATCAGAAAAATCCATTCCTAGTCTCAATCATATTCTGAAAGAATATGACTCGAGTTTTAGAAAGTTCTTATCTAGAAGTATTGGCAGAAGTCATCTTGCTTCTATGATATATGGTGTTTCTGGAAACAAAAGGATTGGCGTTGGCTATGAGGGTGATACCCCACACAAATTTGAACCTGTAGATGATATGAAAATCACATACAAGCCATTGTATGATCAGTTGAAATATGGCCACTCACATGATAATAGGCTCACTTCACATGCCAAAAGCTTTCATGCTACACACACTAAGAAGCATGTGACACAACCTAGAAAAAATCATGCTGCTAAACCTAAGGAATATCATGCTGTACCTCCTGTTGTTTATTATGCTAAACCCAAGTTCAATCAGAACTTGAGGAAAACTAACAAGAAAGGACCCAAGAAGTTGTGGGTACCTAAGGAGAAGATAATTTCTGTTGCAAATATCCTTGGCAGCAAAGAAGACAAAGCACAACATGTCATGGTACCTGGACTCTGGGTGCTCGCGACACATGACGGGAAGAAGGTCTATGTTCTAAGACCCGGTGCTTAAGTCTGGTGGAGAAGTCAAGTTTGGAGGAGATCAGAAGGGCAAGATTATTGGCTCTGGAACCATAAGTACTGGTAACTCTCCTTCCATATCTAATGTACTTCTTGTAGAAGGATTAGCGCATAACTTATTGTCCATAAGTCAATTAAGTGACAATGGTTATGACATAATCTTCAATCAAAAGTCTTGCAAGGCTGTAAGTCAGAAGGATGGCTCAATCCTATTTACAGGCAAGAGAAAGAACAACATTTATAAGATTGATCTTTCTGATCTTGAGAAGCAGAAGGTGACTTGCCTTATGTCTGTTTCTGAAGAGCAATGGGTCTGGCACAGAAGATTAGGCCATGCTAGTTTGAGAAAGATTTCTCAGATTAACAAACTAAATCTGGTCAGAGGTCTCCCAAATCTGAAATACAAATCAGATGCTCTTTGCAAAGCATGTCAGAAGGGCAAGTTCTCCAAACCTGCATTCAAATCTAAGAATGTTGTCTCTTCCTCTAGGCCGCTAGAACTTCTGCACATTGATCTGTTTGGACCTGTCAAAACAGCATCTGTCAGAGGGAAGAAATATGGATTAGTCATCGTAGATGATTATAGCCGCTGGACATGGGTAAAGTTCTTAACACACAATGATGAGTCTCATTCAGTGTTCTTTGAATTCTGCACTCAGATTCAATCTGAGAAGGAGTGCAAAATCATAAAGGTCAAAAGTGATCATGGTGGCGAATTTGAGAACAGATTCTTTGGGGAGTTCTTCAAAGAAAATGGTATTGCCCATGATTTCTCTTGCCCTAGAACTCCACAGCAAAATGGAGTTGTAGAGCGAAAGAATAGGACTCTACAAGAGATGGCCAGAACCATGATCAATGAAACCAATATGGCTAAGCACTTCTGGGCAGAAGCAATAAATACTGCATGTTATATTTAGAATAGAATCTCTATAAGACCTATTCTAAATAAGTCTCCTTATGAATTGTGGAAGAACAGAAAGCCCAACATTTTATATTTTCATCCTTTTGGATGTGTTTGTTTCATTCTGAATACTAAAGATCATCTTGGTAAGTTTGATTCTAAGGCACAAAAGTGTTTCCTTCTTGGATATTCTGATGAAGCACATGAAGAGTTCAGAGACTTCATGCTGGCCAAGATCTTGGATAAGCATGATGAAGCACATGAAGAGTTCAGAGACTTCATGAAGAAGCAAAATGAAAGCACTGCTGGGATTCACGACATGCTGGCCAAGATCATGTCTAAGCTAGGCTAGTCGTAGTCTTTTGAGTCTTAGTTGTCTCTTGTTCTTGCATCTGTTTTCTTGCATTGTTTCTTGTATCTTCTGATAATTCTACTTATGATCAATGAAATCTTCTTTTCTCTCATATTGTTTGTTTTTCATCTGAATCTTTTATGTTTTTGATGTTATGACAAAAGGGGGGAGAAAATGTGATAAATGATCTGATTTACATTATCAGTTGCTGGGAGTAAGTCTCCACATTTCTAACAGAATTTGCAAGTTCTATGTCTTTGAGTCTTTATAGTATTGAAGACATTCTAAAAAGCTCAACATGAGAAGCAAAGACATGGGGAAAAGCAATTCTATATAGAAACATGCTCATGGAATTTGAAGCAAGCTGAGTGCTGTGAAACTTCAAGATCAGAAGAAAGAAGGAAGAATGTTCTAATATTCTCGTGGCAGAATATGCTATAACACATTCTTATCCCTTATATGTTCTGATGCATTTTTTATGTGTTCTGATACAATTTGTTTTGTACTCTGATACATACTATATGCTCTGATACATATTTTGTGTTCTGATTCATTCATGCTCTGACTTTTGTCGTTTAGCTTGATCTGAAACATTTCAGGATGTAGAGATGCTCTGATGATGCTCTGGTACATTCAACAATGTTCTGATACAATCTAGCATGCAATGATTCAAGAAGAAATTCAAAGCTCTGAAGCTGTCCTATGGAAGCAAGAAGCAGAAGCTCTGAATGTTCTGAAGTTCTAAGCATATGTGATCGTCTCAACTGAAATGGAAAATACTCAGGGAAGTCCTTTATTTATAAATTTCTTCCAGTATTTATTTCAGGGGAGATTATTTATCTCAGGGGGAGATTGTTAATCTCAGGGGGAGACATATTCACACACTATGTTTATATGCTTATGCTATAACTGTGTAATTGTCTTTAGCCGTCTGATATTCTGATTGCAAATTCATATCATTTATATATATTTTTGTCATCATCAAAAAGGGGGAGATTGTTAGAACAAGATTTGTTCTGATCAATATTCTTAGTTTTGATGATAACAATGTATATGAATTTTGCTTGAGATAATGTGGTACTCTAATCCTATGCAATTTCCATTTCAGGAAATATATAAAGAGTATGCACAAAATCAGCGCAAGAAGCACTGACTCAGAAGGTTCAAGTATGCAACATCAGAACATGCTCTCGCAAGACATCAGAAGATGGTCAAGCAGAATCAGAACATGGTCTATTGAAGCATCAGAAGAACTTGAGATCAGAAGCAGAAACACTGAAGTTCTCATGGTATCACGCTAGAAGCACTTCAAGGTCAGAAGACAAGAAAATGCTCTGCACCAAGCTGTTTGACTCTGATTATATTCAAACGTTGTTTATACAAACATCAGATCAGAAGCAAGTACAAGATGGCAGGCTACGCTGACTGACAAAAGGAACGTTAGAAGCTATTAAAGGCAACGTCTGTTAAAGCAGGAAAAGCAAGGCTCGAGGTAGTTGACAAAAGAGTGAAACATTAAATGCAATGCTGTACGGATCACGCAATGCATTAAATGCTCCCAACGGTCATCTTCTCAAAGGCCTATAAATAGAAGTTCTGATGAGAAGCTGAATACAACACTTTGCACAAACATACAGAAACGCTGTCAAATTCAAAAAGCTCTCAAACTTCATCTTCAACCTCACTTTATTACTGTTGTAATATCTTAGTGAGATTAAGCTTAAACTTTAAGAGAAATATCACAGTTGTGATTATAGCTTTTAAGAAGCATTGTAATACTCTTGTAAGAATTTGTTTACATTCAGTTGTAAAGAACTAGAGGAGATCAAGTTGTGATCGGATTCTCTAGAAAGTCTTAGAGGGTATCTAAGCATTGTGTTCCTAGAGTTATCAGGTTGTGATCAGAATACTCTAGAAGACTTAGAGGTTATCTAAGTGGAAAACCATTGTAATCTTGTGTGATTAGTGGATTAAATCCTCAGGTGAGGTAAATCACTCCAAGGGGTGGACTTGAGTAGTTTAGTTAACAACGAACCAGGATAAAAATCATTGTGCAAATTGTTTTTATCTTAAGAGATTTAAAACTACACTTATTCAAACCCCCCCCCCCTTTCTAAGTGTTTTTCTATCCTTCAGAAACAAATTCTGAAATTCGTGAGTCCGCTAAGCGGAGCTGTGAAGACGGTTCGCTACTATTTTTAGTTGTAGTTAGCACGCTTGTGGCCCGCTAAGCGAACTTTGCTCTCAAAAACTTTTAGGAAAAATACTCTTTTTAGTCCCGTAAGTTAACCTCAGGGTTCATTTTGGTCCCTTAACTTCAAAAAGTTTCAAATTGGCCCCTTAACTATTCAAAAGATGTCACTTTAGTCCTTTTTGTCATATTAGCAACAGAAAAACTCAAAAATTCGTCGCTAAATTCGTCGCTAATATGCCAAAAAGGACTAAAATGACACCCTTTAAAAAGGTAAGGGACCAATATGAAACTTTTTGAAGCTAAGGAACCAAAATGAACCCCGAGGTTAACATACGGGACCAAAAATGATATTTTGCCAAAACTTTTATGAAACTTCTACTTGTTGTATCTTTTGAACTGTAACTCCTTTTTATGCACCGTTTGAACCTCTGTAAAGCTGAAATTTATTTCTAACTAATGAAATTGATTTGAAATGATTTTTGGATAATTTTCTTAAGTCGTATTTTCCGATATTGTGATGTATTGCAAAGTGAAATGATGTTGTATATTGATATGACATAGCAACGTGATTGAGAAGTGATGAATTACTATAATAGTAATGATATTGTGATTGCCATTGAATTTTGGCATTGAGTTGATGATGTTTAGCTGATGTTGTGAAGTGTGTGAATGTTGTATTTTGTGGATGTTGCATCATTGAGTCACATCCATTGCATAAATGACGATGGCCTGAAAATGGCAAAAGCGACGATGGCCTTGAAATGGCAAAAGTGAAGATGGCCCAAATAGCAATAATGACGATGGGAGTTTTACTCCAAATGGTACCACATGCATATACATAATGTTGAGTCGCATAATGAGTTGTATTTTGAATTTTTGTGATTATGAAGTGAATATTAATATGTGTTGATGACATAATTGCAAATTGAATTTGTTGTTATGATTGCTTGATATCATGATTGTTGTGATGAAAGTGTTTTGAGTTGAGGAAAGATTTGATTTAGCATTTTGTGGTAGCCTTCTTGAGAAGCAACATGTGAGCTAGAAAACTTTGAAGTGATGTGGATTTTGTATGATTCAAGTCTTGTTCACTATTTCTATCAATGCTCAATTCTTCATTTGTTTTCAGAACCACCCTTTTAAGCCAATGAAGAAAATATTAATGCTTATATTGGTTGTTTAAAGAAGCTTGTTTGCTGTTAAGCTTCATTTATGTTCGATTTTATTATTTTTCTTTTCATTATTATCATTTACATAAAGAGAATGAATGGAGCTTAAAGTTTTTAGTGAGTAAAAATGTCAGCCTAAAAAATGACATTCTTGAATATTTTGTTCCACTATTCACAAGCAAACTTAATATAAATCAAAAGCTTTGGCAACCCAAATGCTATGTCACACATGATTAAGAGGGGATTGTTGATTGCATCATTAGTATTTCTTTCGAACTTTATGAATTTTCAAAAATACTTCTCTAGTTCCGTTCGGAGATTGAAATTCGAAGAAATCCAAACGCACCACACGAAACAACATATCAAATTTATCTGAAAACACATCACATGGGCAAATGAGCATGTCCCGATGTTGTCCTCTGTAGACATCATCCGAAGATCAAAATCCTTATGAATGCGGATAATTTCTCTCTCCCGGTCCAGTAAAATTTGAAACCAAAAGAGAAAATAACATAGAAGATCAAAAAGCACTATTTGTGTGGGAAATACTCAAAATCTCTTCATTTTTATTCATTCTCAGTCAAATTAAGTGCACTTAATCAATTCCGCTCTTATATTTGAAGAATAGTCGATAAGTTTCTCATCCTAACCTTGTTTTTTTTTAATTATGATGCATGCAATTTCTTCCTAGTCTTTAGTTAAACTACATTATATTCTATCTTATGTCAATGTTAAATCATTTTCATCCTATTGTGTTTTGGTTTGAGACATTTAGAGGTTAGGGTTTATGCATGGTTTGAATTTTGGTGCGAATTGTACGGAGATCAAAATCTGTATGCCTTATACAAAGATCAAAATCAAGATAATATTAGTTATGTTTCTATTTCTTTAAGTCAGTTCTTTTTCTTTAATTCAGTTCTGCTTTGAATTATTATTTAAAAAAACTGTGATCATAGTTTGGATTGGTGTATGCTATATTTTTGTGCATGCATTTCACTATTTTGAATAATGTCTAGTTTGAATTTGGGTATGCTTTATTTTTATGCATGTATTTCACTGATCGACTATCTAAACTAGGCTTTCTTTTTATAGCAAAATAACTTATGAGTGTTTTTGTTTGATTATGGAAAAAAAAGGTATAGGAATGGTCAGTTGTCTCAACATGTTTCAATGCTTAGGGAGAAAGCTATATATTCTTCTCAGTGGCGGATCTTGAGAAATTTTCTTAGGGGTGCCAAATAAATATATGATTTATTAAAACTATTTCAAATAAATCACACAAAATAAAATTTGGTTTAGTGGTTTTACTTTTAATCTCATCCCCTGGATTAAAGTTCAAGTTCTAACATGGTCATTTTTTAAAATAAAAATATAAAGAAGTTGCCTCAAGGAATTGAACTGAAGATCTATTTGCCAAAGTTATACTTCTTACCATTGCATCAGATAGAAACATATTAATATTTAGCACCTAAGTTGATAACCATATAAAAATGTGAGGGGTGATATGGCATACACCAGTCCCTTAATAGATCCGCCACTGATTCTTCTGTTGTTGGACAATCATTTAGTGTTGTTGAGGGATCGTCGTCCCACGGCCATGGGTCTTCAGAACATGACGATGTAGCTTCTGCTGCCATACATGCTCCTGTTACACATTCTTTTGTTGGACCTACTCCTGTGGCACCTAAGAGATTTCCTAGAGACTCTAATGACATGTCATTACTCCCTCGATTTGCAAACCATTTGAGGCTCATATGTGAGAAGGAAAGATAAAATAAATCTTTAAATTGGTTTTTAAACAATGGGTTTATACTAATTTGAACCGTCTAATGTTGATGTATTTATTTTTCCAGTACCGTGAAATACATAAGTGTATAAATCATGGTAGGAAGATGGCAAAGCTATTGTATCTAGATGAATTATGATTTTATGAAGTGTTAGAAGCATCTTGAATGAAGGATTTTGTAGGACAAGATATGGTTACATTGACCATGGTCTTCCGTCGGCATTTGTTGAGAGATGACACTTAGAGACGTCATCATCTCATTTTACTTTTGATGATGTATCATGCATCCTTCATCTTCTGATTACAGGAAGATTGTTACATCTCTATTCAATTTAAAGATATGAGACACTGGACTTAATGGTGATACAATTAGAAGGTGATTCAGGTGATGCCCAAAAGGAGATTGTTGATATCCAAGGAGCATATGCAAAATTTTATTTTCTAAATGATAATTACATAAATCACCTTACGACCGCTAAAAAGCATGTTGGTGATGATGCACAAAAGTCACCTATCATAGACAATGTGGCTTGAAGATATATTTTTATTTTTATTTTGTTGGCACAAACATATTTATGGACAAAAGTGAGACCTATGTTGATTTTGTCTACATTAACTACTTCATAAACTTGAGAGAATTCACGAGTATAACTAGGGTGTATCTTATTTACTTTACATGTACTCTAAGTTAGATGAAGCTAGTCAATGGAAAATGGGACAAATAACCTATGATGCACCCTGATGTTCTCCTCAAACCTATTGCGTCCGGGGATGCCAAGTCTATTGATGTCAAGGTAGATATTGGCAACCAATTTACAAATGAACAAGATTTTGTTGTTCCTGATCATAGGCTCCAATGGATCCACACAGAGGCTGCCAAATTGGGGTTTCGTGTTTTAATCAGAAGGCCAGATAACGGTTCAGATAAAAGACTTGTATTTGTGATATTTAGATGCAAAAGAAGTGACAAGTACATAACTACTATCTGGAAGCTGAAACAAGATGACAACAGTTTAAGAAAATGTGAGGGTCCTTTTAAGTTGCATGGAAATCTTTTGGCAAATAATATAGGGAGATTTAATGTGATTTGTGATACACATAATCATGACAAGTGTCACGAGTTATACTTTCAAGTACAGGTGACATAGTAAAGGTGATTTGTGTAGAGATTGGGATTTGGTGAACTAAATGATCCAAAATCAGCATAATAAGATACATACATCATTTGGTCGCAACATTATGATGTTGGAACATAGATTTTGAGACAATAATTTCTATTCACAATTGCTCAACAATTCATGAATCTTGTATTCCTTATGTTAGCAGTCTGACATCAGAGAAAAAATGGACGTGCTTCCCTGAAATGAGTCATCTTATAGCAAGAGCATATAATAGGGTGTGTATTGATCTAACAAGAAACAAGTTCTCAGAAACAATTTTTCCACTACGGACCCCCTCCAAATCCAACTGATTGGATTAGGTTTATTGGGAGTCTTTCTAAATCACTGCATTTTATTCAAGTTTATTTGAAATCGGGATGCCCTATATCAATGACATCACCAGAATGGACAACTCAGTCAACAAAGAAAGTTGAAACTTGACGGAATTATTTTATTAATAAGTGGCAAGAATTCACCAAGTTGAGCGAGATTGAAAGTGTTTCAAGCAGTGACCACCCCATAGATATAGATTTAGGCAGTGACACATGTTTTGATTCATTTTAGTTTTTTCTCCAACAATGTATTAAGGCGGTTAAACATGTTTTGTATGTAATGTTGGATTAATATTAACGATGACAAATGTATACATTTTCTTAGATTTTAATGCATGTTTTAGTTTTTTAAAATTTTCAACATTATCGTGTTTTATAATAGGATTTATTTCTAAAACAGGTTTTGTGTGAACGGTAGCGGCTGAATCCGAAAGTACATTTATGGATGCACCCCGGTTAAAAAATGATAACAATGATTTATTCAAAACTGTACATCCAAACCCATCCCATATTGCTAATAAAATGATAGCATGGATTTATTCGGAAATGTATCTCTAGAGTCACCCTAATATCACTAAACAAAGCAGAGTGTATCCGGAAGTACACTTCCACAATATCTCCTAAGACAGGATTGAATTTCTAAGGTCCATATTCATGTAAAACTTGTATAAATATGGGTGCCACTAAACTTGTTAGCAAAAACACGCAAATAACATACAAAATGTCTCAATATGCATATCTCACTTTGTCTACTTCAACGGCAGGAACCCCCTCTTTAATTTAGGTTCTCAAAGATCACCCATTTTATCATAAACTAAGGTCTGGCAAACTTACGAATGAATTGTGTGAATAAAGTAAATCTGGAAGTATTTTTTTTAATTTCAAGGGTTGTTTTGGGTTTCACTAGGATGGAAAAGCAACCCTTAAGGATTCTACATGCAACCCCAAGTTATATTTTACACCCCAAGATCCAATGAAAATTCCATTATAATCCTACTCAAATTTTCCACCATTTCATAAATTCATGTCTGGAAACAAAAAAATTTGAAAAATCTTGGACGATACTAGAAATTTCACTGTATACCGAAAATTCTTTGAAAATAGTAAGTAGGATACTGGAAATTTCACCTCCACGCTGGAAATTCTTTGAAAAAAAATAGTATAATACCAGAAATTTCAAAGTTTTCGAAAGAATTTCCTAGATATTTCAGAATTTCCAAAAATTTCCAGTGGAATTACCAGAAATTCTGAAAATTCAGGTAGTTAGATTTTTTTGAAAAATTACGGAAATTTTGAAATTTCTGATAGTTATTTTTTGTTTTTTTTTCATTTTTTTTCTCACTAATATTTTAAAATGTTGTTCTGTGAGGAGCAAAGAAAAGGATAACACAATTTTTGGTAGGACCAGTGACAGTGGCAGCTTTCACTAGAGCTTCTAAGGCAAAAGCAGAAGCAGAGGCTTCCCAGCTATGGGCTGGATGACATGCTCTGGCCGATTCTCACTGAAAATGGATGGCTGAACAGGCGCAGGGGCAGTTCTGCGCACCCCAACGCCGAGCTGCTAGAGTTTCTACTACTGTGGAGGAGCGTGAGCCGGTTCTTATTGTTGTGGAGGAGGTACTTGTTGAGGTTGAGCAGGTTCGTGTTGATGTGGATGAGGTACTTATTGAGGTTAAGCAGGTTTCTCTTGCTGATGAGGAGGTACATGTTGCGGCTGAGTAGGTTTCTGTTGCCGATGAGGATGCTACTCCTACAGATATAGAGGTCACGACTTGTGTTTCTACTGAGGCATTTGTTCACAAGATATTGCCTCCTATGTCACATATAGAGTGTGACAGGGAGATGTATATATGATATAATTTTTTATTTGCAAAATATTTATTATGGTTCGGTGATGTGTTGAAATTTGACTGATAATTTTTTAAACTTTGTTTCCTACAACACCGTCCTTCGCTGAAGGTCGCATCTCATGGGTCAAAGTTAAAGAACTTTCCCCTAGGTCCGATGCCTGAGCAGGTCAGCCGCATTGTATCTAATTTTAGTCTGTTGGAGTTCGCTGATTGTTCATTGACCACGCTCGACGCCTCCCTTCTGTCTGCTTTTGTTGAGCGATGGCACTCGGAGACATATTCCTTTCATCTTCCTTTTTGAGAGATGACTATCATTTGGATGATGTCTCCTCGTTGTTTCATATCCTCATTGGCAGTAGATTCTTTATAAGGTATGATATTAACCAGACGACAACGTTACTCCAAGTTGTAGAGGATCTGCAGGTCCTTGAGAATGTCGTGCTAGAGGAGCTTAATGCTAATAGGGGACTTCACCTTCGGATGTCTTGGCTGCGAGGCAGTACTAAGAGCTTGTGGAGGCAGAGAGGTATTAAGTTGCCGCTAGGGCGTACATACTAGATTTGATGGCATGTACTTTCTTTGCGGAAAAGTCAGATGTTTACATTGATGTTTGATACATGTGAATGTTCAGTAGCCTAGAGACTCCATGATGGACTATGGGAGTAGCTACCTTGACCATGCTCTATACGACACTTGAAGTTGCGACTGTGCCTGAGACCAAACAACTTACTGGTTATTTGAGTCTATTATAGGTATACGAGCATTTCCTATTTGATTTTTTTTATTGTTGTTTATGATATTAATTACTTTTTATTTTTTAGGTGCTGGATATACGAGCATTTTCCCAGCATCTGTGATAGGAGAGTGTAGCGCGTCGTGGGAGACGATCCACGAGTGAGGAGATGGAAAGCCAGGCAGGCGATTACGGGTGAGATTATAGAGTACATGAGGAGGCTGGTTGCTATGATAGTATATGATGTCATCTGGACATCATACACAGCTCACCGGGCCCGTCGTCCATTCGAGAATGCTGCATTATATTCATGGCATATGAGGTGGCAGACCAGGGTCGCTAGACACTTGCCTGAAAGATGTCTCCGACAGTATGGTTATGTCTAGGGCATTTCCTCGACCAGTTCCTGAGGCTCCAAAGGGGGGATTGATAGATGATTTCAGAGCCGTATCATCATCTCTGCCCGTGAGATTAGATCTAGGGCAATTCCAATTCAGTACCCTTCGTAGTGTGAGGATGGTTATCTGGAGTGGTATATCACATCCCCGCCTCATACCACCTACTGTAGGGTCTTCGGATGGTGGGGGTCTTCTATTGCTAGGGTTTCTCATCCTGAGATACCGGCTGACGACGTGCCTCCACCACTACCTCCACCAGGCTCAAATGACTAGGAGGATCTCTAGATGATCGCCGTTATTGTGGATAATCTCATGAGTTTGGTAAACTCAGATGATGAGGTTTTCACAGGATTAGCTTGACTTGTACATATAGCCTGTGGGGGACCTATTTAGATTTTTGATTTCATATTTGTATATTTTGTAGATCCGAAAATATCACTAAATGTTTAAATTTAACGTTCAAGTGTAAACAAGATATTTTCGAAGATACATTTTCGAAACACTTTAAAATTTAATTTGGATTGTGTTCGAAGATATATCTCCGAATAATATTTTAAAATTTTCAGAATTTTTTTCCACCGATGTAAGAAATTCTCTTTTTCTAAATTAATAGTCTTTTAAAATATCTAAGCCTTGACTCTTTTATCAAATAAGCTAGACCAAACTGAACTTTTTAAGTAGGTAGGAGCAACTATTTCCACCCCTCCCAACTAGTAATAATTAAAAAAAAGAAAAAAAGAAAAAAGAGTAGCGTTTTTGAGTGTGAGACCTGAGACAGAAGGCACGACTCACGAGTGTGAGCAAAGCAAAGAGGGAAGAAGTGGGTAAGGGCTCTTCGAAAGCTTTCCGAAGAGTGATGAAACGGTTTTTCCAAGTAGTAGAGAAAAACCCAGAGAAAGCTTTGAAGAAAGCCAAAGAGAATGATGAAAAACAAGATGAAAACGAAAACGAAAACGAAACCAACAAGGAAGAACCATTGAAGTTCGTAACCTGGAACGCCAACAGCTTATTCCTTCGCGTGAAGAACAACTGGTCCGAATTCTCCAACTTCATCACCACCTTCGATCCCGACGTCATCGCCGTTCAAGAAGTTCGAATGCCCGCCGCTGCTTCCCGTTCCCAATCCAAGTCCGCTCCCAAAAATCAAGGTGAAATTAAAGATGATACTAACTCCGCCAGGGAAGAAAAAAGGGTAATCACATTTTCATTTCTCAGCATTGCAGTGATGTATACCGTTTCTTTGATTTCATTTTTAATTTACTTAGTGCATGACAAATAAATGAATATAACTGATCAAGTGTTTAGGCGAGAACTAAAATAGGCGTGTTTATTCTTATTTAGGGCATAGTTGAATTGACTATGCAGGATAGTTTATTGGTCGTAAATCACACTGCAAATACGGTCTGATGCAGTTGTGGAGACTATCTGCAATTGCGGACTACAATTTAGGTGAAGGCTTGTGAATGGCTTTACGGCATCTCTAATATGCATTAAAATGACTTTAACACCGAAAATGAATAAAACATTTTTGTTGCTAAATTGATACATTAATCATATTCCTTTCGAATATTTTATAACTCATATTTGGTCAAACTTACAGGTATTGATGCGTGCACTTTCGAACCCTCCGTTTGGGAACTATCGTGTTTGGTGGTCTCTTGCAGATTCAAAGTATGCGGGGACAGCGTTATTTGTAAAAAAATGTTTCAAGCCTAAAAGTGTTGTTTTCAATCTTGATAAAATAGGTATTCTACTTCACAGAGTTTTGTTATTCTTTTTATGGCATTACATGTTTTATGTATTTACATATGAATATTTTCAGCTTTCAGTTGTCAGATATTGGGTTTTTTTTACTGAAAAGAATATCAAAACATTGATTTTTATTTATAATCCTCAGCGGTTTAAGCATGCTCATGTGTGACTTTAAAAGAATTGTAATCTTGTTATTGCAGTATTTATTTTAATTTGAATGTAGAAAAGATTGGCCTGGAGGAGTATTCAGAATTCTCCTAAATATAGTTATTATGTTTTGGTTGTTGAAATTTGCTTACTGTTAAAATTTATCATATATATTCAAAATTGAAGTTTAACTTTTTAAATTAATTTTATATGTTCTATAGGCATGCAGCTTAGATATTTTTACTGAAATGATAAAATTTTAACATATTTGCAGATTATTTTCAATGCTTGGTTTACTGCTAATGGATCCTCTTTCTTGTTTTTGTTTTTTAGCTTCAAAGCATGAACCAGATGGCCGAGTAATCTTAGTTGAATTTGAAACATTCCGTTTATTGAATACATATGTACCAAATAATGGGTGGAAAGAGGAGCCAAACTCATTTCAAAGGAGAAGAAAATGGGACAACAGAATCCTGGAATTTGTTCACCAAAATTCTGACAAGCCTTTGATATGGTGTGGGGATCTAAATGTCAGGTGGCTAATCTCCATTTTTCATCTGCTTTTGGCGCATAGCATTAATTAGTCCCATCCTATTTGTTTAGCATGTTGCTTAGTTGTTCGACTTGGACGCATATATCTGTAACTAGCCACGGCATCAAGAAAACAAAATCTAGAGTTTGAGAGGACCATTAAGATTTATGTTTTATTTCAATTTGATGCAACTAGAAGTATTATATGAAACTAATTCATTGAGTTTGCATTGCTTCTTATTAGCTTTTACCTGTTTCAAAAGCATTTCTATAGCTGCCGTGAACTTTAAAAACTCTTATATACGAAGAATTTTTAGCCTTTAACTCTCATATATCCATCTTCTGCAGCCATGAAGAGATCGATGTGAGTCATCCAGAGTTTTTCAGTACAGCAAAACAAAATGGTTATGTTCCTCCAAATAAAGAGGTCTAATCAATTTACTTACTCTTGAAGTTTCCTCTAAAATAGATTCATCTCTTTTATTTATCATAGAGGCCGAGAATAGTTTTATATCTTTGTGACTTTAAATACTTGACTATAGACACTTTGATATCTTTTCAAGTACCAATTCTCCTAAGCTTAAATTGTTGGGAAGTCTTTGTGTTGTACCTCATCCCATTTATCAAAAAAAGAAAATTATTAGGTAGAGGCTCAAGAAAGGATTTATATTTCTAACAATTCGGATAAAGTAGTGTAATATATCTTCCGCATAGTAATTAAATATCCAATGATATGGACTTATGCAGGATTGCGGGCAGCCTGGATTTACCTTGGCTGAAAGAGCACGATTTGGTACCATCCTAAGAGAGTGAGTCATCCATTATTCTATTTGGTTCATTGATTTATAATACTTATAATATCAACATGATCAAACCTCATATCTTGAACATGCTATCTTGCTTGGATTGGTTAGGAATCCACTCAAAACTACGAAGGAGGAATTTTTCTCTCTGCAGTTTATCTAAAAGAGATAGATTGTCAGGAGAGATTTAATGCTGTGTTGTACTATGTTAAGGTTTAGGAAATAAGATTTATATATAGCATTTGGTATAAGTTGTAGTTACTGATTTTTAATTAAATTTTATTTTCAAACTTTTACCCTTTATTTTTGAATTACTTATTCATTTATTTATAAGTCTAGATAACTGATATTACTGAGCATGCTTCAGGGGAAAGTTGGTAGATGCCTACAGATTTCTGCACAAGAATAAGGACATGGAGCAGGGCTTCTCATGGTCTGGAAACCCGATTGGGAGGTAAGAAATTTATTTTATTGATCTTTATGTCACTCTCTTCAATAGTGTTAGCTATATATTGAAGCAATTCGCTTTGAAGAATTTAAATTATGTTTTTGGTTTTTTGTCTAAACTGTTTTTTTTTGTAGATCCTTTACCCCCCCTACTATAGTGTTAGCTATATGTAGATCTTTTTGTAGTTCCTCGGTAATAGCTGTTAAAATATGTGGTGAGTTGCAAATATAAGGAACTAGTATTGAGAACCCATGCAACACATGGAGAGAAAATCATATATAGCATAGCATGTACGATAGGATGAAGTACAAGTACATATATTTCTGTGAAAAAAGAAAGAATATTTTTCTTAATGTGTTTGAGTTACTTTGCACTCAACAACAGGTTTACTTTATAAACATGATAGTTTCAATGGTAATAAATGAACATGTGCAATTTACAAGAAAGTAATTAAGCTAACACAATGGTAATAAATGAACATGTGCAATTTACAAGAAAGTAATTAAGCTAACACAATCTCCTAAGCTACACAGAACAATGAACTTTTGCTACTTGGAAAAAGAAGAATTAATATATTTTAATTTCTAACACTCGCCCCTCAAGCTTGTGAATAAGTATTCTCCATTCACAACTTGGTCACAATTCTTTAAAAAATTGGGCAACTCACTCCTTTGGTGAAGATATCCGCAAGTTGACCTTGTGAAGGAGCATAAGGAGTGAAAATCAAACCGCAATCAAGCTTCTCTTAGATAAAATGTCTATCCACCTCAATGTGTTTTGTTCGATCATGTTGAATTGAATTGTGAACCATACTAATTGCTGACTTATTATCATAATAGAGTTTCGTAGGTCCATTCCATTAAATCCTTAAGTCTAATCTTCAATCAAAGTAATTCACAAACATCTTGTGCCATCGCTTAGAACTCAGCTTTAGCACTTGACCGGGCCATAACATTATGCTTTTTACTCCAAGTTTCAAGATTTCCTCCAAGTTTCATTCCTTTTAAACAAAATATCTTTTCCTGCTGTTCCCTTAAGAGTTAAGGTATTGTTAAATTGTGTGAGCTGCAAGTAAATGAACTTCCTTCGGATTGTGCATAAGTTAACTAAACACACTTACAACAAATGCAATATCTGGCCTTGTGTTGGAAAGGAAACTTAATCTCTCACCCAATCTTTGATACATTTCCTTATCCACCACTGCACCTTCCACATTATCCAACTCATGGCTTGGATCTATAGGACTCCCCACAAGTTTACAAGCTAGTTTACTTCTTTCCATGGGAAGATCTATGATATTCTTTTGTTGAAGTATGGAAATACCTTTTTTTTAAGTGACTCAGTTGAATTCCTGAAAAATACTTCACTGTCTAAAGGATTTTCATTTCAAATTATTTTGCTAAATGTTGAATCAAGACTTGTTGTTCCTTTCAATCCTTTCCAGTCACTATGTCATCAACATACTCCCTCTGTCCCAAATTATAAGAGAAATTCTCTTTTTTGATTCATTGAAAAATTAATGTATCTGGTCTATATACAAACCAGATACATTAATTATTCAATGAATCTAAAAAGTGAATTTCTCTTATAATTTGGGACGGAGGGAGTATATCAACAACATTGTCACTCTTCCTGAAGTAGAGTGTTTAATAAATAATGTATGATCTCCATTACTCTATTGGTACCTTAAGGTTAAATCATGCCCAAGGTGATTGTTTCAAGCCATATAACGTCTTTTGTAATTGAATAATATATTTACATTTCAAATGCAATCTTTGTAAACAAATTCTTTAAAGAATTTAAATTATGTTTTGGTTTTTTGTCTTAACCATTTTTCTTCTTGCACTTCTTCCTTTTACCGCTAGACAGGCTTCCTCTATATTTGTTGTTAAAATTCTCGGAGGGTTGCAAATATATGGAATTCATTTTAATTTAGCTGTTTATTTAAGCAAGACTCTGTTATAATTGACAAATATAATTGACTTAGCTGTCTATTTAAGTAAGACTTGGTTATAATTGACAAATCTAAATTCGGCTTGCTAATCTTATGAGTGTTTTCTTTGAAGGTACCGTGGAAAACGGATGAGAATAGACTATTTTTTAGTTTCAGAAAAACTTGAAGAAAAGATTGTTGCTTGTGAAATGCGAGGACAAGGGATAGAGTTAAAAGGTAAGTTTTTTTTTTCTTTTCTTGTGTTGATACCGGTTGCTTATTCAACAAAACTTGAAATTCTTAATATAAATATGATTTTTTATTGAAATTTGTTAATCCCGGAGTATTTACCAAGTTAAAAGACTGAAACCAGAGTGCAACTTGTGGTAATTGGTGCTGTTGGGTTCTAACTTAGAATAACTAACGTGTTTAAAGGCTATGCCAAAAGTTAGCTCCACTGTCATTTACATATACATGGGTTTCTTGTGCATATCTCTCCATTGTTATTCAATCACTTTTCATCAGGTTATGTTTCAGAAGTATGACCTTGTTTTTGTCTCTGCAGGTTTCTACGGAAGTGATCATTGTCCAGTTACCTTAGAGCTCTCTCCTAGTTCCAATTCTCAAAATGAGGATCCAGTATAAGTACTATTATTAGCTGTTTATGTTAGAAAGTCGCCGTCAATTGTCATCATTTTATTTCTCTTTTGTCTAGATGCTTCCTGTTTCGTATATGAGAACTAGGAAACTATTTCTTGCTGTGTATCTCTCATTCTCTTGCATGAGCTAGCTGCATATATGCTTGCAGAAATGGTGGTTGTTATAGGGATTTTCCCATGAACTGGAAATATTTTTTGGGCAGTACATACTACTGCCTTTAAAATCATCAAGATGCCTGACATTTATGCTTAGTTTTCTCGCCTGCACTTTTATTTTTTATGCCTAGATCTGATGGCACTGCCTCCAACACTAGCATTAATTTCATTGCAGTAAATAACATAAAGAAAATAAAATAAACACTCGGAGTCATCGATTCCATCTTTATGCCAACTGAAATGATGGGGGTTTTTGTTTGCTAATTCAGAGGGTAGGAAAAGGGAAGGCTTTTAAAAGCAAAATTTCAAAAAAAATTATAGAAAAATATTTAATATTTTTTGAAAAAATTATTTTACTTACTTCCTCCGTCCCACAATGAGTGACCCAGCCAACCATTTCACACATATTAAGAAAAGTGTAAAAAAGTAAGAGAGAGAATAATATTTTTACTATAGTACCACTAATCATGTATTGGAAATTGTGAAAGTTTAATTAATTAGAGGGTAGAATAGGAAAAAATTTATTGAAAATTGAAATGAGTCATTTATTTTGGGACACTAAATTATTCTAAATAGGTCCTTTATTATGGGACGGAGGGAGTAGAATGATAAAAGAGTCGTTATCATTATTATATTTTTAATTTTCATGAATAAAGCATGGGGCCCACTTGACATGCATTTATTCTTTGAAATAAAATGTGATTTTAGGAGTGTTAAATTAATTTTAATATGTTTGATTGTTTTTAACAAAATTGATTCAAGCTTAAAGTTACTATTTGTAGTTTATTTCAAATTTGATTTTTTACTTATTCTTTTACGTAAATAAATTTAAAGATAAATAACTTTGCATCAACTTGTTTTTAACTTAAATATATTTGGCAAAAATTATTTATTTAAAGTTATTTTTTCCCACCTCAACCAAACACACTAAATCAATGTAGGGTATTTGTTTTCAGTTTAGAAATTATATTTATAAAAATACATGAATAAGAAATGACTATTTTGTTACAAAATTGAAAATAATTATTTATGAAAAAAGATTTTAAAGAAAAAATAACTTCTCATAAAACTGTTTCCCAATAAAAGGATGAAAATGTGGATTTCAATAAAATTTTATATATTTTTTTAAAATTAATTAAAGCTATAAATGATTTTAGGAATATCAAAAATTTTTACAAAATTTTCTTGAAATAAATTTCTTATCTTTATTTTTCTGGAAAAAAAATTCTTGAAAATAAATTTTGGTTCCGCTCACAAGAGTTTGAATTTTATTTAAATAAAATTAGATAATTAAAATGAGGAACATTTAAGATTTGAGTATGTCATTCCAGTTTGGTGTTCTATCCAATGTAATTAAATCTCGAGGAAAACTTCAATCTATTAAATTTGGTCCTCAAGATCTACCACTTATAAAATATCAATTTTAACTCAAAATACAAGGATATCTCAAAGTGAATTGTGTTTCATCTTAGATTAAATGGTTATGTAGTGTTATATTTGTAGGGGCCTTCCTAGGGCGACGGGCTAGAGAATGCCCAAGGAGAGGCGACAATAACATATCGTCTGAGGGGAGATACTGTCTCGCCTCCAAGATCTTCCTATTGCCCAGTAGTGGGAAACGTAGAAAAATATATTTCTCGGGCAGAGAGAAATCAAGGTCATTAGTTGACCTATGATCTCCTAAGAAATAGAGATTCAACAGTCCACCATTGAATGAGTGGACGGTGACCCTTCCCAAGAAAACACTAGACACAAAGGTCCCTATAAATACCCCTTCCCCTAACGGGAGAAAAGGACATATCATAACTCATATTGATCACACCCCTCAGAAGCTTATACATAAGAATATCATCCATCAACAAGGCATCTTACCTCACGTGAGCAAGACCCATAAGTCATCGTAAACACCACCACACTTGGATTCTGTCCGCCGTGGACAAGTCCTAACCACCATACAACGTAATATACCTAATAAGACTTATGAGACCTCCTAGCATTACAGGAGGAACACACACATATACTTTTGACCAGTATAATGGCACCCACCATGGGAACCTAGTAAAACTAACTCGGAACACACTCGTAGTCTCACTCCTTTCACCTTCCTTTCGAATATGGCCGACAAATCCCTAACTTACAATACAAACACCATTGTCAGAGGTTTTGCCGGTGGAGGTAACTCCAAATCCTCCCAAAGAAAATCTGCAAGACAAGTTTTTTCAACAAATGTAATATCCTCGGGCTTCCCTAAAAGCTCTCAAGGGAAAACATGGGTTAGCATCATCTTTTTTGAGTAAGATTCCATCAACATTAATCCTTACGACGATGATCCTTTGGTCATCACTGTGCAACATAATAGATATTTTTACTAAATCTCTTCCTAAGAAAATTTCACAATAACTGAATTAGGAATCTAAAATCAATCATGCATGGATTAAATCAGCTAAATTTTTTTCTCATTCTTCTTCCCATTCTCTAAATCAACATGTGTGTGTGCACATGCACACTAAAAGATGTTTTAAAGTATCTCTTATTTGATAAAAACACTTGAAAATGTTTTTAGGAGGACTTTTTACCCTGGTTAATGGATTACTAGATTAGGGTTAATCGATTAACACATTTTTAACGCCCTTAATCGATCATAGAAGCCTTTAATTGATTAATGACAGTAATTGAAAACTTTCCATATTAGGGTTGTCTAATCATTTAAAAACTATGGTAAATCTATTAAGACATTAAAATGCCCATGGACCATTTCCTTTTTGAGCCAACTCTTTTTCTATAAATATGTTTCTCCCCATTCTGTTTTACATCGATTTTTTAAAATTGAAACTCTAATATCTCATTTTCTACTTTCTTCTTCTCTATTTTCTATTTTTTTAACCAAAGTTATCTTAATGTCAAGAGACCGAAAAATACTTGTGAAACTTTGGTATTAACACCCGTATATTTTAAATTCTAATTTAATTGGAAATTTAATTAATAATTAGAATTATTGGTGGTTTGTGGAATTTAATTGGAAAAGAATGGTTTATGATGTTGGGCCATGTGTGATGTTAAGGAATGAGGGGGGTGTTATATTAGTAAAGGCCCTATTCTAATTAAAGGTTATTTTATAAAATAATGAGGAATTGGGAGAAAAAAAAAAGAACGTGAAAAGCAAAGCAGGGAGATGAGAGATTGGAAAGCTGATACGTGAAGAGGAACAAAGAGGAAGAAGACCAATCAAGAATCTTTGGCTAAGGTAAGGGGTGATTACTCTAATTATATGGTATTATGATTTTGATGATGATAGGATTGAATTAAGGGATTAGAATCTCTATTTGGGATGTTAGGTTTTGTGAAATTCCAACACTGACATGCATGATTTGATGAATTGACTGCAATTGATGATGTAGTATTGTTACATGGTGTTGTGGTATGTTGTTTGTGCATTAGAATCATGTATTTGGAGTATTTTGATGTTATTGGTGATCCATTTCATAAGGGTATGAGTTGGTATGTGTTTGGATGCATAAAAGCCTTAAAAATCATGTTTTTCAGCTACTGGGTTCATGGGAATCGGTTCCCATGTGGGAGGAACCGGGTTCCACTGTTATAGAACGTTAAAAATAGCATTTTTGGGTCCAGGAACCGGTTCCCATGTAGGAGGAACCGGGTTCCAGTACAAATTCCAGCAGCACGTTTTGAAAACTATTCTAACTTTAAAAGCTTCTAATTTTTGAACCGTAAGTCCGTTTTAGACGTCGTTTTGGACGTTGTTTCTTAAATTAAATACTCTACGATATAAAGTAAAGAAAACAACAATAACTTGATTTTATTTTGAAAATCTTGATTTATTTCGTTTATGGCGTGCTTTGTACATTGTGTACATGATTTGGTTAATGTGACAATGTGGTGATGTTGTAATAAAATAACTGTGATTTGACGTTATATGTGGTGTGAATTATATATGATATAATTGTAGATGGTGCTGAAACCGAATATATCATTCGGTGTTGCTTTTGGTGAGTTATTGGTAATGACACTGTTCATTTTGATCATGTGGTGATTGTTGTGATCGTATAATGATAATTTGATTTGTTTTGAATGATGCATGATACATGTACATACTTGTTGGTGATAACTATGTTGAGTTATGTGAGATGATGTTGTTCATCGGATCAGTGATGTTGTAAGTATGTCATATGTGTGCATTCATTCATAAGCATTTTGGTGATGGATCCCGGTGATGTTGTGGATCAAATGGTGGGCATAATTCCCATTGTGTGGAATGTGTGCCGGTTGGGCTGTATCTCGATGATGAATAGATCAGTCGGATGGGTTTAGCCCATGTATGGTACCACATGCATAAGAGTCTGCATGGTGTTTGTATAAATTGTGACATGTCAGGATGAAATCTGGTGTTATGATTATGTGGTGTTATTGGTGCATACTTTTGACTTGTGCTTGTGATTGGTATAAATTGATAAATCTGAATATGCTAAGTAGGGTGGATAATTGCTTATGAATTCTATATCTGATGATTTATAATGCTATTTAATTATGATGTAGTCTCACCCTTACTTTGATGATTTCAGATTGAAGTAGCAGCTTAAGCGATCGGTGAGGATGACTCGTAGAGTTTATCCGGTTATGTTGGGTCGTGTTGGTCATGCTCTGATCTTGTAACACTGAGGGACGATAGTCTTAGAGTTACTTGTGATATACTGTTTTGCCATTATTGGATTATGTACCGTTGATTTAGTTGAAGATGTTTTATAACACTATTGAATGAGTTTCCGCTGTGTTGGACATGTGTTTTGATATTTTTGGATTATTCCTAATAAAGCATGACAAACGACTTGGAGTTTTCTTTATTTTATTAATTGTAACATCCTTGTTGTATGATTACTCTGATTATTATTGTATTTCCGCGGGGGTTTTAGAAGGGTGTTACAATAGTGGTATCAGAGCAGGTTGGTCCGTCCGGCCAATTGTCGAGTCAGTTGAGTTGCACGAAAGTTGAATACTGTCGGCATATTATCCCTTGGTATGCGACATGTGAGTGGATCACTGTTGGTACTTGGTTGTTTGTTGCGGAAGTTGGTTCGAAACAAGTCGGGGAGAAGCTTCGCTCCTCGGTTATGTTTCAGTTGTAAGATGATTGATTCAGTAGGCTGTTGTTGGCAACAGTGCAAGCGTTGTTGGAGTTGTTGTTTCCCGAATCGAAGGTGACTTGGAATTAAGACTTGACTGGTAATTAAGTTGGAGCATCTTGAAGGAGGACGATTAGATGTAACTGATGATTATTTGTGGTAGAGGGAATTTAGAAAGTTGCAATGTGTCAACTTTGCTGGTGGACTGCGAAGTTGTCAGTTGAGTAGCCTTGTGTCTCAGAAGAGGTTCGGTTGCAAGTTTGCAAAGAAGATTGCTGTCGTGATGTTTCAGAAATCGAACTTCGGCAATGAAATGTATTGTTCAAGTTATAAGAATTTTGGAAGCGAAGAGATATGATAAGGGGATGTTAAGAATGTGATTGATTTGAAGAGGATCAGTTTTGGAGCGGAATTTCTGTAAGCAAAACGCAGGAAAGTTGTTGAATCGTTATGAAAGTTCAAAAATTCATAACTGGAGTTCTGGATATCCGATTTGAGTTCCGTTTGAAGCGTCGGAAAGCTAAAGAGATGAACTTTGTTATGAAAATGGTTGAAGTAGTTGTAACATATTTAATTGTGACAGGATAATGTTAGAAAGAGGTGAAGTTACGGTTACACTTGTTCTTAGAACTAGACTTGTTCGTTGGTACCGCACGAGACGTCAGCGTCAGAGTTGAGCGGATTGAAGGAATAATTAAAGGCTTGTTGCGGAGCAATTTTAAAAAATTAAGTGTACCATTTGAGGGGTTTTGGAAATATCGTTTAGAGTGTCGCTGCATGGCGTCGGTGTTGCATTTTTGGATAACGATTGGAAAATGCATATCTTGAGTTTCGAGTGTCGGATTAATGTGCCGTTTGAGACTACGAAGAGGTGAAATTATGTTCTACCTTATTGGAGAGTTATAAATATAGTATAGGTGATCCTATGAGGAGAGATTCCAAAGTCGGTTAAGGAAGCGTGAAGCTTGTTGAATCGGAATGGTTACTACCGCGATTGTTTGAAACGAAGTTGAGTTGAACATGTTGTTGATGAATAAGTTGATGAGATGTTCGGTGATAAAGATGATTTGAGTGCCGATATATTTTAGGGAGAAGTGAATTAGTAGTAAAGGTGAAATAAACTTTAGAATGGTTGAAGTCGTATTTATGATGCCAAAGTAACGACAAGTATAAAAGAAAAAGAATTGTAGAGGATTCCTGACACCTATTGATGTGAGGAAGACTTTGTTGAGATTTCGAGTGGAATGATACTTGGACGCGAAAAATGTCATGGGATTTAGAGTGAAACCAGGAGTATGAATGTTGTCGCGGTCTTTTGCTAAGATGAAGATTTTGATTTGGAACGAGATAAATAGTAATGTACGAGTATATTAGTGACTGTGAAGCTGGAAGTACTTAACAAGCGTGTGACGCTAAGTGACTATGAAGTGGATTGTGTAAAATGTTTGGATGTTGGTATCTCACTGACAAGATCCAATGAGAGAGAAGTGTGCAAGTTGTAAAGACTCAGAGTGAACTATTGGACTATGACGATGTTAATGAGTTTGGGTGCAAACTCGGAAAGGGACACTATTATGTAGTGACGACGGTTTATGCTTAAATATGGTTGTCAACTATCTATTGACAAATTTAGGACTTGATCACCCTAAATCTCTTGTTGGTAGTAGATGGAATCATATGAATGGGATGAACTTGTTTTGTTACCTTAATGGTATAAGTTATGATGGATATTAAACCGTGAGAATAATCACTCACCATGCTGTGTGGACTTATGAAGAAGTGAATAGGAAAGAGTGCAATATATTGGACGGTGACTTAAGACGGGTAATCAGAATCGCGCAACGAAAGTGTGATGTGGAGTAGTGTTATGAGTATTACTCGTGGGCAGTGAGGAATTAATATGTCAGGAGCCTACATAGAGGATGTGTATTGATCTATATGTTGGATTTATAATCTAGTGGATGAAAGGATGTCATTTCGGAGAATTAGTACTCTTTTAAAATAATTGCCGAGATGATGAGTATGTTATTGTGGATGTACTTAGTTAACGAGTATGTATTCAGCGAAGTTAAGGCGATGAGTTGATACTATATGATGCTATAATAATTTTGTACTGTTGTAAGGTGTTATTGTACATTTCCAGATATAATGAGGAATTATACTCTATGAAGGACGAAGTTGATTTAATTCTTAGAGAAGAGCGGGACTCAGTTTGAGCTGTTTTGTAAGCAATGGTATATTAAGGCTGATGAGTGTGATTATAATTACTTTTGTGTACTCGTTCTGATGGTTAGAATGTTTAAATAGAGGAAGTAAATCAGGACTTTGTTTTTGAGTGCGAGTAAGTGTTGCTAAATGGTAGATTAGTACCATGATGATAAAGAAGGATTCTGGAACGAATGAGTAAAGAGAGTCGGAATTGGATAAAACAGAGAAATCTAATTAGTAATGATGATTGTAATGAGTAATCAAAATAGTGCAGCAAAAGCGGAATGTAACGTGTTGGATAATTGCTGGTGTGACTTGAGAGGAGTCAGATAGTTGAAATTCAATGGTATGGGAATGTTATTATCGAGTTCTTGAAGGAAGCAGTTGGTGAAAAGTGTAAGTGTTATTTCATCGCTCAGATGGAAAAGTGTGTCTAAGGTTGGTACGTTCGGTAGATGGAATGCTTTACTACAGTGTTGATCGGGTGTGGTCATACCATGGTTGTGTAATTATATTACTCAGTTATTGGGCGTATTGTATGGGTTGTACCTCAATGTTCCATTGTTGTCAATCTTTTAGAGGTATAACGAGTGGTACACCTTTGGATGGTCAAATGTGACGTAAGGGTTGAGATTTGAATGTATGAAACACGTTTTTCTGTTGGTAATATCAGATGGATTTTGATGATCGAGTGATGGGAATGTTACTTAGGAACTAGAGAGTTAGACAAAGGACTCCTATCCGGAACTCTTTGATTGAATTATGTTTTCGAGGACGAAAACTCTTTTAGTGGGGGAGAGTTGTAACACCCGTATATTTTAAATTCTAATTTAATTGGAAATTTAATTAATAATTAGAATTATTGGTGGTTTGTGGAATTTAATTGGAAAAGAATGGTTTATGATGTTGGGCCATGTGTGATGTTAAGGAATGAGGGGGGTGTTATATTAGTAAAGGCCCTATTCTAATTAAAGGTTATTTTATAAAATAATGAGGAATTGGGAGGAAAAAAAAAAGAACGTGAAAAGCAGAGCAGGGAGATGAGAGATTGGAAAGCTGATACGTGAAGAGGAACAAAGAGGAAGAAGACCAATCAAGAATCTTTGGCAAAGGTAAGGGGTGATTACTCTAATTATATGGTATTATGATTTTGATGATGATAGGATTGAATTAAGGGATTAGAATCTCTATTTGGGATGTTAGGTTTTGTGAAATTCCAACACTGACATGCATGATTTGATGAATTGACTGCAATTGATGATGTAGTATTGTTACATGGTGTTGTGGTATGTTGTTTGTGCATTATAATCATGTATTTGGAGTATTTTGATGTTATTGGTGATCCATTTCATAAGGGTATGAGTTGGTATGTGTTTGGATGCATAAAAGCCTTAAAAATCATGTTTTTCAGCTACTGGGTTCATGGGAACCGGTTCCCATGTGGGAGGAACCGGGTTCCACTGTTATAGAACGTTAAAAATAGCATTTTTGGGTCCAGGAACCGGTTCCCATGTAGGAGGAACCGGGTTCCAGTACAAATTCCAGCAGCACGTTTTGAAAACTATTCTAACTTTAAAAGCTTCTAATTTTTGAACCGTAAGTCCGTTTTAGACGTCGTTTTGGACGTTGTTTCTTAAATTAAATACTCTACGATATAAAGTAAAGAAAACAACAATAACTTGATTTTATTTTGAAAATCTTGATTTATTTCGTTTATGGCGTGCTTTGTACATTGTGTACATGATTTGGTTAATGTGACAATGTGGTGATGTTGTAATAAAATAACTGTGATTTGACGTTATATGTGGTGTGAATTATATATGATATAATTGTAGATGGTGCTGAAACCGAATATATCATTCGGTGTTGCTTTTGGTGAGTTATTGGTAATGACACTGTTCATTTTGATCATGTGGTGATTGTTGTGATCGTATAATGATAATTTGATTTGTTTTGAATGATGCATGATACATGTACATACTTGTTGGTGATAACTATGTTGAGTTATGTGAGACGATGTTGTTCATCGGATCGGTGATGTTGTAAGTATGTCATATGTGTGCATTCATTCATAAGCATTTTGGTGATGGATCCCGGTGATGTTGTGGATCAAATGGTGGGCATAATTCCCATTGTGTGGAATTTGTGCCGGTTGGGCTCCTTACTTTGATGATTTCAGATTGAAGTAGCAGCTTTAAGTACGTATTCATAGCAATTCCGGCTACCAATTGAGCTACGTACCAGTGATTTTAATTTATAAATGTCACAACTCAATACTCCCCCCAGGTCCGCTTATCGGCTGCCCAGAAAATATTGTTTTTGCCTCCCGCAGGAATCGAACCACGTACCTAGGGGTTAAGTACGTATTCATAGCAATTCCGGCTACCAATTGAGCTACGTACCAGTGATGTGTTGTGTTTGTTCTTATTCAAGAGTAAAATTCTCTTGGGTAATATCTTTGTTTGGTTCTTGAGATTAGTTTGTAAAATTCTTTGTTTTGTTTTTGAGATTAGATTATTAATATCTTTGTTTAATTCGTGAATTTAGCTTGTTAAAGCTCCATTTAGTTTGGAGATCAGAATATGTAAAATCTCTCGTGTGTTGTAATAAGGTTCATGGGCATATCTTATAAAAATTTCAAGACATTTTAGTGGAACTCTCAAAGGAAACTCTTAGGGACAAGAGTGGGTCAAATGGTAGGTCGAACCTTTATAAATCTCTAATGCAATTTTTCTAACTCCGTCTCTTTATTTTTCTGTCAAATTTTTTTTCTTTTCAATTCCTTATTCTTTCTTCTTTGTTGTTTTATCTCTATGAGTCATAAACACCACTTTCTGTGACCTATATACCACTTTCTATGACCTATATTTGATTAGGTCGCATTTTCTCAAAATAAGTGCAAAGAAGCAAACATCAATTAATTATAAAATTAAAAATTACAATTTTAAAATTAAAACTAAGCATAACTATTCTAAATCAAATTAAAATAAAACATTTAATTCTCTATGTAACGTTTTTTATTGGTCTATGTCATTTTCTTTTTGAAAGAATTTATTTTGATGTTATAGTTCCGAAATCATCATTTCAAACTTATGTTTGTTTATAAGTCATTATATTTTTAAACCTTATTCAACATTAGGGATGTCAAATGGACATGGCGGGGACGGAGGATATATTCCCATCACAATCTCCGCCCTCAAATTTATTTTTCATCCCCGCTTCGGATTTCTACGGGAAAATTTTGACCTCATCTCCGTTTCCGCGGATCTCCAAGGTTCATGCGGAGATCCATAAACATGACTTTTTATTTTATTATTTTAAACTAAATTAATAGTAAAAGCTTCAAAAATTAACTACAAGAAATTAAGAAATTATTCCTTTATGATAAATATATTGTTTTAACAATATTTAATCTATAATATTAAGTGTCGTGACCACTAAAATTTTAAACTAAAAAAAATTGAAATAATCATTTAGATCTCACTCTTTTACTAACGATACATATATATTTTAAAATTGTATATAAGATTAATTATATGAAATGAGAAATAAACCTACATAATAATTTAAAATTATATACAAATTAAGGGTATTATGTTATTTTAAGCGGGGCGGGGACTCCACGAGACGGAGGATATTTACGCCACCTCCATTTCCGAAGTGCCTTCGGGGAGACTTTATTCCCCATCCCCGTCCCCGCGGAAGAAAAATTCCCTGTCTTTGGGACCCCAAACGGGGAATTCCCACAGAGATCCCCGCTAACAGAGGCAAATTGACATCCCTAATCAACACTATCATTTTTTCTTAAACCCCCACCAAAAAAAAACCTTCACATTTTATTCAATTAATGTGTTTGAACACATAATACATTTGTTTATCGAAACCACCAACCTCATCATCATTCTAAATTATAGGCAGTGTATTTTTTTATCTTTTTTATTTGATTCATATTTTGGTTTTCCTATAATGGCATGTCGATATTGTTCAAAAGGATCATTCTTGAGTAATTTAAATCACTTTTAAAAGGATCCTTCTGAAACATTGTGAATGTTTGCTACATTTTGTTCAATGGCATAATCTGATATTGTCAATTCAATCTCTAAAAAAGTGTTAGTGTAGATGCTGATGTATTAGAAATTGGTGAATCGGATGTTCCTAAATCCAATGTTGATAACGTTAATGTTATGAAATATTTTACCATTGAACTGAATTTTATGTTACATATTGATATGCTTAAATGGTTTAAGTGTAATTATCGAGATGTCTGATTTAGATTATAATAGAAGAAAAGCTTTTATTATTATACAGTGTTAAAGAGGTAGTGAGTATAAAGAAACAAATATAAAATTGAAATATGATAAAA
The DNA here is from genome assembly GCF_029867415.1 of Vicia villosa. Classification (NCBI taxonomy): domain Eukaryota; kingdom Viridiplantae; phylum Streptophyta; class Magnoliopsida; order Fabales; family Fabaceae; genus Vicia; species Vicia villosa. The sequence goes on along the minus strand of NW_026704956.1, from coordinate 211,236 downwards.
CTGGATCAAAGAAATGTCGATGTTCATTCACGCTATGTTTGCGTGTATTATGGTACATTCAAGAACAAAGGCTTCCAGAACCATAGTTTTGGAAATGGTCAAATTTAGCAATTTGGGAAGTCTTGAAAAATTATGGAAATAGATTGAAAATGGGGGTTAATTTTTTCAACTAGTGGTTGCTTCCACACCCTTATGAAAAACTAAAATTACCAATGAAATACAAAAATATGCTTCCTGGCGCATCCTTGTCTACACACAACCATTCGTAAGCAAACCAAGCAAACCAGACTCTAATTTTTGTCAAAAATTAATATTAGAATATTGAAATACATCTCCATAAAACTTAAAGAAGTGCACCCCCAAACGGGTTTTTAATAAAAAAAGCATAAGATCCTCCCCCTTCCTAATTTCCAGCATACTCTCAAAATGTTAAAATCTCTCAAACTCTTCCTCATTTCCAGCATACTCTCAAAATGTTAAAATCTCTCAAACTCTCTCAACTCATTTCCAATTTTTCTCTCTCAACGTCCAATCAATCAATAGTGCTCAACATCAAATTCACATTAGGTAACATTTTGAATCCAACACATTTGATTTCTCTATACATGTATTTGTAGAAATTGAGTGATGGCTGCACTGAAGTAGTGAGGGAGGACTGTGATAAGAATAAGCATTGAGTGATGGAACACAATTAATTCGAACAGTGAAATAGAACCCCCAAGGTCCTAGTCTTGTAAATGAGGAAATTAAGAGTTTTACTTACTTATATAGAGCCACCCAAAAATATAAAAGTTGCAACAGTATTTACATAATGTGAAAATGAACTGGTTGAGAACCAAGCAATTGCTTTAATTGTAATGAAATAACGGGTTGAAGACCCAAAGCAAACATAATTAATAGTTTTTACAAATAAATGGCAATTGCAGAGATATCCTAAAATGTTAGTCCTAGCTTGGTCAATTAAGCAATGAAATAATAAATTCTAAAAGCATGTTAAGTAACAACATCTATCAAACTTCTTATTGACGACTCTTCTTTGTTAAATGACCAGTCTTCCGCTTATGACGACTGAAATCAGACACAAATCTGAATGTTTGTGCACAACCTGGCTCCGCACATATATAAGGACGTGCACCGGTGTGGACTCGGATATGCTCAGTTCGAGCCCATGCCCACTTGAAAGACATCTTGCACCCCTTCCAGGGACACTTGAGCGGGCGGTCATCTTCATGAACTCGCCGGTGCTGCACCAGATATTTGTGTGAAAAGAACTTTTTCCCGCAACCTTTTACTGGACAGATATTTTTCTTATGCTGCAGCAGCTCCTGTTTTGACTCAAAACTCATGGTGCATCCCTCGATGTCACACTGATATTCTGCTTCCTCGTTCTCTGTTTTGGCATTGCGAGCTGAAACATGAGTAGCTGCTGTAGCATCCTTTGTTCTTTTCCTTTTGGTTTGTTTGTCTTTTGATTTTACTTCAGACTCCTGAGCTTTTGGGAGTCTCTTTCTAAGGCGTGTGCTAGGTCCACCTACATCCTCCTCTTCCAAATCTAAACTAGGCTCTCTGGAGTTACCAGATTGTTTATTTCGCAAATGAGAAGGCTGCTTTACTTGCTGAGCAACCTTTGATTTCATCAGCATCTGAGCCCCTCGTTTCACTGGCCGAGGTGTCTGGTTTTTCATCGAGAAAGATTTGGATTGTTTCATCTGTTTAAGTGTCTTTGGTTTTGATTGTTTACTTGGAAGAGTTTTGTGCTGCGGAAGAGAATCATCTTCTATTTCATTATCTAAACTCATATCATCTTCATCCTTGAATTTAGCTTTCTTCCTTTTAGAAGTTCTATGCAGCAGACAGGCATTGTCATCAGCCGAGTCATCGATAACTTCTTCATCAGTCTGTATGGTGTGCCTCCTGCTCTTCGGAATTTTTTGCTGCTGCTTCTGAAAGTGGCCATCTTGTTGGTCATCGGACACTTCATTTTTAAATTCTCTATTAATGCCTTTGTTTTTCCTTCTAGAAATTCTTGGTTTCTGCTTTTGATAGGGATCATCCAATTGATCGTCAGACATTACATCTTCCCTTGCTACACATTTGGCTTGCCTGACTTTAACTGTTCTTCTTTGGTACTTGCGACAATAGATATTTGTTTGGTTATCCGATACAATATCATCTTCATGGAGGTATTTGAGTTTCCTACTTCTAGAATTACCCCTGCGCTGTTTCTGGATGTTCAGCTCCAGTTGGTCATCAGATGTCACTGAATCTTTTTCAGCAAGGGAATTTCCTTTCCTGCTTTTAGGAATTCTCTTGCGTTGCTTCTGACAACCATTCTCCATTTGGTCATCAGAAATTGCATCGTCTTCACTAATGACGTTGGCATGCTTGCTTCTAGAAGTCTCTATTTGCAACTGAAGAGAACCGACATCCAAAGAATCCTCTGAAATTGAGTCTCTCTCTGTATCTTCAACTTGACTGCTTCTAAGTTCTCCCATCTGATGACAATCAGAATCATAGTCCACTGCATCATCTGAAACCACATCATTGTCAATAAATTGATCATCAGAAACTACATCACTTTCAGTGCAATTTTTTTGTTTGCTCATTGGTTTTCTACGACGATATGGAGAAAAATCCCTGTGCAAAGCTGCACCATCTTTCTCAACACCCTTAGCTTGCTTGCTTCTAAGAATCCTCCTTTCCTGAGGATTTGATTTATTTGATTTATCTTCAGTGGAATTTTCCAAAACCATTTCATTTTCAACAAAACTTCCTTTCCTGGTCCGTCCTTTGTTTAAGAACATTTTCCTTTTCCTACCGGATTTAGTACTAGCAGTTTCAGTTTTGGGGGTACTTCCCGATCTTTCAATTTTCACGTCAGGTGATATCAATCTATGTAAAATTTCCTCATCCTCAACATCTTCAGAATCCATTTTTGCTAAAAGGGCATGGACCTGATTAGACATCCAAACTTTACCACACCATTTGCCAGCAACTACCTTTTTCTGCCTGTCAGTCCTTCTCTGATAGACCTTTGGTTCTATGGGCGAGCTTGCTGGAGAGCTACGACCAAATGCATAATATATAACAGGATTGTAAGGCATCTGCTTGCTATAAAGAGGAGAGCGGCTAAGATTTGCACTATAAAAGAGATTTATTCCTAGCTTTACAGCCCAGTCCCCATTCCCGGGAATTGCTTCTTCACTATCCACAGCAGCTTGGATCCTCTCCTCATCTTCCTTGGTGCCATGCCTGTAGGCAATATTCTTCCATGAATAATCAATCCCCAAATCTTCTGCCCACAACTTTGCCTCAGCTTCTATCTTGGGATAATCTAAACAAGTAAAATAAATAATGAATAATTTGCACACAAAAAAAAGAACAAATAACTGTATAAGCAACTATACAAATAAAAATTAGTAAAGTAATCACAATCCTCTGAGATGCAGATAAAGAAGTTAAAATTAACGGTAGTAATGAAGTGTTAAAACAACAACAATTATTGAGCCATGAAACTAACAGAAGAATACTTTTTCAAAACAGCAAGATGCATCTTTTTAGACATCCTGACTAGTATAACTCATCATACCTAAAAAATTCCGAAGCTGAAATATGAGAATTAGTATAGTCAATTTCCTACACTGTCCTCGCATAAATAAAAATCATACAATATCATTGCAAGCCTATGACTTCAAAATTAAGTAAAAATCTGAAGATGATGTACAAAATTTTACCCTGTCAGTGAATTGTATGATACCACCTATTTACACAAGAGTTCAAAGATTTTACTAGAAGGGAAACAAATGAGCGGCAAAAAGCAAAGGAACGGAGTTTTTTTGCAACAACTTGGATATGGGATAAACAAGACAACATAAATGAATAGTAAATCAAACAACCCCAGACCTGGATGACATAAGAGCACTATATGGGCTCCACCTATTGGCCGAAGTTGCTGCTCTGCTTCTACAGCATGCTCTAGACAGAATACATGCATTCTAGTTGAGTCTTCGTCACATTGTGGTACCAATAAAGCATTTTTATGATTGACAGCAACCATGGCTTCGGCCGACAAAGACTTTTCAGCATTATTAGCATCTTGGGAACTATATGAAATGGAATAAGGCACTGGCCTTGTATTTTCAAATGCAGCCTCTGAAGTAACTTTATAATTCTGTTCCGCAAATGATTGTTCTTGAGGCCGATTCAAATTAACCTCAGATATATGTGCTTGGTAACTGGTGCTCTCTGAAAGAATATCATCTTTATCATGTCTAGTCATGGGATTAGCATGGGAAGCCTGAACATTAGAAGGGAAACTTTCAGATGTAGAGTTTATCGCATTCAATTCATGATCGTCAATTGCATCTTCCTCAGAGTCGGAAGAATTTGCATATGCCGAAGCCAATAATGCAAGAGCTGTATTGTCATTTCCTCCTTCAGTATTTACAGCCTCTACTTGGGTATTAGTCTTCGTCCACCCTGCATCACAAAACAAAATGGATCAGTACTTTTACCTAAATCATTGCCAAGGAAAACCAAAGCTAAGAATCTATATTTGTAAAACTTTTGAGAGATAGAAAATAAGACGTAAAAGGCATTTGGTTGCTTAAATACCTAAATTGTGTCTGTGTTTGTGTTCTATTATCATCCCAACTAAAACCCTATCATATCACTATGACATTTAGTACTGTGTAACAAGTGACCAGCTCATGACACTGGTGGCAGGACAACTCAAAGCTTTTTCAACCATCACAAAATGCAAGATAATCTTCTAGTCTTAGGATTTAAATATTGGAACCAATTAACTCAAGTATCTCAACGGTTTACATAAGCCCAGAAACTCAAGTATTTTCATACAGGGAAGCATTTAAAAAAAAACAGGAGGAATAAGGAAGAGGCAGATAACAAAGATGTAACAGAAAGATTTCTTGGCAACAAACAAGGAGAGGGGGGCAAACAAGAAAGCCCCAGTCCATGCCTGTGCAGAGACAAGTAAGAAACTACAGGCACAGCATATGTATTTCTTCTCTACAGTCGGAGAAAATGAGGACTGGTTGGCCATGTATTCAGTTATTACAGATAGAAGGACACTGGCCATATATATAGAATGTAACATACTTCCCAAGGAGCATATGGAACAGGGCCCAAAAATACCTAGAATATGTAGTCGCTGTTGATTATAACTGAAGAAACCCATAAACCATTTTTTATACAATATGATACATAATATGAAATACTAGATATTGAATTTGTAAAACCTGCCTGTATGCATATTTGGCTCCGGATTATTTGCATCTTCGTGAGCAAGAGTAGTTTTATTGTTAGGTACCCCAGAACCAACAACCCAATCATTAAAGGAGCTACAACCAGCAGAGATAAGATATCTAGCTGCTAGTTCGCTAGGACGTACAATAGCAACACAGGAAAAGTTTAATAGTCCACATGTGACACACGAAAACAGTCTCTGATCTGACAACCCGTCTTCTTGATTCGATTCACAGTTGTTGTCTGTTTGAAGTTGCTTAGAACTTGAAGGGGATGTGCTACCGTTTGCATCAAAAGAGGAAATACCCTTCCCTTCACACAACAGAGTAAACTTGTCTTTCACAGAATGGAATTTTTTTTCTTGCAGGATTCCACAATTTCTGTTGAATACCAGATCATCAGAAACAAAACCTTTTGAGGAATTCATTCCCTTGGAATTGCATACATTAATGGAAAATTCAGGGTTCACTTTTTGCTGCTGGCATCCGACGCGTAATTTTGAGCAAATAGAAATGTCAACTGAACTGCGAGGAAGAAGTACTACAGAAGATTCTTTTCCGAGTACATGAAGTAGATCATTGTTTCGTAACACGTCTTGGACAAATAGTTCTTTGACTACAGAATCTCCTTCACCCTTCTTTTTATCTTTAAGACGAGAACTCCGTGGTTCAGCACTGATTCCTCCAGGGATTCTGTATGGAAAGAACAAGGATGTTTACATAAAGCATATATTAGAATACCTGTAATCCTGTATGGTCCTAAAAATCATTGTATTTGCCCCATGATTACATCATATTCATGCACGCACGTACAGACACATGTTTATGCATTGACTAGAATGGTTCTTCCAAAGATATTAAAATTGGGGAATTACATCTTGAAACTTCATTTGGTTCATAATTTGATAAGATATTGATGGCACTCCTATGGTCAATTACAAAAGCCTAGAATAGAGAAAGACAAACCTAGAACACAAAGCTAAGGCAAGGTCATAAAGTAACTGGAAATGTGAAACCATGGGAGGGTAATTTATTGAAGCCCTTCGAATAGCAGCATCTTTAGCAACCCTCAACCACTCAGGTGTTGCTATGTTTGCTGCCTCTCCACAATTAAAACCTACACGATACACATCCAACGCATTAGAAGCACTCAACTATTGACCCTATGAGTAACAATCTTAAATTGTCAAGTGTTTTACCATGACTAAACCCTGTGTGATAGGCTCTTGGAAATGTCACAACAAACTCTCCAGCATTTTGCACTAACCTGATCCAAAGCAATTAAAAGTCAAAGTCAAAATGCATATAAAGTATGAACCATCATACATAATAATCACTGAAAATATGATTTCTATCATGATTACCAACATCCGTGATTACAATATTAAAAGTATATTATTAGGGATAAAAGAGGGCAACAACAACTAGGATGGAGATAAGCTATTCTTTTTTAAAAAAAGGAAAAGAATTTTATAGAAAAAATTAAAGGGAAAATAGAGGGAACCGAGAATGATGCATGCGGCTAGGCTTTCCTATCTCACAGCATGAGAGAAATGGGAACTTCCCGAAACAGCAACAATAATGGACCAAAGATAAACATAATTCTATGCCAAAGTAAATCTAAAAAACCCTTAAAGATGGGGTTAATCCACACTAACTGAATGCAACAAACAACTGCATAAACTTAACACTGCCACACCATTATGGATTCCTAGTTTCTAACAAAAACATTAACACTGGCCATCAGAAGCTGCTGCCCCTTAATATTCATCAATTACAACAAATAAATGATAGTAGCAAAGGGAAGTTCTGGAGCAATTAAAACAAATTATTCAAAATGGAAATAGATGCTGTCATGATGAATTCCAAAATTTCACTAACTACTGCAGAAAAACAGTTAAATGTTTTGAGCATTTCATATACATCTCCAGCAAGACTGTAAATAACCCACAGACCACAGCAAAATGGCAGTATAAGTAATTAATGGTTGACATTTATCCAGAGGACTTACAAAATAAGAGCATCACAAAATATAGTATGACAATCATTAAAAATTAGTACCTGCAGCATGGAACACCTGCACTGACAAGCACTTCTGGTGACATCACTGTGGTTTTCTCACCCAGAATAGAAAATGTAACTGTTCACAGGAAAGAAGAGTGGTATAAGGTATGTAACATGTGCGTCCAAATATAAACACAAAAGTGAAGTGACATCCCTTCAACATACATAAAAAACTACCAGCTCCTCCCAATAATGTGAAACTGGACCAACCAATATTCATCCTTAGTAAAAAAATAGAACACTATAAATCAAAACTGAAAGAAATGAAGACAGCTTGCACAGAGCATGAAACCTAGAAATATGATATGAAAGAAACAGGGGTTCATGCTCAAATAGTGGTAGATTTCTAAACCTCGTCTAGTAAGATTTCACAAAAGTTATCTCCAATCATTAGACCCACTCACTTCCTCCTTACGCAATGAACTGGGATCCTAAAAACAATATGAACCCTAATATTGTCATCTTTCATTATTAAAACTATAATTTTACTAACTTCTAACAGGGTGAGAATAAAACAGAGAATGAAACTGAAAACATAAACTCATAAGAATTCACTAGTAAAAGTTTTAACAATCATGCCTTACTTTGTGGGCGGATGTCGCAAGACATGCATGCAGAGAAAGAATGAAACAAACCACCCACTAATGTAAAGATTGCAGGAAAGCATGTACTAAGAATTGGTTCTACATGAAAACATGTACTAGTAAAAGATATAAAGATTGCAGGAAAACATGTACTAAGAATTGGTTCTACATGACATTTTACAAGTTTAGCCAAAAACCACAAAAAGAGATTCCTGACAGTACAAAATCACTCTGCACTTCTCTGAAGAAGTCCATCCATATTCCATATCATTAACAGAAACAGAACATCATAAACATATATAATAAAAGAAGCAAACAATGCTGGCAGATACATAACCATAAAACAAAACCACAAAAAGTAAGACTCTGACCAAGAGGGTTAATCTCTCCACCATAGCCATGAACCCTAACAACATCCTCAAAAGCAACAGCAGCATCCCTAGGAACACCATACCACGTCTTAGAAGCGCCCATATGAAGATAATTCAAGCTATGAAGATCATGATCCTCAACATGCCACGCAAACCAGCTGAATAGCATAGCAAGATAAACCATAGGCGAAGTAACCCCGGGAATCTCCTCCTTCATAAACCTCAACAAAGACCCTTTCGCCCTCGAAACCCCTCTCATATTCCAAGCACTATGAGCCACCGAAGCAGCCTCACCAGCATGCCTACATTGCGCCGAAAACGCAGAGCCAGGCATGTCGTTCGCATACTCAACTGAAAACGGTTTATCAACAGTAGCCTTCCAAAACATCGTCTCCGTTTCAAGAGCATTGCCACTACCACTAACACCACCCTTCTTGTTATGCTTCTTCATGTAACTCTTCTCGAACCATTTCGCTTTCGCTTCGAACTCAGCGAAAGTGTAGTGGTCCCCACTCTGCCAGACGGGTCGTTTGACGGGTCGGGACTTCCGTGGACAGAACCCGATCTGCTGCTGACGTGTGGTGAATGTGGAATTAACCAGTGACCTGTTGAGGTTAGCTATGGCGGTTTTCTTGGGTGACGGCGGAAACGGTGGAACGATTTTGCAGATTCCGTACTGAGAAGCTTCTTTCTCGATCTTGAAAATGTAACCGATCGGATCTTCGAATTCCGCGGCGGTTGGTCGGTACTCCGGGGCCAGTGGCATGGATTTCAGCCATGGGAACACGTCGGCGGTTAATTCAGAAACTGCCATAGCAGCAAAAACAGATTTGTGATTGAATCACATTTAACTTATCAAGATTCCCTCGAGAATTGACATAAATTATTATTATTATTATTATTATTATTTTATGACTCTGTTCTTTTGTTTTCCTCTGTTTTTCAATAATAATACAGAGGAAATGAAAATGAAAAGGGAAAAAATGAAAGAGTAGACGTAAAAGTAAGACTAGGTTAGTAGAATTTAGTAAACGAGCAGGAAATGAGTTTTACTACTAGAGTGTAGATTTGCGGAGACTGTTTTATTTTATGCCACTGTTTTCTCTTCTTATTTACTTTAACTACCATTTTCTTTTTCTTTTTATGTAATATTAATTAATATTATGTAATCTTAATTTTTATCTATTTGGTTTTAGATGAATTTTTTAAACAAGAATGCTATGTTTACAGTACACACTACACCGTATAAAAATACTGTTTTTTAATTGTTTATAATATTTTATTTTAACCTAGAAATATGTATCTGGATTTAATTGTATCCTATCATATAATGGTAGGTTTGAGGTGTAAGTTTTAGTGTAAGTACGACATTCCTCTTTTTTAAAAGATGACTGTAAAAAAACATTTAGTTGAATTTAATTTTTTCTAAAAAAAATAATATGATTTGTATGTGTTCTTTTTTAAAGTAAAAAAATAAAAGCTATTAATTAAAAATATTTGCATCTAATTTAAATTGAACTACAATCAAATTTAAAATAAAAAAAAATATCAATGAAATAACTATTAAAAACAAGTCAATTCAGCATGAGATTTAACCTCCAGAAATGGTACTTATATAATTCAAAACTCTGGAAAAAAATTACAACTTAAAAATTTTGGAAAAAAAAAAGCAAAAAGCGGTTTACATAACTTTTGATGAGCACTTTAAAATATTTAACCTCAAGAACTGGTACTCATAATCAAAAGAAACATATTTCGACTTTAACCACCAGAATGATTGAAGTTTTACCCTTTTATTCGATATCGCCTGCAAATGCTCAGCTTTATTCGAAAAAATATGTCTATTTCGCTCTTTCCAAATAACGCAAACAACGGCGAACCAACTAGTGTTAAAATTCAACCGAACATTTTTCAAAATATCACCAAGTCCACCAAACTGCAAGAAGATGATCCAAAATTGTTCCTTTGGATGTCGTTGTGAACCCAACTAATTAGAAATAATAGGCCACAATCAAACGAAAAAATCACATGTTACAAACAAATGATCTATATCTTCATCCACGCCACACATTTTGGATCATTTGTGACAAGAATCCGCCGCCTAGCCAGATTTTCCTTTGTCGAACTACGATTCAGTAACAATCGACAAACAAAAATAGATACCTTAATTGGTACTACCTCAATCATACAAATTGAGAATTAGCCGGATTGTTGATTACGTCAATTTAAGACAAATTTTTATAAGCATTGTTGACCGTGTAGCAAGAAGAGGGATGTAAAATCCAAACCCAATGATCTTCTACTTCCATCTATAAAACAACTAAGATTAATTGCTCAATACAATCTCCCAATAACTCCTCCTCTCATGCAGACAACCTTTTATGCCACTTCCAAGCCCCATCGTTCTCCCCCGCCTTAACTCGTTCATTTATGCTATTGTCGCACTTTTTTTCTTTGCTAAGTCAAACAGGCAACTAAATCTTACCTTCAAAGTCGTACCATAAAGTCAGGGATCTATCTAAAATAGAGTAGAAGACCCATCTCCTATTCTTCAATCAATATTATCAAGCGGCCACTTTTCATCAACCAAACCGACACCCTTCCTTATGCTTTTCAAATTCCTCCGCCAAACAGAATCACAATTATTCCAAAAACATGATTGTCTCGCTTCCTCACCATACCGAAAACACAATATCATATACCAAAGACTTCCCTTCTCATTTATAATCCTCCAACACCATTTACCAAGTAAGGCTAACTTAAACTCCTTCCGGCTTCAACCTCCTAACCATCAGGCCTCCATTTTCTTTTTTCAGACAAATAGTATCTCATTTAATGAAAGAAATTTTTCTCACTTTCTCACCCCCATCCCAAAATAATGCATTAAAAATATATTCAAGAGAAGATATGATACTTGAGGGTGCCTTGAAGAAGGAAAGAAAGTAGACCAGAATAAAGGACAAGAAAGACTTAATAAGAATCAGATGAGCCCCTATATAGAGAAAACGACTCTTCTACCCCACAACAACCTTATTTTGATACGGTAAAATAGAGGATACCAAAAATTAAGCTTCCTTGAATCTCCACCAATAGATAGCCCCAAATACAAAAAAAGGTAGACGACTATGTTTACAATTCATAGCCATCACTGCCTCATACAACCAAGATTATGAGACATTGACCCTAAAAAGCATGATTTTATGAAAGTTAACTTTTAATCATGATATAGCTTCAAAAAGAATCAACATCGCCTTTAAAGCTAGGACATTATCCCAACTTTTAACCCTCACCAAAAGCGTATCATTAACAAATTGTAAATGAAAATCAGGGACAACATTTTGCGCTCTCACCCCATACCATGTATATATTATTTTTTCCACTAGAGCATTCATAAAAACATGTAATCCTTCAATTTCTATCATAAAGAGAAAAGGGGGAAAGGGGTCACCCTAACGAAGACCTTTTTCCATCTTAAACTCATCAGTTGGGCTCCCGTTTACAAGAACTCAAGTAGTTGTTTTAGTAATACATTCTAAGATCCACTTCCGCCTCAAAGTCATAAAATTCATTTTACACATAACATCATCCAATTTTTTTTACACATAACATCATCCAAATATCGTTAATCCACTGAATCGCTGGCTTCTTCAAAATCAATCTTAAATAATAGTGATTCTTTTTTCAAACTACACGCATCGTCCACCATTTCATTATATATAAGAATGTCGTCCAAGTTTTTCCTATATCTTTAAAAAAAGATAACTGAGACTCGGAAATAACACTTTCAATTGTCTTGTCTCAACCTATTAGGCAGAACCTTGGATAGATTTTTATACAGATAGTTAGCCAAAGAAATATGTCAAAAATCCGACAAAGTATTAGTTAATCAAAGGTATGTGGGACAATCAGGAACTTTAGCTGACCTTGAGCCAAGGGAAATAAACCTAGAATATCCACACCCCCATTGGTAAAAGGGCCAGGGCGTTGTAACGAAATTGAGGAGTTCAGCTGGAGTGTGATGGAGATTGGTATGTGTAGGCATTTGTCACATTTCCATAATACAACAGAGGAAATGAAAATGAAAAGAGAAAAAATGAATGAGTAGACGTAAAAGTAAGACTAGGTTAGTAGAATTTAGTAAACGAGCAGGAAATGAGTTTTATTACTAGTGTGTAGATTTGCGGAGATGTGTTTTATGCCACTGTTTTCTCTTCTTATTTACTTTAACTACCATTTTCTTTTTTTATGTAATATTAATTAATATTATATAATATTAATTTTTATCTATTTACTTTTAGATGAATTTTTTAAAAGATCATTGTAAAAAAAATTAGTTGAATTTAATTTTTTCTAAAAAAATTAATATGACTTGTATGTGTTATTTTTTGAAGTAAAAAATAAATACTATTAATTAAAAATATTTGCATCTAATTTGAATTGAATTACAATCAAATTTAAAAATAAAAAAGTCAATGAAATATATATTAACTATTAAAAATAAGTCAATTCGGCACAAGATTTAACCTCCAGAAATGGTACTCCTAAATCAAAACTCTCGGAAAAATTATAACCCAAAACTCTAGAGAAAAAAAAAAAGACAAAAAGCGGTCTACATAACTTTTGATAAGCAAGTTAAAATATTTAACCTCTAGAACTGGTACTCATAATCGAAAGAAACATATTTCGCCTTTAACCACCAAAATGACTGAAGTTTTACCCTTTTTCGATAACGCTTACAAATGCTCTGCTTTATTCGAAAAAATATGTCTATTCCGCCCTTTCCAAATAACGCAAACACAACGAACTAACTAGTGTTAAAATTCAACCGAACATTTTTCAAAATATCACCAAGTCCACCAAACTGCAAGAGAAGATCCAAAATTGTTCCTTTGGAAGTCGTTGAGAACCCTAACTAATTAGAAATAATATGCCACAATCAACCAAAAAAAATCACATGTTACAAACATATTATCTATATCTTCATCCACGCCATAATTTGCCACGCATTTTGGATCATTCGTGACAAGAATCTGCAGCCTAGCCAGATTGTCCTTCGTCGAACTACGATTCAGTAACAATCGACAAAGAAAAATAGATACCTTAATCGGTACAACCTTCAACCATACAAATTTGGAATTAGCCTGATTGTTGATTACGTCAATTTCAGACAAATTTCTATAAGCATTGTTGACTGTGTAGCAAGAAGAGGGATGTAAAATCCAAACCCAATTATCTTTTACTTCCATCTATAAAACAACTGAAGTTAATTGCTCAATACAATCTCCCATTAACTCCTCTTCCCATGCAGGCAACCTTCTATGCCACTTCAATGCCCCGTCGTTCTCCACCGCATTAACTCATTCAATTATGCCACTGTTGCACTTTTATTCTCTGCTAAATCAAACAACCTACTAAATCTTACTTTCAAAGCCATACCATAAAGCCAAGGATCTATCTAAAACAGAGTAGAAGGCTCATCTCATATTCTTCAATCAATATTATCAAGCATCCACCTTTCATCAATCAAACCGACACCATTCCTTATGTTTTTCAAATTCCTCCACCAAACAGAATCACAATTATCCCCAAAATATAATTGTCCCTCTTACTAACCATATCGAGCACACAATATCCTATACCAAAGACTCCCCTTCTCATTTATAATCCTCTCACACCATTTACCAAATAAGGCTAACTTAAACTCCTTTCGGCTTCAACCTCCTAACCCTCAGGCTTCCGTTTTCTTTTTTCAAACAAATAGAATCTCATTTAATCAAAGATATTTTTCTCACTTCCTCACCCCGTCCCAGAATAATGCATTAAGAATATATTTAAGAGAACATATGATACTTGAGGGTATCTTGAAGAAGGAAAGGAAGTAGACCGAAATAGAGGACAAGAAAGACTTAATAAGAATCAGATGAGCTCCTATATGGAGAAAGCGACTCTTTCACTCATGACAACCTTATTTTGATACGGTCAAGCAGAGGATACCAAAATTTAAGCTTCCTTGATTCTCCACCAATAGACAGCCCCAAATACAAAAAAGGTAGATGATCAGCGCATTTTGATGCACATTACTCTATGTTTATACTTATGCATTCCCATATTTTACTTTGTTTATTTGTCTATTTTATAATGTTTTTATATTTGAGTTTACTTTTATTGTTATTTGATTTTCGCACTTTATTTTTAGCATTAACAGTCTGCACTAAAATGACCATAACTGGAGTTACGGGAATCGGATCGACACGTTCTAATAATCGCCGGAAAGCTAAGAGAAAGAGCTACAACTTTCATGTTGGAGTCAAAGGCAGATTCTGAGTGAATAATTACCAGAGTTTCGTTTAAAGTTGCAGCTTAGAAACAATTAGTTTTGGACCGGTTTTTGGGCGGGTTTTTCATGTTTTTGACCCAGTTGGGTTAAAACCCGAATTCCTTGTTTCTTCCATATAGTTAGGTATGGTCGCTACTGTTCATTCTCACGTTTTTTTTACTATTCACGATTTTATTTTGAGAGCTTGATACGTTTGATCACGAAGAACTAATTCCTAGAGATTAATCTGCTGTAAACGGTTTCCGCCGATACTTTGAGGTTCTTATATTTTCCAAGGTTAGCTTGATACGTTTGATCATGAAGAACTAATTCCTTTCAATTTTGATCTTTGATATGTTGTTTGCTTAATTCGATATTATCCAAGGTTAGATTGATTTATTTCGATGGTTGCATGTTCCTATACTTTAATCGCGTTTGCTTAACTCGCGTATGTTTGTCATGTTTGCTTAATTCATGATTGCTATATCTAATCCGTTTGCTTAATTTGGGAATTAGGAACATACATCACATAATATCAATTGCGCTTATATAATTGTTTTTATAATCGAAAAGGGAATAGAATCCGTTTGTGAGTTGGAAATTATTTGGATCGATGATAAGTTAGGAAGCCAAAACAGTAGAATAATCGTTTCAGCTTATTTTGATAATCACTTATTTTCACTATTTTCCGAATCTAAATCTAAAACAACCCCCCTAAATCGACTTACCATTGGTTGATAATCAACAAGAATCCTTGTGAGAACGATATCCGAGTTGTCGTTACCGTTACACTATATTTTCAAAAGTTACTCGTTTTTGATCCGTGTGCGACAGCGGATCAGTAGACGACTGTGCTTACAATTCATAGCCATCACAGCCTCATGCAACCAAGATTCGGAGACATTGACCCTAAAAAGCATGATTTTATGAAAGTTAACTTTTAATCCTGATATAGCTTCAAAAATAATCATTATCGCCTTTAAAGCTCAGACATTAGCCTAACATTTAACCCCCACCAAAAGCGTATCATCAACAAATTGTAAATGAAAATCAGGGACAACATTTTGCACTCCCACCCCATACCATGTATATATTATTTTTTCCACTAGAGCATTCATAAAAACATGTAATCCTTCCGTTGCTATCAGAAAGAGAAAAGGGGAAAAGGGTAACCTTGAGGAAGACCTTTTTCCATCTTAAACTTATCATTTGGGCTCCCGTTTACAAGAACTCAAGCAGTTGTTATAGTAATACATTCTAAGATCCACTTCCGCCTCAAAGTCGTAAAATTCATTTTACACATAACATCAGCCAAATACCGTTAATCCACTTAGTCACAGGCTTTTTCAAAATCAATCTTAAATAATAATGATTCTTTTTTCTTATATCTTTAACAAAAGATGACTGAGACTCATAAATAACACTTCCAATTCTCTTGTCTCAACCTATTAGGTAGAACCTTGGATAGACTTTTATACAGATAATTAACAAAAGAAATAGGTCGAAAATCTGACAAAGTATCAGTTAACCAAAGGTATGTGGGACAATCAAGAACTTTAGTTGACCCTGAGCCAGGGGAAATAAACCTAGAATATCCACACCCCATTGGTAAAAAGGCCAGGGCACTGTAACGAAATTGAGGAGTTTAACTGGAGCCTGGTGGAGATTGGTGTGTCTTATGCATTTGTCACATTGTTTAACGAATAACCTAATGTCCTCCATTAAGGTTAGCCAATAATAGCCTGCCCTCGATAACTCATGGGTGTGGCCTACTAGCCAATGTGACCAACGCAAGCTCATTGATGCACTTCAGTAAGGACTAATGAGATTTTCGTAATTATGAGATGCAACCGAAGATGGGTGAATTTATGTTTTCTGATTTTTCTCGTTTTTACATTATGTTCTTAATTTTCTTTGGATGTGAAAAAGATATATTTTTAGCAATACATAGTCAAGGTCACCAGATTAAAAAATGCATAACGATTTTCAAATTTAACACATAATTGGTTTCTTAAATTGGTTAACCAATTACTTGACTTAAAAAGTGTATATTCAACGTTTTAATTTTTTTTGGCAGAATGGGTATGTAATCAATTACTCAAAAAATGTAACTGATTACCACCCAATAAATTTTTAAAAATATGCTTTAAAAAGGTTTGAATTTGGTAGTCTTGATGCATGAATGCTTGGAACATTTGAGATGAAAATATGAATGCTCTTCCGAGCATCTAAGGGTATACATAATAAATTACAATTCAGTACCTTAGCATCAAGATCAATTTCCTTTACTTCCAAAATATTATGCATTTTTTATTCTTGATTCCAAAAAGTTTTTTCTTTGATAAACTTTTGTCTTCATCAAAACTAAACTAAGATAGATGATAAACATCTTCACAATCTCATCCTTTTTTATGATATACCTTTCACTGTCAAACTACGAAGGCTAGTTCTTGGGAATACTTCTATTAAAATAAGTGCTTGAAGTCACCATTATACCTCATGAGACAATTAGTCTTATACCAGAGGTTAGGATCTGATATCACTTGTTGACCAAGTGACTTTAAACACAAAGGAGGGTTGAACAAGGAGTTGCTTGGAATATCTACTTGTTATTGATTGACTTTACCTACAACAACAATTTCCATTATAGTATTGGAATGACACTTTATTATACATTATATGGTAGGAGGTGTATAACTCATTTATGTTGGTATGACTCAGATGAGAGTGTTCTGTTCGGACTTGATATTGCTCAGCAAGCGACTGAGAAGATCAAGATGATCCAAGAGAAAATAAAAGCGTCGAAGAGTCATTAGAAAATTTACCATGACAAGAGGAGGAAATCACTTAAGTTCAAAGAGAGGGATCATGTGTTCTTGAGGGTTACACCGGTAACTAGTGTTGTTCGAGCTTTGAAGTCTCGAAAGCTCGCGTCATATTTTGCTGGTCCATACCAGATCATGGAGAGGATATGAGGAGTATTCTACCAGATTGCTTTGCCACCTCCGTTTACTAATCTTCATGATGTATTTCATGTGTCTCAATTGAGAATGTATATTCCTGATTTGTCTCATGTGATCCAAGTGGATGATGTGCATGTGAGAGATAACCTAACTCTAGAAGCATCACCTATGAGAATAGAGGATCGAGAAGTAAAGTAGTTGTGTGGTAAAGAGATTGTCTTGGTGAAGGTAGTGTGAGATGGACCAGCTGGTGGGAGCATGACTTAGGAGCGTGAGGAATAGATGACAAAGTCGTATCCGACTCTATTTTTCTCAGGTAATTTTATAGGGCGATAATTTCTTGCGGAGAGTTGTAACACCCAAATTTAGATTATTTTATTTAATTAAATTATTTATGAATTTTTGTGTGTTTATTTAATTATTGTGTGGTAGTAATTAAATTAATTTAGGTGGTAAGGGTGTGCGACTTGGAGAGGAGAGTGTGGAGAGTAATTAGAGGTTCGTAGATTTATTTAGAATTGTTTGATTAATTAAAATAATGTTCTAGTTTTATTAATTAACTAAAATAATAAAATAAAAGGAAATAAGAGTGTGTAGAGAATTTAAGGGCAATCTTGAAATTAAGGAAAATATGGAGGATATGAAGGGAATGGCCTAATTATAAGGAACTAGAATTTGGAACAAAATAAAGAATTTGGCGAACCTTAGAGTGTGTTTGAATAATGTAATTGAGAAATTTTAAAGAATTCAAAATTCTAAGTAATTCAAATGATTAAATTGAAATCCATTCATTTTTAAATTAATTTGTTTAGATGAAATATTAAAATGATTTATTGATATATTTTTGGGATAATTTTCATAAATTTTATAACTTTTGGGCCAAATTAAAAAATGAAAATGGGAACCAATTTGCAAAATTTGAAAATTAGTAAGGACTTATTTGCAATTTTTGGAAATTTTTGTGGGTGAATTTGAAATTTTTATAAAATATGGAGACTATTTTGAAAAATTAAAAATAAATAATTTAACATTTGCATTATATAGAGTGAAAGAGCAATTTTAAATTATTTACTTTTTGGTGTCATTTGAAATTCTTTTAATTTAACTCGAATATAATACATCATAAATTTACTTCATTTTAACAATTCTCCGCAATTTTCATCTAAACAATGGATTTTGGTCAAGTCATTTTTAATTCCCTAAAAAAATTATTTCCCCCCGTTAAAATGCTCCATCTAAACACACTCTTAGAGTGTCATTACATGTAAACTTTTGGAGAATCTATAAAATAAGAAAATACAAGTACCTGGTTAAGACATACTTGCCCTTTGGTTAAAAAATGCCACCTCTCATTTTGAGGGTTAAAATGAGTCCAAATATTACTTTTTGGGACTAAATTCTGACTTTGGCTATCATCTAACTATTAGTTTCTTATGCAGCTCTCTCTATTGGTCAACTAATGTACTATTTGTCCTTTGGTTGCATATCACGGTTTCCCATGCTGGCTCTGCTCCTCCTTTCTTATGCGTATCGTTTACACTTTCTCATACCTACTTCTAATATCACATAACAACCGTCTTTTTGATATCACCTCTCTCATCTCTCTCATCTCTTTCCTCATCGTTTTCAGCTTATTTCGTCTTTCCTTCGCTATTTAGATTTACAAAACACCGACGATGATGTTGTTGATATTTCGTTGTTGTTGCAGATTTCGAGAAATTGGATTCAGTTGATCTAAACTATTTCATCAACGAGTTGTTGAGAAGCTGCATGGGTAGGTTACACCGTAACAATCCGGCGATGATGTTGTTGATATTTTTTGTTTTTGAAGGTTTCGAGAAATTGGATCCGGTTGATCTATACCGTTTTATCAACGAGTTGTTGAGAAGCTAAATGGGTGGGTTACACGTAACAACATCGTTTTGGGTTTTTGTTTTGTTTGTGTTTGTGTTTCTTGGCTTATGATTATTTGAGAAGTTAGATCTATAGTTTGATTATGTGAATATAAGTTTTTGTTCTTATTTTGCAGCAAGTATGTCTGAAATTCGAAGATGGAAAATACTGGAAAGTTATGTGAGTCTATAACTTTCATATACTACAAGTTTTTGTGTGTTTGTCTGATTTATTATCCCCACTAGCTGTTAATGAAATGCTTATCTTTTGTTTGAATAAATAATAAATTGTTTTAGTGTTGGAACTAATATTTTGGTTACAAGCAGGTTCAAGTTTAAGTAGCTGCTTGATGGACAGAATATTGTAGAGCTATTTTTTGAACAAAAGAGAAATACATTAGTTTCGTAACATAAGTTATTATCGGGAGCTGCAAGGAAGTTTGTGCGTAACAAAAGCTTTGAATGTAGGTCCTTCATGAAGATTTGAATCGTGTTAAATGTAAGCCTTATGTTGAAGCCGAGGATGGAGATGGCCGGCCAGATGAAGCAGTTGTTGATGAATATTGACATTATCATCTGGATCGCAATGATTTAGTCGTTGTTGATGTGTTCCAAGTATGTATTCATCTCATTTTATGCAATTATTTACTTCACCATGGCACATACATGATGTGAGGATCTTCTTCTTTAGATCTGGAGTTTTTTGTTGTTACTAAGTGGTGATGAAGAGGGTTTTGATGTTCTCATTTTTTTTTCCAGATCCAACGCTTCCATGGCTTAAGGTTTGCACTGAGGATGTTTCTTTTACAAATCATCTATCTCCTGAAAAAGATGGAGTTGGCTCAAGTAAAAACAAGCACTGGGTATGTATTGATTTGTCTGAGTTATGCTAATTTTTTGTTTTCAATATATTGATGATACTACGGACGGTATCGGTATCATCACCCAGGTCATTATATAGATGGACATGAATTTTTTAGTAATTTGTTAAATATATATTAAAATATTAGTTTCTGGTTTTGATAGGCTTTCAAGAACTATTGTTGAGGGAGGATGACGATGTTGGATGGTTTGAGGTTGAGAAACAGTTTGAGATTCTTACGAATTCGAGGGAGGATGGTTTGCTTCATCGTTCTCTCTTTTATGACAGGACACCGTGTTTGATCCAGTTTCTCTAACTTGTGGTCATATATTCTGTTACATCTGTGCTTGCTCGGCTGCATCGGTATCTATTGTCGATGGACTTAAGGCCGCGAATCCTAAAGAAAAATGTCCTCTGTGCCGCGAGGTAATATTAACTAAGCTACATGGCAAATAATTAATTTGAATATTATGATAACAAGTTAATTTGAATCTTATAATAACAAATTAATTTGAATTCTATTCTGGAGAGGCAACCAGGCCAATGTTATAAGATATTTCCCCACACAAGTGAGTTATTCATCTCATGGCATTGTAATTTTGAAATGGTGAAATATACATGTCATTTTGTATGTAATTTTAAAGAAAATAAATTCCAATAAAATTATCTACCTTATTTACCTATGTTTTAATGCTGCAAACATTCATTTAGAATAAGAACTCCTTCTTTTCCTTGATGCATTCTTTTATAAAAAAATTATGCTGAAAACTCGATCTGACATCAATTCTATATTAGTCCAGGTATAATTACAACAGCAGTTTGGGCTATTATTATGATCCAAATACAGGGCTTTATTGCTCTGCAGAATCAGGGAAATGGTATTGTGTATTGATGATTCTTCTTAGTGCATGTCATGTATAATTTTTTGTGTTTGTAGTATCTTGATTAACCATCTGAAACAAGCCTTTAGATGTGAATGCTTTGCTCTTTTGTTTAAATCCTAATCCTATTTTGGTTTTAGATATTTCTTATACTTGTATTTGGACTGTTTTCTTGCTGGGACTCTGATTTTGAAATTATGTATGGGTTTACATGTATGAAATTTGCTTTGGTTTGGTATGATTTGTTTAATTCTGTTTGGATAAGCTGTTACCTGAGTTTGATGTGGGTTTATGCCGGTTCGATAATGAAGCACAAGTTTGCTTGGCCATAAAAAAAAGAAAGGATGGCAATGAGGGAGCTGAAGTGTGAACAAATTGAAGTGGTTGAAGGTCATAATTTTGGCTGATTTTTCTTGGTTGGAATGGATTTGGGTATTTCCTCTTGAATTGTAAGGTATGTATGTATTGGAAAATGATGGGTGATTAGACTGTTGAATTGTGAATGGAGGTGTATGTTCATGTATGTTGCACTGATTTTTTTTGTTCTGGTAGTGTAAATGCAAACCATGATTGAATATGAATTGTTAGTTTTGCAGCAATTATTCAAGTTAATGTTTATGACTTGGTTTCATGCAGTTTTGGTTCAGTTCTCATGGATTGTTGTGCAGGTTATTAATAGAAAGCGGCACATTGTTTCTGCACGGGTAAACATATCAACAAGAACACGAGCATTTTGTTGAGACGTAGGACTGACTGCCTGTTGTTCTCCTACAGGAACAAGAGTAAGTGAATTATTTGCTTTTCGTATAAATGGGACCAGAAAACGTGAACAAGCCCATTAGTGCAAGTTTGCAATGAACCAAACAAGCCAACAAGGTGAATGAACCTTAGTCTCATTAGTTGAAAACTATCAATATCGAGTGGGCCACGTGATGTTGCATTACTTTGGTTTTTGACAGTATAATATGGTACAGGGAGAGGAAAGTATAATTTTTCATTTGAATTGGAAAGAACCACAAATTATATGCGTAGTGAAATCTTTAGAGTTGGTGCATAACTTACATAAATCTTTAAAGTTCAAATTAATAAACAAATTAGAGGGCCATGTTCATATCCTAATGAATCAAAGATATAGAAATGATCGTTTGGACTCTTTTGGGCCAGCTAATTCCAATATTTTTTATTGCTATGATCTCTAACTCAAAAAATAGGAAAAACCTGTTTTTATTTTTTCCGGTTTCGATGGTCATTTAACTATGTTTGCCATTTGTTTATGAAGATGTTTTTTTGACCAGGAAATTGTGTTTATGGTTGGACACAGGTGCTTCATATGATTGCGGCTGACATGTTTCAAGGCCATCCAATTAGTGAAAGGAAGCTAAAGGAACTTCTTGGTCACACTCCATCTCAAGTATTTGCTGGTGCTGATCTGCTTGGTTGTTTAGTAGCATGCTTATGCTGTCAAGGTGTTGTTTTGGTGGGTTAGATGATTCTGCCATGTTTCCCCTTTTTGGATCAAACTGATGGAATACTGATTGATATAACATACTAATTGCTCTGGAAATGTGATTCATAGCAACTTAAAAAGTGATCTACATTCTAGGATAAATACTACACCATGAGTATAGTGTAAATTTTTTCACTTGTGTCTTACACTGAAAACAAAAATTAATACTACACCGTATCATATTATTTTTATATACGAGAATAATATTTTTATATACAAAAAATATGATTCAAATATTTTTGTCTTTTATTTACGGGAAATAATATTTTATATACGAAAAAATTTATTATCGATCTAAATATTTTTTTCTTTTTTAAACTTTTATTTAAAATAAATATATTAAGCAAACAAATACGCGTATCGGACCAGAACTCGTGTGTACGCACGAGTTTATTACTAAAAACATATAAGAGCAAAACAAATTCAATAGGATATTAACATGCTAACAATAGCAAATACATACTCATTAATAATACAAACAATTAAAATCCACAATAGTGCGGTAGCAATAATTCATAGTAACACAAGTGAATATCTAACAAAAGTGTGTCATAACTAATTTTAAATAATTCAGTCCAAGACTCTTCAACTCCTCATTTCTTCATTTGCATATTATCAAATGAGTTTCTTGCAAATAATGAGATAAATAAAGACAATGCTTTAACATAGTTAGATGTGGTTCAACTAATAATGTAATTTCATACAAACTCGGAGGTGGCCCCAACTCAATTTGTGTCTCCATGCCTAAAATCCGTGTGAACGCACACACAGATAGCACACCAGTACCGTGTGAACGCATGGGTAATCATATCAAAATTCATGCGAACATACAGGTAACACACCAGTACCGTGTGAAGGCACGGTAATCTTATCAAAATCCGTGTGAACGAACGTGCAACTCACCAGTACCGCTTTTAATATTCCTAATTTAATCTATTATTTTTAATATTTCAATATTTCATTATGTGTCTTCAATTTTTATAACTTTCTGTTGATTTATTAGTAAAACATTTTTTTAAAATACAATATATATAATATATGAATAATTGAAATATATATTATTTATGTTTTTTTTAAAAAAATAAATAAAAAATTGATAGAATTTTGTTCGGATTTTAAAAGTACGTCTTTCTTTTAAAAAGGCTAAACTACTTTGGTAAAACTATTTTGTATTTTTTTTAATTACACTATTTGATACGGTATTTCGATTTTTTTTATACTTAATACTACATGTATCTCTGATAAATCCGGTCCAACCCACACCAGAACCCGTGCGGACGCACGGGTTTCCCACTAGTTGGCAAAGAGGAAAGAGTCTAGAGACAAGAGAAGAAGAGCTTTAAGGGAGATATTTCATTGCTTTCTAGGAGAATCGAGGTAAGGAGGAGATGTGTTTCTCTAATGGGTGTTAAAACATGAGGGGTAAATGGAGGGACCCTTAACCTCCTTAAGATTGGGTGTTTTGATTCATAATTCTAAATTGTGATGCTATGATAGTTGTTATATGATAATTGTTGTATTTTCTCACGAATAAATGTTTGAATGATGATTTGTGGTGTTCATATATATGATTGTGTGGCTGAAATTATATTTGATTTATCTTGATTTTATATGTATGAAATTCTGCCATTGATGGATGTTTGAAGGTTATGATCTTAAGGTGTTAATGGTGATTTAGAGATGATGAACATGATGATTTGTTGTAATGTTGTGTTGATTTATGAACCAATGGAGTAATAGATGAGTTTAGGGTGCTATAACAACAAGAAATTGGATTAAATTGATAGATTTTCATAAAATAAGTTGATGTCATATAAAGTAGTGTTTGGATTGTTTAAAAACTATTTTTTTTTGGCAAAAACAACAATTGGAGTCGACTCTAAACTTACAGAAAAATAGTTTTTTTTGAAACTACACAGTAGAAATCGACCCATAAGTTTTGGGAGTCGACCCATATTGGCTGGGAGTCGACTCCAAGCTTCCAAAGTGTTTGTTTTGTTTTTTTGTTGCACTGTCAAGCGATTTTGGCCATAATTTTGATCCGTAAGTTCAAATGATGCCCCGTTTGAAGTGTTAGAAAGCTAACACAATTTACCATTAAATGAAATTAGTTTCAGAGGTTGAATGTGTCGTGATAACATGAATATTAGACGATAATTGTGTATTTATTGATGTTATCTTGTGACGATGTTATGATGTTGAGAATCTTAATTATAATTCGTTAATAATGTAAATGTTGTTGATGTTGTAATGAAATAACATGATTATATGTTTATGAATATGCATATGTTGAGTTGCTGAAGTTGATGTTGTTGTTGGTTGTAGTAATATTGATTAATGTTTGCGTATGGTGTATGATGATATGTTACGATGATGTTGTTATGATGATGAAGTTTGATGATTTTGTTACGGTGTTGATGTTGATCATGTTGTTATAGTGTTGATGTTGATGATGTTGTTATGCTGATATTGTTATGATGATGTTGTTATGATGTTAATATTGATGATGCTACTATGATGATGTTGTTAATGATGTTGCTTGTTCAAATATATGCATGTTATGTTGATAGTGATTATGTTATTGGTGGCATACACGATCAGAAGAGGGGCCAACGTGTATGTGTTGGTGTTGCATGTTGAGAGTTTATGCATTCATGTTGTCGGAACTCGAGTTTTTTTGGTGAACCTCGATCCTATGATGATGGATCGGGTGCGAGTAACTAATTCCTATTATGGGGGATTGGTGAATGGTTTCCTATGGTGATGATGGCGATTTTGGTGTGCTCTGATTCCAAGAGAGAATTTGATCTTATGGTGGGGATCAAGGAGTGAGATGAACTTGAGTGTTCATATTTGATACCACATGCATGTCGAGTCGGTGTTGAGCACATTGCATATGTGTTGCATTTGTATTGATTGTTGTTGATGTGTTGTTGGATGAAAATACTTAATATGTCGGTGTTTGTTGAGTAATGTGTATGTTGTTGTTATGTGATAATCTACTGCCGCTTGTTTTCACAGTTAATTACTTAAGTGTATTCTCACTCATTTACTTTAATGTTGTCCACCATGGACAACTTACAGATACTCAGGAGTAGCATTGTTGAAGTATGTAGAAGATAACTCTTGGAGTCACTTCTTTAGTTTATCGTTTTGACTAGCGGTACCTTGCTTTGATCATGTAACACCGGGGTGAGGAAAGAACGCTTGATTTGATTCTTATGTCGTTTATGTTGGAGTTAAAGACTATTTTTTTTGAGATTTCTAAGTTGTTTTGGGTTGACTGTCACAACTCCTACTGCTTGTATTATAAAAGTTAAGGTTTATGAGACTAAATGTCATGAGTTGCAATATTGTGTTTATTTGATTTAATAATGATCATGCTGCGATGATAACCTAAGTGAAGATGAGTATACGATGACATGTTCTAAATTATTATGTTATAAACCGTGTTATGAAGCAGGCCGTGTTTGATTGTGCGTGACTCCTCGAATTTGTTTAATTAAATTCCATATTGAATTGTATGTGGGGTTTAAGGTGTTACATCCTTGTCTTGTATTGAATAAATTGGTGATGGACACCTTATGGTGCTTGCTCGTTAAGAATTGGTGGATCAACTTTCTATAAGGCTATGTTTGGGAGTTTGGAGGGGAAGGGAGGGGAGGGCTTTAAAAAATAAGAAGAATTTGGTGAAAATGATAAAAAGATTTTGGGTAGGAGGGTTTTGGAGGGTTTGAGTTTATTCATAACACCAAAAACCCCATAAAATGGGGGAACTCAAAAATTGTATTGAAGGAGGGTTTTGGAGGGTTTTAAAGGGCTTACATAAATGTTTCAAATATCTTTTAGGTTGTTATAGTATTCCCAAAATTAAAAATATATTAATAATAATGACTCTTTTATCATTCTAAACAAAATCATTTTTTCAAAAAATGTCAAATATTTTCCTATATTTTTTAAAAAATTTGTTTTTGGAAGCCTTCCCCTCCCCTCCCCTCCAAACTCTCAAACATAGCCTAAAGGTTTTTGTAGTCAGTCATAAAGAACCTAAGAATGTTCATGTACAAATGCAAAGGTGTCTCCTTCAGCGTTTCAAAAACAGGCTTACTATTGAGAAAATCAGTCATTCCTATTATTTCTATACGTGTATTAATGGCGACAACATGCTCTCGTGGGTCATTTTTTCTGTCCAACGTTACTAGATAGGGAGGCTTAACGTTTTCTAGAACTAGGGTGTTCTAGATCTCAACTTGAGATCCAACATTTGCATTTCCTCAAGTTCAGCGGCATCTCACTGTCCATGTTGGATGTTTATAACACTGGTCTGCATGTTTTGATTTCGGCAGCGTAATTTCTCCATAACAATGTGCATCTCCATTAGGGTTTCTTTGTCGCCATTACTGGATGCTACTTTTGTGGAAACCATCGTGAGACGACGACTGGATCAATCAACAATTTTTTTTCTTGTGAAAAATGTGTGGTCCTAGTAAATATTATCGGACCCCATGAAAGCGACAGATGTACTTGCAGTGAGTATGATTGAGATGACTCTACATGCAATCAATCAAACAAGAGTCTTTAGGTTTTTGATATGTAAATAAGTGATACCTCGAACTAACTATTTAGCTAAGTATTTATAGTTTCGGTCTTTGCCTAAGGGGTGTCAATCTTTTCGCCCACACAAAGCTTGACCTTAGCCTATTAAGAAATATGGTTGATGACATCCCTTTAACATAAGAGTCGTGATTAATCAGCCTTTGATACTTGCGACCGTTCAATTTTAGATAAGAAAATCTTCATAGTTGTTGAAACGTAATCAATGAGTCAGCTCCTATAAAGCAGGAAGACATGGATAACTCATCGCACGCCTGACACGTCTTCGGCCTCATCCCACCTCTTATTACTACTTTTGATCCGTTAGCGAGATGTTAGACTAATTAGCCGAATCTATTAATATATAGTAATTTAATAAAAAAAAAAAAAGAAAAGAAGGAGGGGGAAGAATACCCTTGAAGAAAAAAGTGAATGATGCTTCTTGTTTAGAATATAGACTCCTACGGCGGTTGTATAAACCCACGTAGTGGCATTCCATCACAACACAATACTTCGCCTCTTCCTTACATACACACTGCAATTAAACCCACACTCTCTCAACATTCAATCAATTCCCAATTATTAGGGTTTTTTCTAATTTAAATGTTGAGGAATTCCATCACCAATGGAACCCTCTCAGCAATCCAAATCAACCGATTCCTCCATCAACGACCCACAGTTGATTCCTGAACTCTCAGATCTCAATCACGTGACCCATCTCGATGAGGAGCTTCAGAACAAGTTGGATTTGAAAGATGGGGATGAAATTCATGAAAAAGTTTCAAACTTTGAAGTTGCTGCTGTAGAATCTGAAAAGGGTCAGGAGTGTGATAATGGTGATGGGTGGAATGGTGATGATGATGGGTGGAATGGGGATGATGAGGTGAATGATTGGGTTGAGAATGTGAATGTGAATGAGAATGTTGTTGTTAGTGGAGAAGTTGATCAAGTGGAGAACAAGGATGAAAGAAGCAATGGTAATGGTAGAGCTGAACTGTACCCATTGAGGCCTGAAGCTGAAGACTGTTCCTTTTATCTCAAAACTGGGACTTGCAAATTTGGATCCAATTGCAAGTTTAATCATCCTCTTAGGAGAAGAAGCTCGGTATCACTCTCATATATCACTCTTACTCTTGTATTAAACTAGTTGTTTTATACTAATGTGTTCATTTAGGTATGTAAGTATTGAAAGAGAAGCATGAAATTTATTATGTAAACATGTGCACTACTTAGGAGCTGCTTATGTGTTTTAATGTTTTGATTAACTTTTATTTGACTCTAAATGAAGGCTTTTAAAGAGAGAGTAGGAGATAGAGATGAATTGGAGAAAAGAGCAGGACAGACAGAATGCAAGGTATTTTCAAAATTATGGTGTTATATTCTGTTACAATTTGAAGATGTTAGATTTAATATTGTATTTTATGAATGCCTTAACTTTGGCTCTTAAGTTGGTTGTATGTTGTTGTTGAAGTTATTTTATATTAGAATCACCTATGTTTGGATTTGGCTGGCTAGCGTAATCAATCAATCACCTATGGTTGGATTTGACTGAGTAAATGATGTTATAAAAATTATATTGTGTCAATTATAAATATGGTGTTTGCATAATTTTTTATTAATTAAAGCGACGCTAGTGACCATTTTACAACTGGATTTTTATCGCTGAGCTAGCACCTCGTGACAAAATTCTTTTGTTGTTGTATCCTGGCTTTGTTTTGCGCTATGGAAAAATGTTAGATCTCTTTTAAACAATTTTTGATTGGAGGGTACTTGCATATTATGATGTGTATGTTTGTTATTCTCTTTTCTTAGCCATATCATAAACTTGTCCTACTATTTATTTTGGTTGTACTTATAAAGAAATCTCTTTGTTTCCTGATGTTATGACAGTATTATTCAAGGTCTGGGGGTTGTATGTTTGGAAAGGATTGTAAATTTGATCATTCCAGAGGAAAGTATTCAGCCGTCCAAGTTTTAGAGTTTAACTTCCTCGGACTACCTATTCGTTTGGTATGAACTTATTTCATCACTTAGCAAATTATGCTGAAAGTTTATTGGTGTTCATTATCTGATTCTGATATCTCTTTCTGCTGTTTGAAATACATGAAAATTTAGCAAGGTTGTTTTTCATGACAGGGTGAGAAAGAGTGTCCCTATTACATGCAAACTGGCTCTTGTAAGTTTGGAGCAACCTGCAAGTTTAATCATCCCGATCCTACAACTGTTGGCGGATATGATTCCACTTCAGCATATGGTAATGGAAGTTCTATTTCATTACACAATGTATCACAGTCATCTTCTACCAGAAAATTCAATGAAACTGCAACATTTGTGCCAATCATAATTTCACCGAGTCCAGGGGTTTCTCCTCGAAGCTCTGAATGGAATGGATATCAGGTAAATCATTAGACTTGATGCTAATAATAACTATGTAGACTATCACCTAGTCTCTTATATCACCGGTACATGATGTCAAATCACTGTGCCAATTTTCTATCATACAATGGGCCTGTTTGGATGGACTTATTTGAGCGTATCTACTGCTACAAGTTTCATAAGTGCTTATTTTGATAAGCATTTGTGCTATAAGCTGCAAATAAGTTCTTTATCCAAATAGGTCCAATGTCTATGTTTTCTGTTCCTCTGTCAATAATGAAACACTTACACTGAGTAATTTTACTGCATGCTCAGAAGTAAAATTGAGAAGTATCATGCTTTGTTAGTAATTTCTTAAGTAATTAGTAACATTTCATTTAAATCATTAAATGCTCCTTAACTAATATATACTCAAGGTATTCACTAGCAATATGCAAATGATAGTTTGTGATGTGTAAGATTCAGTATTTTAAATTTCATGCTAATTTCCTAAGCCTCTTATTATTCGTTGTTTTGTTGCATGTCTTGATTCTTATGGGGCAAACTTTGTACATTGGAGTATTTTTTTTCCTATTCCTTTCTGTGAATTAGTTAATATGCCTATCAAATTCTTAGCACTTTCCCAGTAGTTTGACCAATTTGTGGTTTGTAAAGGCACCTATATATTTATCAGAGAGGGGTACGCATCCACCTTCACCATATGCCGTGAAGAACCCAGCTATTGAAACAAATGCTCATATGCACCGTCATAAGCAGACGTCTGCTGAAGAGTTTCCTGAAAGACCTGGCGAACCTGAGTGTAGTTTCTTCTTGAAAACTGGGGACTGCAAATTTAAGTTCCATTGCAAATTTCACCATCCAAAGAATCGGATTACAAGATCACCTCCTTGCAGCTTAAGTGACAAGGGTCTGCCTTTGAGACCTGTAAGTTATTTTATTCCGCTGTCTTATTACGCCATAACGTTCTATCAATGATTTTCCAGTTTCTTTTATCTAACGTTTAATATATCATGAAATTCAGGGCCAGAATACATGCACGCATTACAGCCGATATGGAATTTGCAAATTTGGACCAGCTTGTAAGTTTGACCACCCGATAAACATGCCGCCCCCAACTATGCCTGGACTCTATCAACAATCCTCTTACACAAACTCTGCGAGTGTTGAGGAGGCAGGAAATGGAGATGCTAGTGATGCAACAAATCAATAGCATGTTTAAAAACACTTTTTATCAAGGATCTTCTGGCTTTGAGCATGCATACCACCCATATTTTGTGATTTCTTTTTACCATGATAGATTTATTTAATGTCACTAGTTATTATGCCTAATGCGGCTCAAGCTTTTTGCACAATGGCAATAGGACATATATATCCCAAATAGAAGTTTTGTTATCTTTTGTTTTTGGTTTATTTTTCTATCTC
This sequence comes from Vicia villosa, assembly GCF_029867415.1. Classification (NCBI taxonomy): domain Eukaryota; kingdom Viridiplantae; phylum Streptophyta; class Magnoliopsida; order Fabales; family Fabaceae; genus Vicia; species Vicia villosa. The sequence goes on along the minus strand of NW_026704956.1, from coordinate 180,141 downwards.
TTGGATTAGTCTTTGTTAGAATTTAGAATATTGCTCCATGATTGTCTTGGAATTTTGATTAGATTTTCTGTTATGATAATTGTAATCATCACAATTGTGATTGGTTTATTCATTGACTTTGTAATGACCTGTGCTAGCAAAGGTTACTTAGTCAAATTGTGGGCAAGAGTGATGGTGCTCATGTTGTCACAAAGTATAGGAGTGACAAAATTGATCTTTAACTCAATGAGGAGAGATTGAATCCATTGAATTTCTAAGATAGCAAGAGCAATATTTTTGTACTCAACTCCTATACTGGAGATAACATGTTGCTTCTTTGTTCACATGCAAGCAAACATCAAGTCTATTGATGGTAACATGTACACAATTTGATCAAAATTGAGAAAATAGCTAAGCTTGTGAGTTTTAATAACATGTTCAACCAATTGGTGCTAGAGCAAGTATATTTTAGAGTCGAGTTTTAATAAAAAATGGCATAAAAAAGAAAGGTGTGCAAAGACAAAGATGGAAGAGTCAGCAATGAAACTGGCTATGGTGTTACTGTGTGCTAAGTATCAGAGTTTTACGACGATATCACAAGCTTGTTACGTGGCTCATATGTTACCATGTTAGAATATTGCTCATGATTCTCTTAAATCTCAATAAGATTTTATGTATGATATTTGAGTAATCATTACAAACATGATATACCTTTTAAAATAATCTAGCTGTCCTTGACATTTAGTTACCGAGGTTTGCTAGTATGAGGAAAGGCTGCAACAAGCTCTAAGAGTTTAACTTGAGCTAGTAGAACTACTCCTTTAATAGTATTGGTGTGAAATATTTGTGTATATGGATTTTCTTGTTTATGTATTATGGTTGTCAATGAAATGTTCGACTTCATTCATAACAAAACAACTAAACTAATGATGAAATTTGTACTACTCAAAAGATCCATTCGAATAATTTGTATGTCTTAAAATCCCCAAATTTCGAATAACATTATCATCATACGAGTAACTCCCACATCTTATTTTCAATATTTCCATGATTTAATGCATAAATAGGATTTGTAGGTAAAGGGAGATATGGAATTATGAGATGAGGTGTGAAGATTAAAGAATTTGTGCATTTTGACTAGAGTTATCAATCGTGTCCGCTTTCGCCGCTATCCTGAGCGGTATGGCCAGGGCGGCCACCCACCTCGCGAGAAGAGGGTGCGCTTCCTAGATTCAAATTGCGGATGCTTTCGTGGGTTGCGGGTCGCACGCCGCTACCCGCGTGGAGTGGTGTGGGTGATTTCTTTTGCCCTAACGGCCTCACATTATCATCTTCAAAACTCAACCGGCGCTCCTCACCCGACCATCTTCGACGGCTCCCGGCCCAAATAGATTTTAATTCGTTTTTTATTTTTTGAGTTTTCTAAGTGCGATTTGAGTTTTAAACGGAGCCGTAGAAAAGAAGATGAAGAATCCAAAGAGAAGGAGATGAGAGCCGATGGAGAAGAAGATGAAAAATAAAAAGAGAAGAAAATGAAACGGTGAAGAATAGAAAGAGAAAAAAAATGCATATTATATTTAATCAATAAATGGCTTGTACACCGGTTAAAAAGAGTAAGGATTCTCTTCATTTTTCAAAAGAAATGGAGGTGTTCATTACTATACTTTTAGTGTAAATAAATGATATATTTGCACACAATTCTAAAAGTTGTGACATTAATTACACATTTATATATTAAAACTATAGTAATGGATATCTCCATTTCTTTTGAGAAATGGAGAGAATCTTTACTCGTTAAAAAGAGTGTTGAAAAGTCAAAAGAGACTTTGCCCAAGAAATATCATAATATTAACAGTTGTATACCATAGATAATAATAATATGATTTTTTAAAAGAATAAATAGTATCAATAATAAAATTAATAATATTTTTTTATATGCATAAATTTTCATATTTTTATTTATAAATATTACTTATTCATATATATATATATATATATATATATATATATATATATATATATATATATATATATATATATATATATATATATATATATATATATATATATATATATATATATATATATATATATATATATATATATATATATATATATATATATATATATATATAGTTTTTCCCAATTTTTTTGTGTAAGCAAGATAATTTTTCCCACATATAAATATATATATATATATATATATATATATATATATATATATATATATATATATATATATATATATATATATATATATATATATATATATATATATATATAATTTTAAATATAATTATTTCTATAATTTTCCCGCTATTTGCTATTCCGATATTCCCATTTTTTAGGTCGACTGCTCCGCTTTGCTATTCGAAATTAATAACTCTGGTTTTGACTATGCCCAGAGCCGATCCAGTCAACGCAGAGGCCATGTTCTAATTTTTAAAAGGGGCTCAAATTTAAAATATAAATACAATTATAATAATTAAAAAAGACACATACAAATTATATTTATAAATTAATTAATAATATATTTAATATTAATTGTTTTGAGTTTTGATCTATCTCAATTTTATATGTATTGAGTTTTTATTATAGCATTTTTTTGATTTATTAGACTTTTATTATAATATTTTATTATTTCGATTAATATTTATGAAAAAAATTGGACCTTTTAAAAATTTGGGACCTCCTAAAATTTGGAGCCCTGTGCTATAGCACATCTTGCACATACTCAGGGCCGACCCTGACTATGCCATGTTATATTCGGGTAGTCACTTAAGGAGAGTGTGATGAGAATGTTGGTGAAGACAAAGGTGTTGGGGATAAGGTAGTTTTGGAAGTTTTGTTTTGAGATTGGTTTGAGGGAGAAAAAGTGTATGGATGATGAGTTTGGTGTTGTGAGTTGGTTGTAAGGAGTGCATAGGGTGTGTTGTGTGAGAATATGTCGATTATGGTTGGAGTTTATTAGGTGTTAGGTTGAAGGTTATTAAGAGTTGAATTATTTAGTGGAGGGATGACATAAGAATAAGTATTTTTTTACTTGATAATTCGTAGCACTTGTATCCCATATGACCGGGCCGATAACCAAAGAATATATACGGTGTTGATCAAACTTATAACTTATTTCAAGAGGTAGAAATAATTATAGGATAGAAAATACACCCAAAGACTCGAAGATAGGGATAGGAATGATCTTTTTAATAGAGCAGTGCAATGGTAAATGAAGGAAAAAACTTTTTATTTGAAAGGATGGTATGTAATAAATGGCCATATGTAGGGTGTGGTGTTAAAAGGATGGTGGAACATAGGCATGGACAAGAAGAGTGTGGATGATGTTATTGATAATATGAATTTTTCTTTAGGCTTTTCCATTTTGTGAAAAAGTGCAGTGACAAGCAAATATGAAGAACATTCCATTAAGTTCACAAAATTTATGAAAAAAGGCGTTATCATATTATTTAAACTTACACGTTAAAAACAATTAATTTCACGTTCAAATTGCATTATAAATTTTAATGTGAGCTCAAAATTGAATGAAAGTATAATGAACTTGAGATTTATTTTGTATTAGAAAAGTCCACAAATAATTCATGAAATCATTAGAAAATAACACACAATAACAATGTCCCCCTAAACTAAGGATAAATGATGTCCACGAATCACAATCTATAATATCAAAAGGTAGTATAAGATAAAGAATAAGAAAAAAGAGGTTTTATTTGTTTCACAAGTGGACATGAATGAAAAAAAAATTATCTCAAAACTTATCCCATATATGAAAAGTGTTTTGATATAGTGAGCTTAAGATGAGAGCTCTAGGGTGTCCTAAATGAGTGTGCCATAATTCATTAAATAATGTGTCATAGTTAGATGGTGGCAAGGCTATAATATAATATTTTAGGATAATTTGACAGAGATCATCAAAAGTGTTGCATCTCATTAAAGGCATCTTTCTCTCTGCACAGAAAAATCAAAGGGATCGAATTCAACTGGGACATCATTATCAGTGGTAATTTTTCAAATAGAGATAAGACTTTTTTTAATCAATTTAGGGGCATGTAACACATTGTTTAAATTTATAGAGTGATGCGAGTCAGGTTATGATGCAATGCCCATAATCAATAACATGAATATTATGACCACTTCCAACAATAATATTGTTTCTTATATTTGAATAAATATTAAGATTACCTTCGATTACCGACATATGAGATGTAATCCTGGTGTCCATGTACCATTGAACATCCGGAGGAAAGATAGATAAGTTATGCATAACAACTTCAATGTTTGATATTACCCTTGGTGACCATCCTAGCATGGTGCAGTGCTTGCACAGTAGTGGGGTGAGTCGGCTTCAGACCAATAACTCTATGTTGCTTGTTCACTTGATCTGTTGTCAAATACAAACATATCATAGGCATCAAATAGTCCTAAACTGAGTTGAAGAACCAAACGCTCGTTGGAAACACGAGCTTCGATATTAGAGAGTTGACCGTAGAGGGATTTAAGGTGTTGATAATAGGTTGATGTTGAAGTAGTAACGTAGAAAGAAAAAGATTTGGGAGTATTCTGGGATTTCTTGTGTCCACAGAGAATGGTGGAGGGAAAGAACGCCATTCAACATTTTCCGCGTTTTTTAGCTTGGGTTAAAATGAATTAAAAGTAAAACATATAAATAGGAAAATAAATACATTCTTCTGAGAGAATAACTCTCAGGATTGAATTTCATCTACCGGTCAAATACTTAAACCTACTGATCAATTGTGCTCAACCTGAATTACTCATCCATATCATCACGTATCGCTCGCAACAGAGCTTATGTCTAACACTGAGTTGAGATTACAACCGCATTATTTCCTTGTTGATGTCTCACACAACTTAACAACACAAAGCATTAAGATTTTACACTCACTGTGAATATTAAGCTTAAATCTATGTCGAGAGTTTAGAACCTAACAAATATTGATCCAAGAACAAGATCAGAGAAGTATATGTATATAACAGCTCAAATCCTAGCAATAAAGCAAAAACAAGGATAAGCATCGATAAAGAGTTGTAAACGAGATTTTATATGACGCCACGATCAGTGCATGTACATACAAGACAAATAAACTACATACAATCTTCAACAAATAAAAAATACAAAGATAAGAGAGAAGAGAAACAAACACAAATGTCGATTTCTCCAACAAAAGTGCACATCGCACTCCTAATCATCAAGATGCATCATCCATTGTTGATTTACTAAGCCTAATCTAACCTAAGAATGTTTGTGATGGAATTGGGAGAAAAAAAATCCCCAAAACCATACCCTAAAAATGTGTTGAAATGAGAAATATAAAGGCAAAATTTACACAGGCGCGCTAAGCCAACTCACCAGGCTAAGCCCGCTGCCACTTTAGTGAAAATATCTTGAGCTGAAAAAGGGATCGGGCTAAGCCAGCTGAGCATGCTAAGCGGGCTCTGGGATAAGCCAGCTGAGCGGGTTTAGCAGGCTTGCGAACCCTGCTCTGGTTTTGCCAATGAAAAGTGGTAGCACGCTGCAACTTGGGCTTAGCGGTCTCAGACATGATTTTCTTTCAAAATTGCATTTTTGAAGTAGTGTTTTCGACACTTTATTACTCGAGGCTCCAATATGCACCAATACCTATAAATGAATGAAAAATGGTCAAACGCTACAAAAATGAATTGAAAACTCAAATAATACGTAATATGTACAAATATAACGAAAACGTATGCATTCACGCACAAGTTGAGGAAAAAATCGATAAGTGTCGTAAAACTATATACAAAAATAACTACAATTTGACATTTATCAGTTGACGCATCAAGGAATTGCTCCATATGACTATGTGAAAACTCTTATTCTTGGTAAAGAAACATAAATTTTTTGTTGTCATGGAATATATCAAACAATTTGTTTCCATGCAAATATTATGGTGGAGTCATGTTTCATGATGATTTTAAGTAGATCGTTGGAAACAGTATCATATATCCATTACAATACTATGACATCAACACACAACCAAATATGGGTATCAACTTTTTTAGTGAAGGGGTCGTGGATATAGTAGTGGTTGAAGGAGAAATGATATTATGATCAAGCACTTGATAGATGCATCCATGAACTTAGAAATGTTAAGCCACATCTTGGATTGTCCATTTTCAATGCTCAATGTGATCTAGATGAAGGTGTCTAATTTACAAAAGTTAGTGCCAAGTTTATTGAAGGTGTCTGATTTACATTACAAGTCGTGTTAGTTAGGGAAACACACTCGTTGTCAATTTCCCAATTGATCCAATAAACGAGCTTTGTCCCATTTTGCTTTAGTTCACTCTGATGTTTGGGGTCAATCACGTATTATCTTTACTCTTGAATCTAGGTATTTTTTCGCCTTTATTGATGATTTATCACGCTCGACATGATTACTTTTAACGAAAAGTATATCTGAATTATTTTTAATTTTTGACCGGTTTTATAAAGAAATAAAAATTTAGTTTAGTGTGTCTATTTGTACCTTAAGGAGTGATAATGCTCCTGAATACTTATCCCAATAATTTCAAACTTTTATGTCCAACAATGGTATACTCCACCAAACATCTTTCCCCCGTACACCTTAACAAAATACGGTATTCGAATGCAAAAATAGGCATCTCGTAGAAACAACTCAGATCCTACTTCTCCATGGTAATGTTCCACTCCAGTTCTAGGGGATGTTATGCTAACAACATGTTACCATATAAACACATGTCGTCATCTGTCCACGATGAAAATATACCTCACTAAATTATTTTTCCCCTTCCCCCTTCACCCAATTCCTCCACGTGTCTTCGGGTTTACATGTTTTGTTTATAATCTCTCTCCTGAACTTAATAAATTATCAGCTCAATCACTACATTGAGTATTTCTTGGTTATCATCGATCCCAAAAAGGTTGTCGTTGATATTCACCTACTCTACAACGATACATCGTATTGACTGATGTTACTATCTTCGAGTTTGTTCCATATTTTGAGTCCAACCACCTAACACCGGAACCCCTTCAAGAAAATACTCTCACGCCTTGTCCAAAAGTTACTAATGTCCTGTCTACCATTGTTCCCCATCAGCCTATAGATTTTGACCCACTAGATATTTCTACAGTTGACCCCCCCCACTTCTCGACCACTTCAAACATATCACTGTTGTAACCCAACGTTTATTGTACCTGTCTCTGAGGTCGTTGTAGACTATCTTCCAACGCTTCCGCCATCATCATATTTGATCTTGCAACTCGAATCCAATCTTTCGATTATCCTTCGAAAATGTATATGTCAAACACAAAAACCTTCTCCATATTATTGATTTATGTTATCATCGTCTTTCCCATTTGTATTATATTTGCTTTCTTCTTTGTCTTTTGTTTCTTTTCCTAAAACTTCAGGTGAAGTGTTATCTCATCCTAAGTGGAGGCAAGCAATGATTGATGAGATGTGTACTCTTCGAAGCAATGGTACTTGAGAGCTAGTTCCTCTTTCTCCTGGGAAATCTTTGATAGGTTCTCTCTAGCTTTATAAAGTGAAGGCTGTCCTAAATGGTAAGATTGATCCATTTAAAGCTTGTTTGCTTGCCAAAGGTTACACTCAGATTTTTGGGTTGGATTATAGTGATACTTTTTCGCCTAGAGCCAAGATGTCATCAGTTAGACTTCTTCTCGCCATTGCAGCCATTTGACAATGGCCTATTCATCAACTTGACATCAAAAATGCATTTTTACACGATGATCTTAAAGTGGAAGTATATATGGAGAAACCATCTGGATTTTTCGCTCAAGAGGAGTCATCGACTATGGTTTGTAGGCTACACATGTCTCTTTATGGTCTTAAGCAATCTCCGAGAGCTTGACTTGTCAGATTCAGCAGTGTAATACAATAGTTTGGTATGGTCCGTAGTGAAGTTGATCTTTATGTGTTTTATCACTACTAAGCCTAAGCTTAGTTGAAATATTTCTTGAATCAATTTCAGACAAAAGACCTTAGTAAACTCTACTATTTTTTTGGATATTGAGGTAGTTCAATCTTAAGATGGTTTGGTGATTTCTCAACGAAAATATGTTATGGATATTTTGGAAGAAACATGTTTGTTGAATGCTTAACCATATGATACTCCTATGGATCCAAGAGTTAAATTTCTACTTTATTAGGGGAGAACTTCTATTTGACTCAAAAAGGTATAGGAGACTCGTTGGAAAGTTGAATTATCTCACAGTCACTTGTCTGGACATTTCTTTTGCAATTAGTCTGGCAAGTCAGTTCTCAAATTCTGATTGCCAAGAATTCATGGATGATGTTTTTCAAAATTGGAATACAACAAATATGCTCTAGGAAAATGTCTCGTCTATAAAAGACATACTCATATAGTTGGATACCCCGATACTGATAGGATAGAGTCACCCATTGATAGTTATGTGGGAGGTCAAATGTAAACTGATAGCTTAGGGTGCCACGTAAGGTTTAGATGTTCCTCTTATTCCAAGTAATAAACAACAAGCATGTGTTAACTCATATTTAAACCTCTTAACCAAATTGGTTTTAAAGGTCTATTGTTTAGATGTTCTTATTTCAAGTAATACACAGTAACAAACATGACGAATTGTACAGTGGAATGAGAAATCAAGTAACGAAAATGGGAAGATTTAAACCAATTCCAATTATAGCACTTAAAACATAAGATCACAATTATTTCTAGAATGAAATGGTCAATTCATGCAAGAAAGAACAACTGTTAGGAACGATCTTAATGATTTTTATTTTACAAATTCTTAAATAAGTGAATATTAGTATTACACTTTACAGAATTCTTAAAATTTATGCATCATCTTTAAACCTATACACTTGGCTACATTTTAACAACAGAAAAATAGTCTCTTAAAAATGGGATTTCAAAATTTGATCAATTGTCTAAGCAAAACTTAAATTGCATCATTTTTTTTTGACAAACTTAAATTGCATCATTTAAACAAGATCTCACGTTCAAATATTATGGATGGAAAAAAATGTATTTAGAAGATAGTCCGTAATCAACCAAATCATCGAACACATAATCATAAAACCAAATTCTCGCACTAAAGATTATCATAATAACAGATTTTATATTAATTTTCATTGTAAAAAAGATGTCTATCTATGACAAATAGTAATACATTCATTAGAAAATAATAAAAGAAACAATAATTCTAAAAGGTTAGAATGTTTCATCAAAGTCATATTCATGAAAATTTACTGTCCCAAGAAAATAGTTCAAAAAAGAAAAATATTAGGCCCTTTACATGCAACGTACAAGAGTATCCCAAAGAATTTGGCTCATCATAAAAAATGAGTTTCAAGATTAGATTTATGTCCAAAATAGATACACATTAAAAATTTGTATTAAATATAAGTTCAAGTTTGTATTGAATTGAGATGATAAATACAAAATACAAGATGAAGGAACTGAATCGCTGATCCATTCAAAAAAAAACATCTTCCTTTCTCTTTTACATAAAATGTACATGCAAGTCAACACTATACTACAAAAAAATATACATCTCAAATATACAAGAGGGGGTGTTAAGACTCGACGTTAGCTTTGTTTCCAGAAAGGATGAGGGAGATTTCAAGACCACGGCTGAAAGCTTGATTAAATAGAAGGCGGGACTGGAAAGTGGAAATGAACGGAAACCATGATAAAAACGCTATTGGTGAAAAAATAATCATACCCATTCCAGCATCATACATTCTAGCAAACTCGCGCACAGAATCCCACAAGCCAAGACTTTTCATTAGACCCTTCCATGTAATTGCCAACTACAAAAGAAAGAAAATCATATAAAATGTTAGGAGTGGTTATTGATTTCAAGTGCCAGCATTGACACTTGGCATAAAAAAGGAAACTTGCTTGCTGATGGTTAGTTGATGTGTGCTAACAGTTGTCCAACATGAGCTCCAGATTGATTCAAATCAAGAAACGTTATACAAAAATAAACCAAATCTAAAACTTACAGATAATATTCCCCATCCAGTAGGGATAAAGGCAAGGATACTCGCGAAAAGATCAGGTATTGAAAGTGGAGTAAAAGCGACAACAAGACACACAGCTGCAACAAGGCCTATAGATACAACTCCCTGTAAGAATCTCAATACAAGCTGAAAATCGGCCGATTTTTTTGGGCTGTAAGTAAAGATCTGCAAAGCAAGGAAATATCATAAACATAAGTAAAGATCGGCTCTGCATGAAAAAAGAGAACACATAAATATAAAATTATCAGGAACGATTCAAACCTTAAATATCAAGACAAATCCAACCAATACAGCCCATGAGAATCCATATATCTACAAAATAGAAAATAGTCAGCACCTATAAATAAGAACTGAGTATTTGCTTTACGTTAATGAAATATTAAAAGAAGCCCTAAACCATCTAACATTAGTATGTCGTACAATTTACAACACAGGCAGTGATTTTTGTATAAAGTATTTGGTTAGGACTCTATGTACATGATAAGTATCAAATATATAGAAGAAGAAGAAGAAGAAGAAGAAATGTTTACTGCAAGTGATGTATCCTTTCCAGTAAGGTGTAACTTATACACAACACCATATTGAAACAAGAAGAACCTTGCACTCAAAATTGTCTCCAAGATGCGACCCCTCACAGTTTGGATATGCATCTATAGAAAGAGAAATTGTCGTCAGAAATTAATACAGAAAGCATCAATATGAAGACTAAAAAGTTGTTGATTGGGTTATTAGTATTTAGTTTTTGTTATTTGTTTAATGTTAAATTGTGACTAAAACCATCACAAAAAGATGCACCATGGCACCATTTCTTGGATATGTTTGGTAAACCTCTATGTAACACATATAAAAAAACATGAGCTCAAAGTATACCTTGGGTGCACACCTATAGTTATCAAAAGCCAAAACTGTGATCCATGTTGTTGAAGTTATGAGGCTTTAGATTGAATACTATTGATTGAAGTTATGAGGCTTTAGATTGAATACTATTGATTGAAGTTATGGGACTGTACCTAAGTATTTCCCTAGTTTAAATAAGCTCTTTCAATTTGATATTAATTATTGTTATTATCGAAAAATATTCTTTACATTGTTTCAAAAGTAAATAGAGAACAATCACTAATTTACTTATAAAGACTATGTTATACCCAACAGATAGGGTTAACGGACTGATTACAATAATTAAAACAATTTACTACCCTAATTAAAGGATTTTGTTCAATCTTGGCTATGGGATCATCATATTCTAGTTTAGAATATAAATAGCTTTTAGGGAGCTACGCTATATTGTTTCTAAAAACCATCAATGTAAATATTTGAGTCACTTTAACACAAACTCAACACCAATGCATTTATGCAAAAACTGAATTGTAAAAGAAGCATTTTACACACAACTCAGGTTGAAAAAGTGATTTCTTTACTTTATAAAAGTAGAGCAATGTTTTATTTTGACCAGATAACTACTATACAAACAATCAAGTGAAACAAATTAATGTTACCTGTTCTTCCAGCCACCACGACTCCCAACTATTTTCTCCCTTCACTCCTACTCCTCCTTTGTAAAGGAGCCAACTTGTCCAATCATCAAAATCTTCCACAGTCCTGTGTACCAGCCAATCAGATTAGTAAACTACACCTTTGTTCACATAAAATAAGATTTAAGAAATCCATCATCTCTCTGAACAAGGAAAAATGATCTATTTAGAAATATAAAAGCATCCAAATTAAAATCAGTAACTTCCATTATGGTCCTCTAAATATGCAAAGTTGACACCTCTTAATTCCTTCAATAATTAATGCATCAAAATAGTATTTCATTGTCAACTTTTGACATCTAATTGGTAATTCAGTCTTCTGTCTACAAATTAAGTATAAATCCATGATAACAAAACTGTATCTACCGTATTTACATTATTTAAAGCACCAAGTAATTAAAACTTCATTCAACTTACTTTTGCCACTCGAAACCAGAAGGGTTGAAAATGTAAGGAGCGAAAAGCCAAGAAATGACAAGGAACCAACTGCTTAGAGTTAGCAAAACATATGTAACAGCACCTCCCTCTGCAAATCCATATGCAATGTAAACTATAAGTAGCAGCGCTACTTCAAGCCTGTTGCATTGCACGGGTATAATAACATCAATCTAACTAAACTTCCATAACAATTAACCAAAACAAAACAAAAATTATTAGTTAACAATAAGTTTTACTCACGCTTTGACAAAGTGGCTTCTAGAATAAAGTCTGTAATTTTCAGCAAACTTTATGTGGCGGACAACAAACCCTCTACCAGTTGCTCGGTACTAAGGTGAAAGGTCAAACACATTCAACTTATGAATTATGAGTGTTCCAATGATGATGATAATAATAATATTATAATTATTAATAATAATAATAATAATAATAATAATAATAATAATAATAAATTATAATAATAATATTAATAATAACAATGATAATAAGACATACTTTAGCGCCTCCATGGAGAACAGTACGCCCAAAATAATGAGTTTTAGTTCCCAAAGAGAAAGTGAAGAAGACAGAACACAACTGAAGTTGCATTGTGATGAAACTAAAAATAGCCTGCAAACATTTTCTAGATATAGTCAATATTCAAGGCCAGCAAGAACAGAATATAAAGTCTGAAAACTGAATATAATTGATATATGTAATACGAGTGCAATATAGTATTAGGAGAAGACGAAGGACGGATGAAGTAAGAAATTGAATATAATCGTGAAACAAGACAATTTAAACTTAGGATAAATTAAACATATAGATCCAGAGTTGAATTTTTTTTTTTGTATGAATAAGAAATGGGTTTTGTCATAATGGAAAAAGTAATCCCATGACCCATCTAGCACAAGATCCTTTGTAGCGCAGTGTTGCTGTATTTGCATTTTATTTCATGAAACTTAGTTCTAATCTGCAATTGATCTTATTATTTGCAATTTTTAGATGTTTAAATTGTTATTGATATGGAAAAAGCAATAAAGTGGCATATTAAACATGCCCACGACCCAGCTTAGAAAATCAGATCCTTAAGTCCCCCTAAAACAATATTTTTAATGCATAAAAAACTAGCTGCTGCGTGTGTAAATTTCTTCTTCCTGGTTGTGTTTTGGTCTTCCAGCATCTTCCCTTTTTATTATGTTTACTTTTGTCTCATCAATCGCTCCTCGTTTTCATTATTTATTCTTCTGCGTGTTCTCTTCTTTCCCACAAAATAGCACTTTTCTTCTCTAACCATCTTTGTCATGTTTTATTTTTTTAAGTTGTGCTTACTGACTGTATTATCGTTTTGATGTTTGGTTGGTATTCTAGCCATATCCAAACAGATTTACTAATAGTGAAGTCGTGTCAAGATTGTATCGGATATTCTTTTTGAAGAAACAATAAATAAATAATAATAATAATAATAATAATAAGAATGGCTACTTATACGAAACGTATTCGGACATATCATATCTGCATCTGTATTTATTGAGAAAATCTAAAGTCTCACATTGGTTACACATAGAGCCTCAAAATATTTATACAGAGTGACACCCCTCACCTTACAAATCGGTTTTGTAAGGTTGAATTAGGCCAAACACTAACTTTAATATGGTATTTGAGCCTATCGATCGAATCATGGATCACCCACCGTTTATATCCACGCATCAAGCCCAATACTGTCCAAAACTGATGGGCGTGAGGGGGTGAGAAAATCTCAAGTCCCACATTGATTAGACGAGTCTAAAAAATGTTTATATAGAGTAACACCTCTCTCACCTTACAAGCCGGTTTTGTAGGGATGATGAGTTAGGTCAAACTCTTATTCTAATAGTATCAAATATGCGCCAATGGCCACTTACGTGTTTTTTAAGTATGAACTTCCTCAATAACAATGTTTTACAATACCTTAATATTTAATTTTCTTAATTATATATTAACACTGATAAAACGAAAGCAATTAAAGTGAGAAAACAATGAAGAAAGATATTCTGACAACATAGACTAACCTTCAGTAATCCTAATTCAAGTATAAAACCCATTATCATTGGTACTGCAGTAAAAACACCAATTTGCACCAAAAACTGAGCATTCAAAGCTGCATCGAGTGCCGTGTTACCCATCAGCTTTGCCTTTTCTGAGACAGCTTCATCAAGACCAGAAAATGCCTGAGAGCAAGAACATCATCAAGAAACAATATCAACTTCAATAAAGTCCCAAAGAGTGGGGATTAAGAAATATTTGAATTTTTCAGCAAAAACATTTTCCTTCAGAAATCATGCCTGCAGCACAACTCAGGGGTATAACATAACATGTAAACCCAAATTCAAAATCTATTCACTAAACTATTAGGTTTCATGGGACTGAAAATGTGACTAATTGAGAAACTTAACAGTTAAACATAGCAGATAATTGAACAAAAATTAACAGTTTACCAGGTATGCTCTTCCATAGAGAAATACATATACTGTGAGGACTGTCATCTGTATAATAAGAAATCAGATAAAGTCAATGGACAAACAAATACAGACAACATCACCATATTTTCCAATAAATATTGAGAGCTTAAGAACTATACCATGGTACAAACATAATAACCAACAGTTGTGAAGTAGAAAGAAAGCATTCTGAAGAAATCAAACAGTTGCCCGAGCCTGTAAATATCCCTGCTAAGCACTTGCTCTCCATTACCACCTGCTACTTTCCCTTCAAAGAGGGCAATCTGGTTTAAACCAACATCCCTTCCTTTTCCAACCTAAAGAAGATAAGAGCAATTAGCAAATGGAAAAGTTACATGGAGCTGAAACCAGAAAGTATCTGCAGTGTACTTGTATATTCAACCTGGATGTATTCATGGTGTGTGACATTTCCAAGCCGCAGCGTAGAGTTGAAGCCTGCAGTGTATTTATTTCTCAATCTCACCAGATAAATCATATAGAACAAAAGCATATCGATGGATATATTAAAAAGAGATCATTAAAAATTTGCATAATCATGGTCCTAGACATATGGCAAGAATAGACAATTCCCAATCCTAGTGAATTTTATAGTATTATAATTAACTTTTAAATACACATGGTTTATAAAATGCATCTCGTGAAAATAGTATAATGACCAGTCATTGTCTACCTTTCACCACATTACTGTCGAAATGCTTAACTAAGAACTTTTGACAACTGCACTATCTGCTGCCAGCTAAGCACTGATGATAGTTGATACTTAGTTACACTATTTATTCATCTGCACACTACTCACCATAAAAGCAAATATGCATTACAGAAACGATTCTTTACTCACCAGCATATATATCTTCACTTATATTAATAACACGTGAAGCTTTACTAATCCCTCCTCGGGTTATATGAAATATTCTGTCAAATACATCTGGATGGCCATAGTGCATGCGGACTCTGCAAGGTTTTTTCCCAACAAAAAAAATGTAAGTATGACAATCTAAATTAATAAAAGCTATAATTAGCATTGTTTAGGAGAGTATAAACTTCAAAACGGAGACTCTTAACGAATCCATTTAAAATCATCGGCCTAAAGCTAAATCTTTGTAATCTAAAATTGCGACATAAGTGCAGAAACATCAACAATGGTTTGAAAGTCATTATAAAGCTTATTTTTGGTTTCTCATAAGTTCTCCAAAGTAGCCAATCTTGAATAGCGACACGGAGTGGCTGACCCCAAAAGTGGGATAGTGGAATAGTGTAGGGCAGGATGACAGCTATTTGATCATACTTTTGACAAATTACATGAATAACTATTAACATATATTTAATGCAAAATTAAACAACCAACTCAAAAGTCAAAACTCATAAAAGATTCAAAAATCAAAGCACAAGGCTGCAAAGAAGAAAAAGACGCACAATGTGGATGGAAGAAAAACAGAGAAGAAAAAGAAAATCAGAGGAACAATGGATACAAAAAAACGAAGAAAATGCAAATAAAAGAAAGAAACTAAGAAAAATAACAACCCGAAGAAAAAAAACGATGGTTTGTATGCTGGAACTGCAAAAGAAAGAAACAAAGTGCAGAAACGATGGATGGAGGAAGGTTGGGGTTGAAGAGGAACTCAAATTTAATGTAAAAACCCAGAATTACAATTGCAACATTGGGAAAACCCTCCACTGAAGATAATTGTATTCAAGGAAACGATGGATGGAGGAAGGTTGGGGTTGAAGAGGAACTCAAATTTAATGTAAAAACCCAGAATTACAATTGCAACATTGGGAAAACCCTCCACTGAAGATAATTGTATTCAAGGCATGTCAGTCACTAATGTGGCCATGCGGGTATCCCTTCCAGTCAGAATTCTAATTTTGATTCTCCACATAGCGGAAGTCTAACCCCATCCGCTAGACCCCATATCCTTGGAGTTGTCGGTATCATGATGCTACCTTTACAGTATTTAATCCATGGTTATCAAAATCGCAATCTAAATCTTAAAATCTTACGATTTTACGATCTCACTCACCCCCAATGATCTATATCTTATGTAGAATCATATTTTTTTAGTCAAATTGTGGGGGAAAAAATGGTAAAACCAATGATTATGTGCGATTGAACAATTTCAGCCACAATTGGCCATTTTCCGACCACTACCATTACAAGCACAGAAGGATGACAAGATACAAAGGCACAACAATTTTGGTTCGGTAGAGTCCATTTTCCCAGGATTACATTTGTAAAGAAAATATCAAATAGAAATACTTCAAATATGTACTATTATTTTCTCTTTAAGTGGTATCTTATGATTTTTATAATGATCTTATGTTTTGCAATCTTGCTACCCCCTCTCGATCTTACAAAAATAATTGAGTAGGATCTTCCGATCTTAGTGGCGATCTTATATTTTACGATCTTACCATCCCCTCCTGATCTTATGCAAGATCCCAATTTTGACGACCTTGATTTAATCATAATGTTGGCATTGAATAGTAAAACATAAATTGTACTTCTTGATAAAATAAACAAATATTGGAAGTATCTGAGGCTTGCCGATATAGAACGCTGCCAGAACGGATCTAAACACTAATGCTATTCATGGTAGATGAAATCATCAATAGCCAATAGTCTAAACAGAAATCAAACACAACATCGAGTCAGTGATTGTCCACAAGCTAAAGGAAAGAAAATTTAGGAGTATCATTCTTAGAGAATGAAAAACAACCACCACTACTATCATCGCTTTGTCCCACCAAGCGGAATCAGCCACAAAGATCAAATAACACATCAAACCATAAATATGTTATGAAATGTACACCTGCGGTAATAAACAAAACTTACTTGAGAGGATTTGCTAAAACACGCTGAGCTAAGGTTACAAAGCTAGTTTCTTGATTCGACATGAACCAAGCCAAGGATGAGACACTGCAGAAGTATCAGCATGCAATATGTGAGCAAATGAGGAGTTAAAGCCCAATAGTGTAACTTCATTTAATGAATTCCTTAAGAGTGGATGTTATACCTTCCCGTAAAAACATGTTCCCTCACTCCGAGAATGGTTGGAGGGCGACGGCCGTGATTCGCGTGAAACTCCTCAAGAAGATTTCTCATTTTCATCGCCTCCTCAAGATAATTGTCCTAGAAAACAAAATGTATCCAATAACTATGTCTGGAAAACTGATCCAATCACTTTATCATTTACAACATATATTTTATGGAATACGAGATATTTCTCCACTAAATACTGATAGTCCCAAACAGCTAGTGTGAAAACTGAATATGTATTTCAAGTTAATGAATGTAATTTACAAGCACTAATATGTTTCTATAGGCTATTCTAACCTAAAAGGCATGACTAATGGACTAATAGGCCGAATAAAGACTACTAAAAAATATAATCATTTACAACACCTAACTTCGACTAGTGAACCAAATATTAATCCAAGAACAAACAAGAAGTAAATGTTTGAGAAACCGCATTAACTACAGATATGGCCAAGTAGTCCTTGAGAGGGTTGTAAAAATCTCATTTCATGATCTTGCTTTTTGGATTGAATTAGGCCTTGCCCAAACTCTAAGAAGATAAAAAAGACTACCCTAGATCTGTTGGCCGCTCGTATTTGTCCATGTTTCATTTCAGCTTCAAACGCACAACATGGGGAGTGTGTTTTGAGAAGTAACATTGATGAGAGATATGACCAAAGTAGTCTTTATAAGGCCAAAAGAATTCTCATCTCTTCCAATAACTTTTTGGATTGAGGTAGGACTCACTGAAATTCTGAGTGTACAATGAGAGACAATAGTTTGCATAGAAAAGCAAAAATATAGAATTTGAGTGAAGTACAACAGGATAAAATTTGCAAAACAGTGTGACTGTGACATATAATATGATATGTAAAAAAGTTAAAATATCATGCATAATTGTTTAAGAAACAGAAAGAAAAAATTATCAGGAAACAATGTCCTGACCTGATTCATATCAATAGTTTGAAGTGCATCACCACGAGTGAATACTATTGCATGGTTTTGGTTCTCAGGCTTTCCTTCACCGAGCTTTGGATCCCCAGGAAGTTTGATTGAATATATTTCCTTTATGCAAGAAGAGCATAAAGAACCCGTCAAGGAAAAGAACACAATATTTAAGGGAAAAAACTGTATTTGATCAACCATATTTTAATAACAACTTAGTAATTCACGACGCAAATTAAGTCCCAAAATAACACCATGATTTCTATTTCAATAATGAATGACAAAGTAACCAATCCAAGAACAAAAAACAACATTGAAACTGAAAATAAAAACTGAAAATAAAAAGGAAAGAATGAGTTTGGGAAACTGAAAATAAAAATTATCCATCAAAGCCCTGAGTATATGGTAAGCAAACAATTAACAGCATAAATCTCTTTCAATAAAAAAAAAAAAGTTTATTCACAAATATAATACCAATGGCATATCAACTAAACAAAGTAATTAGAGGTAAGACAAAAGCCCTAGAATTAATCATGTCCATTGCACCAAAGGGAGGTTACAAACAACAAACAATACTTTCTCGATGATAACTAATTTCACTGTTTCCTTGTTCAAATGTATAGAAACAGAAAACATGATGAAAATAAGGTTGCAATTTTGTAAATCAAAGTCAAAACAAAACTGAAAATGATTTCTCAATTGGCAGATGCCTTTGCTAAAGCCTGGTGCATATGATTTAAATGCTCCAGCCTGAGCGGGTGCTGAAAATGATTACGGAGCAATGTATTATTTGTATAGGATATGGATTTATTTTGTATATTTCCTAGAGCCTATATAAATTCGACCATGTTTTATAGTTTAGACACAGTTTCATCATATGTCCTTCTGGCTTTCTCTCTTTCATCACAGACAAAAACAATAAACAAAAACATAGACGATTTCATCACATTTTAGGCATAAAAACAGTCACCAGTAGTATTATTATGCTAATCTTATAAATGGGAAGATTTGTAGTATATCACCCAAGCCAAATGTGGAATTGCACAAATCTAAACATTTCAAAGCACAAACCTTGACACAAACATATAACATCAAAAACATAAGCAGAAACACCACTAGCAAGTTAATGGTAAATAGTAACGAGTAAAAATGGCATTAGTCAAAGCTTTTTTCCACCTGATCCTTTCCGTTTATATCGGCTTTGACAAGCTTTGAGTAAAACACTCGTGGGGTGTTTTCATCAGTTGTACTTTCATCAACATGAATGAAAGCAACTCGGAGACCCTCATTCCTGATAACATAGACAGATTTGATGTAAGTTGAAGTATTTAAAAAAAAAAAAACAGAAATTATTCTTTCTATACGCATATATAACTGAAATAAAAACTAATTGAGAAAAATCAGCAACAGCAGTGTCACTTAAAATATCTACCAATGTCGCATTTTGCAATTCAAAAGGCATGAATGAGATGGTATTCATCAACACCCTCCCCTACTATAACAACATTTGCATCACAAAAAACTTCAACAAATTAATAACCTCAATGCTTCCGGTGAACGCCACAGGAAAGATACTAATAGAAAATGATTTCTTTGAAAAAATTAAAGGCTATTGAATGCGCTCCACTATGAAAAGTTACTGAATCTTCTGAGGTACTAGAATTATAATAATTCTCTGTTAGCCCTTTCCCAATAGAAGTGTAATTGACTATCCAACGGTTTTTGACAACTCTAACTATTATAGCACTTGCAAAAATATCAACAAAAAAGATAGAGAAAAACATGCAATACACTAACAAATACACACAAAAAGATAGATACACTCAAATTTCAAATATGCAATGGATATTTGACATTAGAGGCATCTAAGGCAATCTTCATTCTATAAAATATTCAGGAAAGCAGTAATGCCTGACTACCATACATACTAGGCTACTATCACACAGATGCCCATATAAAATACATAATCATACTGCCAGTTTTGATACTAAGAGTGCTTGGTAAAATGCGACCACACGATTTTGATACCTCTGCAACAACAAAGCAATATCAGCAGCTTCTGGTGCCTTTCGCTGCTTCTGTTGACCATAAATTTGGCACGATACAACATAAGTAAACTTCAAATCTGCTTGTGCCCGTGATTCTCGTGATGATTCAAAGCCTTGACTTGTAATGAAATTGTTCTGAGAATAATTGTCCACTATGGATACAGCAGATGTCAGCAAATATACATGTCAAGCTTAATTAGAACAATAAAAAACAGAAAATGACAGTGGAACAAGAAATGTTTTTATTTAACTACCTCCCAGTGATCTTCTCTCTAGATAACTCTGCAGCACCAAAGCTCTCCTGTAATACATCATGCCACGTACTGAAAATCCAAAGAGGAAGGGATTTAAGAAACATCAGCTCAGTGTTCAGGTAAGACACCAAAATTACGGGGAATACATTTTTTACGCATCAACCATATCAAATGGAAACATAAACTCAGACAAATAAGATTTGCCAAGAATTTATAACCTGTTCTTGCCAGAGTCTGCCCTCGATAAGATGCCCAAAAACGAAGTTCCAAAGTGTCACTAGAACTTTCTTGAAGTTCTGCGTCCTCAGTAGATGAAACTCGACCAATTCTTTCAAGAAAGTTGTCCCATTCATCTGCAATATAAAACAATCATATTTGAATCCCAGAATAGCAAGGTTCATCATAACAAAAAAGCATTTCGTGTTTTACTCCTATCCACAAACAACATAAATTAGAATGATAAATTTACTTGCCCTCTTACTTTTATATTATTTTTCTTTTGCTCTAAAATTGGATAAGATTGGGGAAGGGGAACACAATAGGGTAATAATGAAGTCTCAAGACAAAACGATTAATGGATAAAAATTGCAAATGTGAAAAGTAAATACAGCTCTAACAAGGGTTCAGTCAGTCAACATTTGAGAAACATAACATTGCATTAGAATTCTTTCGAGAAAAAGTCAGGTAAGCTTTCAATTTTACATCATGAATATACTTGGATACATTAAGTACTGAAAACTCTAGGAACTATAAACGTTGACATTTTTATTCTTCACATAAGGGAATCAAAGAGAATAGAAACATTACCTGGAAATATCTTTTGAAGATAGAATAGAATAGATATTCCATCTTCATTCTCCTTTTGTAATTCAGATGTACTATAAAGCACGGTTTCACTATAGTATGGAGTGAAAACGCTATAATAAACAAAACACAACAAATGTTAATGTTGAGAGAATAACACAATAAAGTATATGCATAAGCACTCATATACCTGAATGGCAATGTTTCACTAACAGGTTTTGCTGAAGGCATATCCATAAATAATGAATTTGTGAAAAACTCTAGTCTTCTCCTAGCTTCTAGATTTTTTGGAACATTAGCAGCAGAGTCCTTTACAGTAAGCAGAAGATGCAACCGCTTCACAAGCTCTTTCTACAACAAACCTCAAAAATTACTTGATATGTATGAACAGTGAAAACAATGACAGCTTATATGAAAATACAAGGCACTTACTATTTCAGGATCATTAGGCCACTGAATCCTAGAAAAAAGGCGGCCCTCATCCCTAGCCCTTGCTAAAATGTTCCATGTATCAAGATTCTCTCTGGAAATAAAAAAAATTAGTGATAAATATTAAGAAAAAAAAGTAATCTATAAAAAAGTTAAGTAATCTTACTTATGCAACCATGTACCTTAAATCAGAGGACACCAGGTCATGAGTAACAACATCATACAGCTCATATACAGCTTTTGCAGCACCTTTTGCAAGTGCAGGATCATTTCGAGTCTGACAAATAAGGAGTGGGGTACGGTTAATATACCATTTTTACCAAATATTTGTGATTTTTACATTATTAAGTTATTTCCGTTAATAGTTGAGTATTCCTAATACTTGATTATAAGATAGAACAAACTACCCAAAAAAAATAAGATAAGGATTAAATATACTCAACCAAAGAATTACCAGAAGTCCAGTCAATGCTGTCAGTCTAGACATAACAAGCGGAAGCTTCTTGAGAGTCAAGGTTATAACAAGTGAATCCTCTGATATACTGTTATTGATCTCACGAAAAATTCTTTCCACCCTGTCAAGGAGAATATTTACAATCTTTCATCAAGAATGTATCTGACACTCAACAAAAAATAATGTACTAACCAGTGAAATGAGAAAAAAAAAACATAAATTTAACATTCAAAAGAAATTTCAAAACAGATGGTTAAGAATCGTATATTCGGTGAGATAAGACCTAAAATATAAACTAAGATACTCCTAGACAAGTTCAAGATATTATGAGATATTTTTTTATTTTCTAACAACTCTCAATAGCTTTTGAAACTGCAACATGTATAGCCCTTGACACTTCTTATCTTTGTAGATGGATTTAATATTTATGTCTTCTCTATCCAAGAATATGCAACAGATAAGTATATGCAGTAAGATATAGCAGGAGTTCATACCAAAGCCTTCCTTCGTTATCAACTAAGGAATATAATATTTTTTCAATACTGCGATAGCACTCCTGAACTGCATATGCCATATATTCATCCCTAGAGATCCTGCTCCACAGATCTGCCTGTGTATCTTTGCAGTCCACAGCCAAATCTACCGCCAACAGGATCTGAAAAAGAAAGATATTAAGCCAGAAAGCATATGGAATCTATGAAAACTATAGAAGTCATCCATTCAAAATTATTCATATTGCATAGTAGTTTCACCTTACTGCTTAGCAGAAACAAAGGCCATTGAACTAGTCTCAGAGTTCCTGCATTGCTCGGAATAGAAAGTAGGTCCATTTCCCTGTAACAGTAAAAAAATAAACAAATAGGCAACAAATCAAAAGCTATGAGCGGCAACACAGGACTTTAAAACCCAAAAAGACAACAAATCATGTTTTTCACATTTCTTTAGAGCGAAGAAATATTAATAAACAGAAAAAGAAATGTATAGTACTAGGAGGATAAATTATCCTTCAACATTTAGTAAATGAAGGGGGGGAAACTCGAGGTCAAAATATGCAAAATAATCCACCCAATTACTTTGCATAAGTTTTGGTTACCCACAGTAAGCGTCTTTGAGTAGAAGAAAAGGAATAGATTGAATATGCAAAGCCTTCCAGTTCAAGTACACAAGATTTTTGAAACATAGTCAAGCAGCAAGTTTACTTCGACTAACCTATTGCTAATATAATCTTCCTCGCGTAGGCTTTTGATTATCTCATTCCAAAATGGAGCAAACATGGCAGCATATGCTTTGTTCATATCCTGAGAATCCTGTACAAAACAAACCACATTCATTTACCCATACTGCATTCTCTATATTCCACGCAAAAGAATGGTGCATGAATAAGATCACAATAATTGCAAACGGCATATTTCCACTTGGGCAGGTAGAAAAAACACATCAAAATGTCCTATTATCAATCGCGTAACTTTGATGTGTACACAAGCAAAGAGTCAATTTCTGCCAACACCGGAAATTAAAATTGACATATACATCAAATAAGTACTATAAAAATTAAAATCTAACCGATATCCAAACTTTGAATACAGTGAACACATTACTCACTTCAAATGTGAAGTTCTCCAAACATTGAAATCAAGTCAAATCAACTTCATACTACTCAAACTATTTGATATTGAATTGTCAGTTTCATCATACAAACACATGTGTGTATGTTTTGCAATAATGCCAACAACTACCCTTGGTTAAGATTTCCTAAACTCAAACTTACCCTCCTTTACGCCTATCACCTTGCTCAACAAAAACGATTAAATATGAAGAAATTATTATCATTATGGAGAAAGATTTCTGCACTACTATTTTCTGAAAATTCCCCCACATGTTGCTTGTCCTAAGACTCTCTGTTGCAATGTTGTCAATGTAGCGTAAGACTTCCCATGTGAGTCCACCCCAGAATATAACCCTCCCTTGAAGTACCAGTAACAACAACAAACCCAACAATCATAATGATGATAATGATGATCACCTGAGTTGATGGTCCATTGATGGGAATCCTGAAAAAGCACAAATGAAAACAAATTTAGCATGAAAAAAACTCCAGATAAAAACGAAAAATGCATTTCAAATAAATCAAACAATAAAACAATTTGTCATTTAAGGTCACAAGCACACCAAAACTTTGTATAACTAAAAAATTACATAAGAAATTTAAGAAAAGTATATTGAAGGATACAAGCAAAGATATTGCTATATGCCACTGGGATTTCTGGGAGATAATCTACCATTGGAAAATTTGATTCATATTGTGACACTTTATCATTCTTGTTTTGTGAGAATAGAATTGTATTTTATTATATTTGTTTATGCTTCTGTGTGTGTTTAATCTTGCCTGGCAAGCCTTTGTTGATAGTCTCCCTGCAGCCAGATTGGCATCAGCTAGTTAGAGGGATCTGCTAGCTGGCACTGGCAGTTACACTAGGTATAAGACAAATTCAACTTAAGTGTGGGTTTTGGAAGTGAGTAAACTATGTAAACAGAACTCTTCAGTATACACGAGAATTGAGATTCCAATTCTCTCTATACATTTAGCCTTTCTAATATGATATTCCCTCTTTCGCAAATTATAAGTCAATTTGCCCAAAATATTTGTCCCAAATTATAAGTCACTTTACAATCCCACTACATCATTAATGACTTTTTGTCTAATATACGCACTACTATTTATTTCTTTTTCTTCTTTCAATATTTTTAATTTCGCTTTCCAATATAATTATCGAAGGGCGTTTTTATAAAGTCGTACATCATTTCACTTTTCCATAAAGTAATAATTATATTTCTTAATTCGTGTGAAATGACCAAAACGTCTTGTAATTTGGGACGGAGGGAGTATCATTGAACTCAGGTTATCATCCTCCTTTGTAACCACCCCTGTTAAACATGACAGTGTTGAACTCACGTCCTCTACCACAAGATTTGGCAGCTTCGTCTGATATAATTACTTTCCAATTGAAATGTCTGATATGCTCAATGAAGAGAACTTCCTCATTTGGCGTCAACAGATCCAACCAGTGATCAACGCACAATTTTCAAGATTACATCTACTTTCGAGAAATTCCACAGCAATTTGTGCCTGACTCAGTTTCTGGTTTTCTCATCAAAAATTTGGCATATCACACATTGCTGAAGCAAGATCAGTGGTTGCTTTCACGACTTCAATCCACGATCTCTGCATCTATCATGATACATATTCTTGGACGCACTCATGCATCTGAGCTTTGCATGTGCACTCACAATCATTTTCAAAAACTCAAGTGTATGAAACTGTGATCAGAGTTTCGTGCAAGTGTTTTTGAAAATTCATCAATTGAGGAGCTTCTCCTTCACATTGAGGCGATTATGATTGGTTAGTTTCTGTTGTAGATCAAGTTCTGTCTGAACAGCATATAGATGTCATCCTTGAAGGACCACAAGACTATTGCTGCAGTTTCTGAAATTGAAAGCAAGTTTGAATTGATTCAGCTTGAAGAAGTTAAGGCACTGTTGCTTGCTCATGAAATGCGTCTAACCAAGTTTCGGAAGAAACTTCAAGCTGGCGCCGGATCTACCAACCTTACTCTGTCCACCTGATTCTGTCACAGATCAAGAGGACACTAAATCTACTGATGCTCATCTTGCCTCTGACACAGAATTGATATTATAATCAACAACACTCTGAGAATAAATTCTGCATAGGTTGCTAGAAGAAATACAGACTGTTAATCAAATAAAATAGCTGTTGGTAGCTAACTCAACCTTTAGGAATTAGAGAGCTTAGTCCCTCTCAACCAACCTATTGACAGATAACCCAAGGCACTCCATTGTACACTCCTTCAATTTATAGATACATAAAATACAATAACTGCTAATTGCTGTTCCATTTTGTAACTACAACATAACTTCTGTTTCAGGCCCTCTTGGTGTAACGGTCTTTTTCCTAGCATAAGTTTTCATAGTGGGAGGCCTTCCTATTACTTACATGCTTCTTGTGGCTGCGGCAGGTTTGGTAATATTGAGTGTCAAGTACGCTTCATGTTTGGACTGGACACATTGCCTTAATCTGGTATCTACAGTTTCAATCATCACTACCTACTTAGTGATTCGTAAGGCTACCAGGAATCACTGCTAGATTCTCCAAATCTGAGTGGATTTCCTCATTTTGGTTTTGTCAACATACAGAGAAGTCCTCAACATCTCCCATCACCACCTCATTATCCTCAACCTAATGCCCAAGCTCACCAACTCTGCACCTTCATCCATGTATGTATTTTCAGGCAATTCAAAACCATGGTTGAATTGCAATTTGGTTTCAAAATTAAGTCCCTTCAAACTGAACGGGAAGTGAGGATTTAGACCATTCACCAATTTCCTTATTTATATTTAAAATGTAATTACACAAAACTTCTAACGTACACGAATTTATTCAAGGTTTTATAAGTCCCCTAAAAGAATACAATATAATCTCATCAAGAAATAAAAGTTTTGAAATCACCCCACATACCATACCATCAAAAAGAAACAACGCAAACATATCGCCACCGTACAAAGGAGGAGACTTGACTTCGTCATTGAATAATTTTATGTCCAAACAAAAACACACATGAAACACCACCAAAGAACCTTGCCTTATCAAATAGCTCAAAAATAGCATGACGGCTCTCTACACAAATTTAGTACTTTCTCTATTTCTAACTATTTGTTGTTAAAGGTTTTCTACACATATTAAGCTAATAATTCCTAATAAATGGGTAAAAATAAAACTTTTTATCAGCATTGGGAATTAATCAGTGTTGTAAATGCATAGAACAGTATAATGACTAGAAGACGAAGTAATAAGAAATAATTTGGGGGGGATAAGAAAATAAATAAGTAAATAAATGGAGTATTTACGAAACATAGTAAATTAGCAAAAAAACCAAAAATGTTTGGCTAGAAATACCTAGCCATCGGACAGCATTTAACTAAATTTCATTTTCATTTTCCACTTACTTGAATGATGTCCCACCAAGTCAATTACCATAAAAATTAAGAATCTACAGAAAAGTAAAATAAGTAAGACTTGCCAAATATATATGTTAAATCCTAAACAAAATACCTTTTTGCTTGCGGAGAGACCAGATTTTTTACAAATGCCCCCGGGAAACTCTCAAAACGTTTATGCACCATTTCAATTGAACGTATCTGTTGGAAGTTATAAACAAAAACAATTCATACAAGAAATGAGACAAGCATGGAAAAACTGATCAGCCACAAAAACATGGATTTATTTAATAAAATAAACGCAGGCCAGCTCCCTTAAGTCTATCATAACTAATGTATGATTTTGGTCCAAGGAAAAAATTGAGCCCACTTTTTTCAATTATTATGCTCAGGTCCCTTTGCTACTTTCTACTTATTAATAAAAACTGTCAAATTCCCATTTTTAAAGCAAAATACAAACAAATTGAATTGATTAAATCATTTTAAGTTTTAAGCCTTCTTTCAAAACTCACCAAATAAAATATCAAATTTCACCAAAAATTCTGAAGCACAAAGATTCATTCATCATTTCAATGAAGAACAGCACAAGAACCCAAAATTTGATTACTCAAACCATTTTTATCTTGCTTAATAATAATGTCCCCTCTCTTACCACCATCTCCTCTTTGCCGTACTCAATAAGCTATTTTCCCATTCTTTAAGCCCCTCATAACTTAGGACTTTGCAAACTTAAAAATGTTTCCTTTTAATTAACATCTGAAATAAATGAAGAAAACATAGAACAAAGACCAAAAGGTTACCACATTCGAACCAAAATACCTCGCCTAACCGAGCCCGTGCACCAATTACACCACCTACGATCGCTGACATAACAGTGTACCAAATATGAAGATCCATGAGATAAATCTGTAGAATGTACAAGCATTGGAAAAGAATGTCAAGTATCATTGAAAACAAGAAAATAACCATAGTTGCTAGCAGTGTGGTAAGTGTACTGTATTTTAGAATAGTGAAGTGTTTGTTTTAAATAGATGTACAATTACAGTGAGGTATTAAATATATGTAAAATTATATCACATGCATTTAACATGACCATGAATGATGTTTAACTCAGCAAGACAGCAACTGTTTCATTGTCCATAACTTCATATTATATTAAAATGCAAATTTACATATTATATCATGGGCATTACACAGATAGTACTTCGACTTCCGTTGGATTTGTTACAGCTACAGAAGGATCCATGTCTTATCCTCCAAGTTATTGATTTTTTAAATTTAAACATGTACAATGCATGTATCTACGCACTATAATGATTAAGTTGGTGGGTGTTGCTCCTTGCCCACAACGTCACGACCAAGTTGGTGCTAAGGAGAGATGAATTTAGTTTCCTCTTTTTTTTAGAACAATAGCGGTCTGTCCAAATTTCGCTGAATATCATATAGAAGCTATTTATACTATATAGTGGCTATTTGACAACATTTTGTACTAAGTAGCACATAGAACAATAGTGATCTGTCCAAATTCCGCCACGCTATAGCACTGCAGTGCAGCTATAACAACATTAGAGTGGTTAAGTTACACATCGATCATGAATAGATAAAATGCTTAATATATAAAAGAGGCGACACATATACCTAATGCCTCAAGATTCTAGGTGAAAATGGGGTGTCCAAGCTCAGTTGTATAACTAGCTGTTCTTAGTCCAATGTGATGATCTATACCAGGGTTGTAGGCTCCACTGGAAATCCCAACAGAGATACCAAGTTGTAATGTGACTATGTGAGGTTTGCTCAAACTTTATAAACACAACACAGACCATATCTCTATATCTCTCTCCTCTCCTTTCTCTTCGCTTTTTCTTTTAAGACCTCGCGTTTTCTCCTCTTCGTGTATGTTCTCCTCTTCGCTTCTCACCTCCTCCGCCTAAAACTGCTTCAGGTTTGTATTCTTCTTCTGTTCTTCTTCTATTCTTCTTCTCTACTTCTCTTCTGTTTTGCCTTTACCAGTTCGGTTTATTCCCTAGTTCTCTGTCTTCAATACTTCTTCTCTTCTACGCGTCTGTTTTGCCTTAACCAGTATAGTGTTTTGATAGTTTGATTTTATGAATCTTTTATGGGTTTTGTTGTATTATTGAGTTATTTGTTTGATTTATATTTGTAGTTATTATTTATATAATTTGTTTAAAAATTAATTAAATAGCAGTCATCCCCCCATTTTTAGACTCGGTCGCTCCGCTCTGCTATAAGGAATTGATAACTTTGCTTTCAACTGCAAACTGCAGACAAATGCTGATTAACACTTGCTAGTTTTTACTAGCTATGTTTAGATAACCGCACACCAAACCCCAAAATGTTGTAGTTATTACAAGATAGTTGCTATTGTGAACACTAAAAAACAATATACACATTAAACATAAATTCCAACAAAATATCTAAATGCTCAAGTAAAAAAGACACAAAATTAAAGGGACAGTCATACATAATAATTATAATTAACTTTGTCATTTCCCCGTCTACAGAAAATCAAACAGAACAGAGCAACAAGAATAAGATCAGAACCTATAATACAGAGTAAGAAGAACTTAAGCAGAGCACCGAACTGAACGATTGTTTGTGAGCGAGAAACCGAAAGTACAAACAGAACTGAACTTAATGTAGGAAAAACAAAACCATTGTTGGTGACTAAGAACAGAACATAGAAGAGAAGAGAAGCAGTAATGAAGACCGAAACAAAGCAAGAAAATAAGAACACCACCCTGCTTCGCAAAAGAACACGCACAATGAAGAAGCAAACAAAGCAAAAAAAACACAGGCAGATGAAAGACAGAAGAAACCAGTGAGTAGATGAAAAGAAATGTGGGAATTGAAATAATGATATATTAGGTCCCTTGAAGGGTTCGAATTGACATTTACACCCAAAAAAAAGATAATGTAATAGAAAAAAGAGGCATTCAGGAAATTTTGCCCTGAAACTTAAATAGCTGGTAGTTCAGGCTGCAACCTGTCAGCAATTTTCGCATAATTCACGGCTGCCATAAGGCGGCTTGCAGGAAGATGGCGTCGTAGTTTGCACCTAATCCTAACATTGTGAGGCTTTTCCCCTATAGCGGCACTATTGACTTAAATGCCTTAAATGCATGTTTAAACAACAGTTTTCTAAGATTAATAAGAAAAAAGAGGAATTCAAGAATACTCACAGCCACAACAGGAGCCCACAAGCTAACTATAGTCAAGGCATTGTTATTATCTGCAAAACCCAAATTCAAATATCAGCAATAAACACAACTTAATATTGAGAGAGAGACGGACAGAACATCAAGGATTTAAAAGAAAAAATAATAGTCTGAAACATAAAAATGTCAAATTCATAAGAACAACATAATTTATTTAGAGAGAAAAAAACCATTACACTTTACTCAATAGATAAATATATACTCTTAGAGAAATTCCAAAATGACTATTCCTTGGAAAGTTAAGGTTTGTACTAGATAAATGGTTAGAAAGATATTAGCGAATTATTGGAATTGAAAAGTATCTCACAGGTGGTTAATGGGCTGCTTATTTTCAGTAAATAATTAAGTTGAATTGCATTGTTTCCCACATTTCCTTTGATAAAATGTAAATAGGGTAACGATGTGTCGTATAGTGTCTAGTAATTATGGCGATTAAGATAACAGTGCTCCTTTTCAACATACAAAATATAATTCCACCATCTAGTTTAAATAAATGGAAGTCCATCCCATTTTCATCCTATCCTTTACTGTTTGACATAATATTGGGAAAAATGGTAGAAACCTGGGGCTTAAAAATTTAACCATAAAAATATTAAATAAATTTTTACTCAAAAAAATGTCTCATTTGCACTTTTTTCTATCTTAAAATAAATAATTGTCTCTTTAGAATATCAATGGAGTATTTATTTTAGTTTTCCACTACTATACAACAACAACTACAACAATTAAGTTTTATCTCACTAAGTAGGGTCGACTATATAAATCAACTTCCGTCTAAATGTTTCCCTACTATACCCTTATTTATTGACTTTCACTTCATTTAACCACTCCACTAACTACAATTAATAAAAGTATTTTAGTCAATGATATTAATCTTATTAAAATCAGCATGGTTAATCATTTTCTTAAGAACCGGGCACAATCCAAATAAGATGCTTTTTATGAGACAGAAGGGTAACCCTATATGCTTACTCTTTGAGATAAAATCATGCCAAGAGTACGTCAAAGATGGAAGATCCGCAATAATATTGGTAGGTTTAACAAGAGGTTTTATCTGCAGTATCAGAAGTCAGGAATTAGGAACAAAATAAAAAGAGAACGGTAATTTCAAAATCTTTACATACAGTATCTATTATACATTTGTACTACAGATGGACAACTTTACGCAGAGAGAAAGAGATAAAAAGCAACTACTTGCCTGGAGAAAGTATGCAAAAGTAAATTTGCAAGCAAGTACGATCAACCAATAGACCACATATCTGCAGAAAAGAACAACAAAAATGCAAAAATAAGAAGTGAAAAATCCATGTCACAAAGTAGCACGGCTGACAACAAGGCAGGTAAAACCAATACAGAAACAACCCTGGCCAGATCATAGACATTGCAAATTGTGACAATTGAACCATGCACCCGTGATATGCCTCACGGACGGTAATTTGCAAGTTGAAATAAACATTGCCAGTAATTTATTCTTTATTCTTGCAGATAAACAAAGTGAAACTGTAATGACAATTCAAAAGTTTCTCCTTTTGGAAATATTGTATAAAGCCTTGTTGCACTTTTGAACTTTAATAACTTCATTCAATAGGTCACTAATCTAGTCAGTCATTGAACTCCAGTTTTTTTATAAAAAGGCTATTATCACGCAAAATCATCATTAGTCCTAACATCTGTTATTACTGTTAACATGGGGGGCCTCAATAACAATGAATTAATCCTAACATCTCCATATTAAATCTACCATCAGTTCGCACTTACTTGATTTTGGAAACTATATAATATAATTTTGAAACTTTTTTAACTAAAAAGATTAAGTAAATGAAATAAATAAGACAGCCTGAGACAGTTTTAAGTTTGTGGGTTTTCTTTTTTACCATAATAAAAAATCAATAATGTTAATTTCAAATTAAAAAACATGAATCAATGGTTTAAACAATATAAGAATAAAATAAAATATTAGGATCTGTCTCCCAAATCCCAATAATGAGTTAGCTCTGAATAAGCATAAAGGCTTATTATCACACAAATACAAAAGTTCGGAGAAAACTAAACCATATTAAACTTTAATGTGACTAAGTGCAAAATACCTTATTCTCAAGGTAGCTCTATAAATGGATTGAAGTTCAATCCAGAAAAAAAATTAAGTAAATAGGTGTCTCATCCTATATGCAAATGAAAGACTTGATTTTTCTGCACACAACCCACCTGCAGTAGTCACTCATTTTCTCATAAAGACCCCGTCCAACATAATACCGTTCCTGAATTATTTCATTGAAAAAGAAACTGAGTCATAACATACCAAAATAATATGAAAATGGCCTTGTCAAGTATACTCGGTAAAAATAACTCACTTGATATATCCACTTGAAAAACTGAAAGAATGATTGATCAGACATCTCAGAAAGTGAATGACAGGCTGGAATTTTGAGCAGCAATGCAAAGAATAGTCGTATAGCTGCATAAACGCCCAGTACAAGCAGGTATATCCGGAAATAGAATGAATTGTCAGAGTTATTACTATGCCTCTCCTGCAAAACCTTCCTGCAATTGAAGCATAAATGCTGTAAAAACTCAGGGAGT
Organism: Vicia villosa; assembly: GCF_029867415.1. NCBI lineage: Eukaryota > Viridiplantae > Streptophyta > Magnoliopsida > Fabales > Fabaceae > Vicia > Vicia villosa. Next base: position 146,893 of record NW_026704956.1, on the reverse strand, counting down.
TGAGATGCAGTCCTAATTACAAGTCTGGTCAAAATTGGCAGATTCGCCAACCTAGGAACTGAGGCAGGGTATGAAACAGCCTCAATGACACAAAATAATTTTGATCCTTGGCCACATCAGGATGATGTGGCTCCTGTGGTCAGCGGTCACATTGTGCACTTTGGCCAACTTATTTAAATGCTCAGTGCCAACCGGTATTGATGCATGTGCATTTTCAACCCATTATACCTCTTTAACTTAATAAAGAGACAAAAGAAGAAACACCGAGAATACAATCTGAATTTGACTGCCAAGCATAATTTGCAGTCTAGAAGCTAAAGGTTAAATTTTATGCCATATTAATATTATGGCCTTAAGTTAATATTTATTTTCCCATTATCATGTATCTCAGTTGGGCTGTTATATATTTATTGTACTATGAAACTACGTTATTACTAGGATTGCAAATTTGATTTACTTGACATTTTCAAAGAACTGTTTTGGCATAATTTGTATTTAATCAATATATTAGTTGTGATTGATTATTATGTCAAATTAGGAATCAATAAGTTATTGATAAAACATCAGCATCACCGTATTGATGTGAATGTATTCCTTTACCATGTCAATTTGATGAGGGCCACCTCAACCCACATTTAACTCATGACAACACTACTAATTACCAAACAAAATAGCTAAGGGAAAATCAGAAACTCACAGGTAAACATATGTTACGAATGCAGAAGTCAAGCCACCCCAAAAAAACCTTATTACTAGCCTTGAAACAGCCATGCCCCTTGCAGTTTTGTATGACCCAAATGTGAGCAACACATCCAAGCAACCTATTCACCATAAATTTAGTATTTTGAGAATTACTTACAATTCAATAGAGCAAAAACAGCAGAAAACATAATCATCTTACTCTTAATGAAATTCATGATTGCAAATGATGGCCCGATGCTAAGTACTGTTTTAAAAGTATTCAGGTTGATATGTCCATGATTGAAAGCAATAATTGTCAAAGCCTGTGAGGAGCAGGAGTACACATATTTTAAGCTAGAATTCATTACTAATCATAGTTCAAACTTCAGAGCAAATTGATGGTTGGAAAAAGGAACCTGAAACATTAATGCCAAAAAGATCCAGAGACGGTGGAAACTTCGATATAAGTGAAGAAACGTTCTATGTTCAACAAAACTGCTTTTACCAGTCTGCCAACCATGTGTTCAACATACAAGTAAGAAAAAATAATCAAATAATAATTGTGATTAAGAATTAAAAAACAGTCACCATAACCTCAACCCATATACTACCATCAATCAAACTACTCAGACTCAAAATACAATATTACCATCAATCCATCAAAGCCAATTTTGACAAGAATGTATATTCTCCAAAACAAAATGGATCAACAAGCCAAACATCAAATTAAAATAAAATAGTTAGTGATGATGAGGGTTGTGTTGGGAAGTAGTCAATAGCCAATGTAACATTTTAGGAAATCTCTATGACATTGATCAAAAACATAATAATAAAGTAAATGATAGGTCAATGCCCAGAAGCAACGCGTCTATAGCTCGAGTACAGGGTCAAAACAGCAAGGGCTGCTGCAACACCGCTAGGATGCATTAAAAAATAAGCAAGGTTTAACATTTTTGTGAGCGAGTCTGGGTAAAAAAGTTAATTCATATGAGAGGGATTTGTTTTGGAACATGGAAGGCACTCTTAGTCTTCCAGATAAAATCTATGAAAATAATAGACACTGTGGTTAGGAGGAAGATCAAATTTATATACCTAAATTTACTCCCGTCCTAAATTTTTCGTTGATTTTTTATCTTACTTTAGCTAATATGTGCATTAAGAAAATAAATGAATGCTTAAACACATAATAAAAAAATTTTAAAAATATGTCTTACTTTAGCTAATATGTGCTTTAAGAAAATAAGTGAACGTCTTAACACATAATAAGAGAGGGGTGACATGTTCTCAGATGAATTTCTTTTTTTTTAGCAAATTTCTTTCTTTTTAGCAAATCAGATAGAAAATTTTTGTTGGATGGTAAAGTTATACCTAGAGAGAGTTTGACTACCCAACGTAGAGTATTGATTATGGATGCAATAGTCAAGAGAATAGCAATGATAAAAAGTCACGAGGGTTCCACGAATTAAGTGGTAGCATTTGAATGGTGAAAAACATAAATAGTTTCCAACACAAGATCTTTGAAGGAGGTTTTGAACAGCCACAAGAAAGTACAATGATATGGTGGGAGTGGGATAAGAAAGCACAATAGATTAAAAAAGTATCAAAAGAGACGCTAAAAAATCAAGAGGTTTTAAAGAATCATGGTGCAGAGAGTTAGAGTCAAAAAGAAATGTTTTAAAGATTGATCTAGGTATAAAAATGCTTAAACTTGGGAAAATTATAAGAAAGCTAAAAAAAGACCACAAAGAGGTGATGAGTGAAGCAAGAACTCAAACTTTTGATGGATTATACCAATTCTTAAGAGCTAATAAGAAAGAAAGATATATATAGAATTTTGCTAAGCAACGAGAAAAAAAGACGACACTTTGATTAAGTTAAATGTGCTACAGATGAGACGAATTTTGGTTAAAAAAAAGAATATAAAGGATAGGTGGAAGAAGGATTTTCACAATTTATTTAATGAAGAATATGAGAACTTAACGGACTCTACCAGATTAGACATTCTAGAAGAGTATCAAACTTATAACTACTATCGTAGACTTCAAAATACAAGGTAAAAGAAGCGATGAAAGGATGAGTGATAGCAAGGTAGTTGGCCTAGACAACAAACATACCTATTGAAGTGTGGAAAAGTCTTTGAGATAGAGGCATTGAGTTGTTCACCAAACTCTTTAACATAAGCATGAGATCAAAGCAATTGGCGGACAAATGGAGAAGAACTTTAACTCAAATCTATATATGAATAAGGAAGGTGTACAAAATTGTGCAAATTATAGAGGGTTAAAGTTATGAGTCATACCATGAAGTTATGGGAAAGAGTAATTGAACGGAAACTAAGAAAAGTGACTCAAGTTATTGAAAATCAATTTCATTTTATGTCTGGGAGGTTGACCATAGAAGCAATCTATTTACTATGACGTGGGATGCAACTGTATCGGGTGGATCAACAAGACTGACACTTAGATTTCATTGATTTGGAGAAGGCAAGGGATAGATTGCGAAGAGAGGTTTTGGAAAGCCCTAGAGAAGAAAAGGGATAGGATTAGCTATATTTGAGTTATCGAAGATATGTATGAAGACCTCTCGTTTAGTGTGCGGATTATGGGTGGAGATTCACACGATTTTCCCATAACTATATGATTACATCAAGGTTCAACCCTAAACTCTTACCTTTTTACGATAGTTTTGGATGTATTTACATAACACATTAAATAGTTAGCACTGAGATGTACGTTTTTTGCAAATGATATTAACCTACTTAGAGAATCGAGGGAAGAATTAATTGAGGTTGGAGACTTGGAAACTAACATTAGAATTTAGAAGCATATGATTTCCTCCTGAGCACAAAAATAAGACGGAGCATATAGAATGTAAGTTTAGAAAAATGAGAAGAATTTTTAACTTTAAGGTGAAAGTTGGAGATCATAGCATACCAAAAATTAGAGGTCTGTGGTACAAAACAAGTTTTAGTAAAAATGGGGACAAAACAGTGATCCTATTTGTGGGTGTGGATCCTCTCTAGTAACTCACATTTTCAGTATTAAAATGAAATACAATGATATTATTTTAAAAATAACATTTTGTTTCATTAGTTGTTCTCTCTTCAACTGCAATAGTCCAGTAAATGAAAAGGAATGCATTCCCTGTTTGATCTACATAGCTAATCCCACCTGAATAAGAAAAAACTATGACCTTTTTTAGAAAATGGGAGTTGGTATACTTTAATAGATGTGAAAAATTCAGGGAGGGTATGATCATATGGTATGATACAAACAGAAAGGGAAATTAAATTAGCCATTGATTACCAAAACAAAAGTCAATCACAAATCAAGCAAATGAATTTTAAACAACCTACAGCAAAATTATTGACTATAACTTACTATTCGAACATAATACTTGAAAAGAAAAAATGTCAAAACAACTTAAAATATCATAGAATATGAAAGAAAGAAAACAACAAAACTGACCCTTTTCGATTTTTTCGGTTTAAGAAAGAACGGTGAATCACTCCTCATTGGCCAGCCTATTTCAAAACAAGCAGGCGACCTACACATGAATGAAAATTAGAATTGAAAATTCCCTACTAGTAAAAAAAGTTTCATGTCATGAAAGCTGCTAACCAAAAGTATTCATTGAAGTCGTCATAATTTCTCCATGCTGAATGTGCAGCTTTTCCATTTTTGTAATGAGCCTCCTGCATTTTTTTAGGAGTGAGGGCAGCACATGAGTATGTGTATGATGCATGTAGTAGTGTATACAACTGTTATTAGTTGTATTTGGTTGTTATAACTGCTTAGACAGTTATATATAGTTAGAAAATAACCATTCAATGTATGCTTTTGTTGAATAAATAAAACACTCTTTCCTTATCCCTACTTTCTATTCTCTCTCTCTCTTTCTCAATATTCTCCCTCAATCCCCTATCATTGGTATCTAGAGCCTGTCGACCTCGGCCACATCCTTCATGGCAGAAGCGACGCGAATGCAGAACGCCATACGTGAGGCGGAGGAACGCATAATGGCGGCGGTGGAGCCATGTATCACGAGGCAAATTCGTGAATTGGAGAATCGTTTCGAAATTCAATTCACCAATGTGCAAGAAGCCATGCGCGGAATTGGATTGCAAATGGCGGAGTTAACGGCGTCGCGTCGCCATGGTGGTACTGGTGACGGAGCAACTCGACCAGCAACGCGATTAACGCGTTTGGATTTTCCAAAATTCACTCGCGACGATGTCGAATCTTGGATTGCGAAATGTGAACGTTTTTTTTTGTTGGACGGAACGCAAGAAGGGGACAAGGTCTCTGTTGCGAGCATCGCTCTTGATGATAATTCTTTTCGTTGGTTCCAAAGTCTAGAACAGGGATCGAATGGCCGATTGACATGGCAAAATTTCACTGAGGCATTGAAGATGCGATTTAGCCTCGAGTTCGATTCACCTATGGAAGAACTCAAGAAACTGGTGCAGACTGGTTCCTTGGAGGCATATCAGGAAATGTTTGACAATCTTGTGGGTAGAACAGCTTTGACGGAATCTCAAAAGCTCCAATGCTATTTAGGAGGCCTTCAACAGGAACTGTGTAATGGTGTGAAGATGTTCGCTCCGCGTACGGTGTTGGAAGCCACTCGTATGGCAAAGTTGCAAGAACGAAGCTTGGATTTGTTACAGAAACGGTTGGGGCCTGCAAACCGAACACAAAGTTCTTGGAGTGAGAAAAAGAATACAGTTTCTAACACCTTTGACAAGAAAGTGATGACTCAGGAGAAGAAAGGGATTGTCGACGGTTCTCAGAAGAGCATTTTGGGAAAGCCGACATATACGTTTCAGAAGAAGCTTTCTCCTAAAGAAATGGATGAACATAGGGCTCAAAACTTGTGTTTTTTCTGTCATGACAAATTCTTTCCTGGACATGATTGTCCTCAGAGGAAGAAAATGCAAGTGTTCCTTATGGAGGTTGGGGAGGAAAACCAAGTGGAGTCAATTGAAGTTGATTCTGTTTCTGAGGAAGTGTCTAATGATCCTACTCAAGGTGTTGATCCCACTGTTTCACTTAATGCCATTCAGGGAGACTCTTCTCATCCTATGATGAGATTGATAGGATGGATGGGCAAAAAGAGAGTTCATGTACTCATAGATACAGGCAGCACTCATAATTTCATCAACCAGAAATTATGTAAAGAGGGGCTCAATATTCTACAACCCATGCATCCCTTGCGGATAACTGTAGCTGATGGTGGCCTTATACAAGGTGCGGGACGGTGTGAAGGCATCCGGTTAAAGCTTCAAGGGTATGATTTTCTCACTGATGCTATTGCAATACCATTGTCCAGTTGTGATATTATATTGGGCATGCAATGGTTACGGCAATGGGGAGTCATCCACTGGGATTTTACCAATATGGCTATGGAATTTTCTATGAATGGTATGCATGTGAAGTTGCAGGCTGTTAAAGAAATTAAAAGTAGGATAGTCCCAGCTGCTAAATTGCATCAGTTAATGGTTGAAGATAGCTTCTGTTATATGCTACAGTTGCTACCTTGTTCCACAGAGACAATGTGCTGTTCAGTGACCACTGAGGAGCTAGAGGATCCGGTGATGAGGGTCCATAGAGAATCTGTTCTACATGAGTTCCAAGAGGTCTTTGATACACCTACTCAACTGCCACCCTTTAGGGGTATTCATGATCATCAAATTGTGCTAAAGGAGGGTTCTAACCCCGTTAGTTTAAGACCTTATAGATATCCACCAGCTCAGAAGGATGTCATTGATGGCATGGTTAAAGAGCTCTTGGATTTGGGAGTAATTCAACCAAGCTCTTCACCTTTTGCTTCTCCAGTTGTGTTAGTTAAAAAGAAAGACGGGAGTTGGCGAATGTGTGTGGATTATAGGCGGTTGAACGACATGACAGTGAAGGCTAAATTCCCAATTCCTTTGGTGGAGGATTTATTGGATGAATTAGGTGGGGCAGTGGTGTTTTCTAAATTGGATCTTAGGGCTGGATATCATCAAATAAGGATGAAAACGGAGGACGTACCAAAGACAGCATTTCAAACTCATGGGGGGCAGTATGAATATGTGGTGATGCCTTTCGGCTTGTCCAACGCACCAGCTACTTTTCAAGGAACAATGAACACTATTTTTTCTGGTTTATTGAGAAAATGTGTTCTTATTTTCTTTGATGACATACTAGTGTATAGCCCATCTTTGGAGGCACATGTGGCTCATCTTCGACACGTGTTTCAGATCCTCAAAGCTCACACCTTCTATGTTAAGAGAAGTAAGTGCGCATTCTTCACGACACGGATCGAATACTTGGGTCATTTCATTACACCTACGGGAGTTACTACTGACCCAATTAAAGTTCAAGCTGTGAGAGATTGGCCGGCGCCTCAAACAGTTAAGCAATTGAGGGGCTTTCTAGGATTGACGGGTTACTACAGGCGGTTCATTAAAGGTTACAGCATCATTGCTTCTCCTCTTACTGATTTACTCAAGCGGGATTCGTTCCATTGGACACAAGAGACACACAACGCCTTCACTACGTTGAAAGATGCTTTGAGTAATTCTCCGGTGTTGGCCATCCCTAATATGCAAAAGTCATTTGTGGTTGAAACAGATGCTTCGGGCACGGGAATTGGTGCTGTGCTAATGCAGGACAGGCACCCTGTGGCTTTTATTAGCAAGGTTTTGTCTCCTAAAAACAGGCTGTTGTCAGTTTATGACAGGGAATTATTAGCATTGATTCATGCAGTGTCTAAGTGGCACCAATATCTTTCCCTGAACACATTTACAATTCTTACTGACCAACATAGTTTGAAATACCTATTGGAGTAACGTTTATCTACTCCAGCCCAATATAGATGGGTCACTAAACTCATGGGTCTTTCTTATAAAATTTTGTATAAGAAGGGTAAGGATAATGTAGCTGCAGATGCCTTGTCGAGAGCTTCGCATGGGGAAGTTTTACAGTTGAACGTCTCTTCTATTTCTTCAGAGTTATGGGACTCTCTCCTTAAAAGCTATGAACAAGATTCAGCGTTGCATGACCTCAGGCTGCAGGTTCTCGCTAACCCAACCTTGCATCCCCATTTTTCTGTTTTGGACAATTTATTGTATAGGAAACACAAGCTGGTCATTCCTAATGATGGACAAGTGCGATTGGTGATTCTACAATGGCTTCATTCTTCACACCAAGGAGGCCATTCGGGCATCAGGGCTTCTATAGCAAGGATCAAGAGCATGTTTTATTGGAAGGGCCTTGCCAAAGATGTCACAAAGTTCATTCAGCAATGTGAGACTTGCCTTAGATGCAAGTATGAACCTAGAGTTGTTGCTGGTTTACTTCAGCCCCTGCTAGTTCCAGAGGGAGTGTGGCAAAGTATAGCCATGGACTTCATTGAAAAGCTTCCTAAATCTCATGGTAAAGACACAATTTGGGTAGTTATTGATCGGCTGAGCAAATATGCCCATTTTATTCCTCTTGCTCACCCTTTTACTGCATCAAAATTGGCTGAAGTTTTCATTTCTGAAATTTACAAGTTACATGGTGCACCTGCCAACATTGTGAGTGACCGAGATCCCTTGTTTACAAGTAAATTTTGGGGTTCTTTCCTTGGTCAATTGGGCATTTCCCAGAGCTTAACAACAGCCTACCACCCTCAATCGGATGGTCAAAGTGAAGTCTTGAACCGCTGCTTAGAACATTACTTGAGGGCTATGACATGGCAGCGGCCTAAAGAATGGGTCAATTGGTTACCTTTGGCTGAGTGGTGGTACAATACCACTTATCATTCTGCTATTCAAGCTACCCCTTATGAGATCGTGTATGGTCAAGCACCTCCTCTGCATCTTCCTTATTGCCCTCAAAGTACCAAGGTGGATGCGGTAGATCGAAGTTTCGTTGTAAGGGAGGAAATGATCCAGAAATTACAAGGTAACTTGGTTCGGGCTCAAGCACGTATGAAGCGGCAGGCTGATAAACATCGCAGTGATCGGGAATTCAAGGAAGGAGATTGGGTTTTCCTAAAGTTACAGCCCTATAGACAATCTTCTGATCAATATCGTGCTTCCGAAAAGCTTTCTCCTCGGTTTTATGGTCCTTATCAGGTGCTACATAGAGTGGGAAAAGTTGCATACACCTTGATTCTCCCAGCTAATTCGCGGATCCATCCTACGTTCCATGTATCTCTCTTGAAACCGTGTCCTGATGCAAACATTCCCGTGGTTGCACTTCCTGAAGAGTGGGGAAGTTTGGATGATCCTAAGGAACCATTTAAGATTTTGAAGAGGCGCTCGATTCAGAGACATAATAGGGCAGTTACTGAGGTTTTGGTTCAGTGGAAAGGGGAGGCGATGGAAGAGGCTACTTGGGAGCTACTATACAAAATCAAGCTACAGTTTCCCTATTTTGATGTTACAGCTTTTCCTTGAGGACAAGGAAGATTTCAAGGGGAGGGATATGATGCATGTAGTAGTGTATACAACTGTTATTAGTTGTATTTGGTTGTTATAACTGCTTAGACAGTTATATATAGTTAGAAAATAACCATTCAATGTATGCTTTTGTTGAATAAATAAAACACTCTTTCCTTATCCCTACTTTCTATTCTCTCTCTCTCTTTCTCAATATTCTCCCTCAATCCCCTATCAGTGTACAATAAAAGAAAACCAAAGATAATTATAATAATACAAAAGAACTATTGAGATATTGTTAATAGCATCCGTAAGGATATTGACTGATTTTGTCTTGCCTATATTGATTCAGCTTTCCTTTCTTAGATAATCACTTTCCTAATTCTTGAGATTGATTAGGAGTCTCATGTGTGTGTCTATGTTCTCATTCATAATGTAGACAAGATTTCAGTCTCAAGATGGTATTAGAGTTTAGTCAAGAATCATTGGATCACTCACTATCGGACCACTCGGGTCACGCTCCAAATGTCTATGACCACATGCAGTAGCTCCTGTTCCTAGTGGAACGGAATTCCTAACTATCCATGGGAGCTTGTTCCACTTCTTTCGGGAAATTTTGTTGTTGGTTACAAATAGGTTTTTAAAGCTGACGTGGATCCTAATGTATAGGTAGATCAATTGAAAGCTCATCCTGTAGCAAAGTATATACTTGATTGAGTCCATGGTCAGGGTTATAGTGATATGTATTCACCAACATGGTGACTTGGAGGATACTTATATGGAGCAACCTTTTGGATTTGTTGCGTGGGGGAAGTAATCTAGTGTACAAATTTCATAAATGTTTGTATGGCCTGAAACAATCACCTTGGACATGGTTCAGAAGATTTAGCAAAGTTATGCAGCAATTTGAAATGATACGATGGAGGAAGATCGCTTCATTTTTACTAATTGTGACATTAAATAAGTATACCTACTTGGTGGTTTATGTTGACGACATTGAGATGAATATAAGGGTATCAATTTCAGGCATTAAAACAAGACATATTTCAGAATTTTCGACTATGGACTTGGGATTGAGGTAGCCCAATCAAAGGCAGGTAATATTATCTCTCAAAGGACGTATGCTTTTGATATTTTGGAAGAGAAAGACCTAACAGAGTGCAAAGCAATCAACACTCCTATGGATCTTAACATAAAGCTTCTTCCTAATCAAGGGAGTTCTAGCCTAATCCGACCAAATACACAAGACTTGTTAGAAAACGGAATTATCTCATGATGACTGAACCTAACACATCTTTTCCATTCAGTGTAGTAAATCAGCTCCTCAACTCTCCTTGTAATAGCCATTGGAATGCAGATGTTCTGAATTCATATGTTGATTCAAAGGATCACCTAGAAAAGGGATTTCTACTGGGTATTCAAGTGTTGATTGGACAGGAGATGCAAGTGATCGACAGGCTAGTCAAGTTATTGTGTATTGTATTATCTATTAACCATGTCGCAGCTTATAATTTTGGAATTTGTCTGTTTTCCGGACTTAAAAATCATAAAGTTGTCTATCCCATGTCAAATACATGCTTTCTTGTACCAGAATATGCTTTCTAGGTTGTATCTCTGTTGTGTCAAAACCAAAAAAAAAAAGATTCTAGCAAGGGTTTTCCCTTCTCATAGTTGTTACAATGCCACCAATTGAGTTAGTTAACCAACTTTACCACTATTATTAATGATATAATTAAATTGAAGTCATTATCATATTCACCAAAACTCAAGTTAAATTTAGTATATAGATTATGGATTGCTGTGACTTACAATACAATGCACTAGTCCTATTTATACTACTAATCAGGGTGACAGGGTAAAGTACTATAAATTTATAGTATAACTACTAAAAACACAATTGCATCAATCAACTAAAACTATGATTAGACTCTTAAACCTAAGATTTTCACAGCCCCTAGATCCAGTAATCAAAGTCTGTAATAATCCATAACTTAGCTAGGCACTCCTTCAGGGTGTGGCATTTTATCCATCAACAGATGCATGTTCAAAAGGTGAATGATAATGTGACTGCCTTCAGCAACAAATCAATTCGCACTCATTCCAACAAACAAATGTGAACAAATTTATAAGAATACTCAGCATAACAAAACAACTTACATCAGCTAGTGTTTCATATATAGGACAAATGATTTTCTCAAGGAACTTCGCAGAGCCATCATCAGTTACGCAGCTGGCTGCAGCTTCAGCTTCTCCACGATCCAAAATAGCATCCAGTTCTTTTGCCATCTAAATAACCCAATAAGAGGAGAAATTTTAGCATTCTTTAAAAGTGACTTGAAACCTATAAAGCAGGACTCTGACACTAGGTCACGGCATGGGCATTCCGACACCGGGTCACGACATGGGCATTCCGACACCGATAATGTAAAAAGCATAGGACACTGATACTGCTACATATGTGATAGTATTTGAGCATCATTTATCTATCTATAGTTAAAAGAGTTACAAATATTTTAGTTAAAATTAATGTCTTTAATTCTTCATTGATAGCATTGCTTCAATGCATGTGTAACGCTTTTAGCTTTGTATGAGTTTTGTCCAAAAAATATATAAGGTGCATTGAAGCAAAAAAAAAAAAAAAGAACAATTCTTCTAATACACTTGTCTGAATTGTCCGACACCAATTCAAATCGAAGCAAAGGAAAAAAACCATTTTTTGATGATATTTATCCGACTTTTTCGATATTTGTCCGACTTTTTCGACACGTGTCGTACCTCGTACGAGTTTCATACAAGTGTCGTACACCGCGGCACACCTACTCCTAGAGGTGTCTGTGTTTCATACTTGAAATAACTAACTCTCTGCAGGGTGGATCCAAGCGGTAGCTAGGGCCACTCTCCCTCAATATTTTAATGAAAAAAAAATATAAATAGTGACTTAATGTTTACAAGACTTCTATCCATAATACTATAATTGGATCCATCCCAGACTATAGGCTACAGACACGCCAAATATTTAACATTATGAAAAAGGGGCACAAAAACACAGTACTTTCCTTTGTTCTTTCAACTGAAAAAGTAGGAAATGTTTTACTAAAAAGTTAGAAATGGTACGGCATGTACAGTGAATAATTAGGTAAAAAAGTTAATCTCAATTATTTGAGGAAACAGCTCTAACAAAGGTAGAGATAACCCAAAAGTAAAAGAGCACAATAAAATACTTACATGGTGGAATATATAGCAAATGCACTCGGGAAGAAACCGGACATTTGCAGCTTCACCCCAAATAAGAAAATACAGAGAAACCAAAATAAGCTTCCTATCACGGTTAATTGCCTCTAAACTGCAGGGAACAAAAAATCTATCAAGCAAACTCAGAGATAACTAGTTCAAAGCAAGAGACAGTTCAAGTAATGACCTATTCCATGCAAGACGAATTCGCAAGTATCGACACCACTTGATATAGTTATCTAGCACCTTCAAGAAGACTTCATTGATTGTTTTCTCGTCTATTTTCTGTATGTTCCAGCAGACATATGAGAGAAGCAATATGAGAAAAGCAAAAAATTATTTTTCTTTCAACAAACATAAAATAATGGATGACGAGTTCATGTAAAGTTCAACAAGTTTGAAAGACCCCAAACATTCCCATACATATACATCAAGGCACCATACTGCAAACGGACACACACAATATGTTCATTGCTAGACATCAACTATAGTGTACTTCATCACGCATGGAGAATGTCAGCTTGATTAGGCCTTGGGTGAGAAATGGGGAAGAAAGAAGTGTGATACGAAATATGTGGGTCAACATTGTAACACTAACAAGTAACAACTTGGTCACAAGCAGGGAAGGACACAGAGGGCAATTCGGTTAGGAATATGATTAAAAGAGAAGATACAAAGTAAAAGGATGCAATATTAATCCAGTTCTGGAAATTTTGAGAGACAGTCATTGTCCAATTTTCCTTTCCTTTAACACTTCACTTCCTGTCTTTTGTAGGTTAAATTCCCATTTTCTGCTGGAAAAACGGAGGTTCCTATCATTCTTCCATACGAAATATAGTATAAGTTACTGTATTCATGTATTGATCGCATATATAATTAGATTAGCTGTGTTAAAAAACCTCTTTCACTCTCATCACTTACAAAAATGAGCCTTAAACTAAGAGCTCAAAGGGTAAACAAACCTCTTGCAGATAAAGAAAACCATAACCTACCAAATGGGCGACAAATTACCACGCCTTTTAGTAATTTCCAAATTCAGAGTAAAATTAAAATGCTTTTACGCATCAAAAAACAAAAAAGTTAAATGTATGAAGCACTCTCTGATTCTATCAACAAATATAAGCTTCTCTTCAAAAAACAAAACAGCTACAAGCAAGCATAATGTTAGTCTTACAGTCTAGCTCATTTAAGGAAAGTCAAATCCATACACAAACAATCAAAGGAGTAAATGAATACAAAGATGCATAAAAATTGCAAATTTATTGAGATGTACAACAGTGAAGACGAAAATTGTGTCCATAGAAAAGCCAATTTCTAGATCACTACTCAAACAAAAAATGGTATTAACTCTAAAATAACTTCACACATAAGTTTTATAACCCTCACAGAAAACTTGAAAGTATGATATCAATGTATATTCAAAATAATTGTAAAGTCTGTTAGACGGAAAATCGAGCAAAATTGTATACTTACAAACTTAAAAAATAAATTGTAGATTGTGAAACTACACTAAATTACAACAACAACTAAGTCTTATCCCAGTAAGTGGGGTCAGCTAACATAAAAAAGACTCACTGGATCAGATTCAGCAGGTATGCCCAGTCGCGACTGCGCATTTGCTACCATCAAAACAACATTTTCACGCTGGTTCCTTACATTATCTTTCTGCATAAAAGAAAATTAATTATCAATGCAAATATTAAAGAAGGTTAGAGCCAAACTATCTACTTCCATAAGAGACTCATACTTCAAGGATAATCTTATTTATTAATTTCATCATAACTATACAACGTTAACTTCCATGATAAAATCTAGTCATACCAGGCTTTGCTAAGCAAGCTTTAAATATAACAGAACCCTAGGCAGTAAGATAGGTCTTTTGTGTGAAAAAACAAACCAAAAACCTTCTAAAACCTTAGAACCTTCCTTGATTTGATTGATTACAAGACAAAAGATAGAAGTCGGATTAGGGGAATTAGGGCAACAGTCGTGCACATATTTAGGCCTAAAAAAAAGGGGAGACAATCTCCATCAAAATGGTAACAAGGAAATTACAGTAAGAACTACAAGGGATACTTAAAAAACAGGTGGACCTAAAATCTACTCCTAGCATAGAAAAACAAAACATAAACAGGAGATTCTGTCCATTCCTAAAAATCAGAAAATTGTGAAAACTAGAAATATAATTCTTAGAATAGATTCTCTTTATTAGTGGAGGAGAATTTGACATTATTGCAATAGGTGGAAATTGTGGTAACGTGATACAAAATACCCTTGCATTGTTTCTTGTTAGTAGTAAATGGTGACATACTGTTAATATTAGGAACCACTATTCAATATTGGTACTAAAAATCAGAGATGAACCCAGTGGGAACCTATGAAAATAGGATTAATTACTGCAGGATTAGCCTTGATATAGCAACAAAAAAATTGTACAGCCATATTACAAACCTGGAAACCAAACACGAATTCCAAAAGATCAAACATGTCTGCATCCCGTTTTCCAGATACTTTATATCCAGCAGGAAGTCTAGGGAATTGTTCAGTATATCTGATTGAAGAAATTGCCCCTCTAACCTGAGATTAAGAATCCAACCTCATAAGTCATTGAAACTATCATGCAGAGCACATAAATCCATGATGACATCACAGAAATTGTGCAGACAAACATAAAGGGCTGTTTCAATGTTTGTAACTTCACCTTTTAAGTGATTATCAAAAACAAAAACATGTCAAAGACAGGTCACTAAAAAGAGAGAGTGGGTGGAGATACCACGGGTATTCTGAAGGATTCAACTTACTTCTGGGAAAATTCTGATAGGATTGATTAATGATGGCGCGTCTAGAGGAACAATATTGTAAGGCGTCAACTCTGCGGATAACGTCGCGCTTGACTTTTTTAGTTTTCTCAACTAAGAAAACAGACAAAGATGAAAAGTTATTTGTACAGTCAGTCAGTTAGAGTAAGTATATTAGAAGTTTAACAAGTTCATATAATAAAACTTTTGAGTCAATTGACAACAGCGTATAGTCAGAAGAAAAAAATTTCCCATTGTCAACTACTAACCCGAAAAAACTGAAAGTGGCTAACAATTTCAAATCAGAGCATAATTCATAATTCATAATAATAAAATTAATTGTTAAAACTTTCAACACTGTCTGGAACAATTGAAAATCAGACTGCAGACTATGCATAATCAGCAAAATTAATTTGCTTCATAATAAACATCTTCAAACTATTTTAAAGAGTACCTCCTCCATTATGAGGCCACCAACTCCATTGGGATCTGCATCCTTGCTAAGGGCCTCCAAGACCTCCACTAAGGCACGGAGAGTGGAGATTATCTTTTTCATTTCTGACGATCTAAGTTCCAACCTAGAAGAACAAATCATTAAACTAAAATTATACCATAGTAAAGCATAATCTAGATAAAATATTCTAACGGCTTTAATCAAAATAAAATGGAAAATGTAAATGAGACAGTCTTTCTTCATTTTTAAGACAGCAAACAATGATTTCACTACCATGAACATCGTGATAGCATATTAGCATATGTAACGCATGAAAATAAAATGGACAATTCATCTTCTAGTTTCAGTGCTCTATTAGCTTACTAATTTGCACATTAACATATTTTTATGTTTTGCACCTTCAACACTGTGATTTCTTAGTCACGAGAAACTTACACTACGTTGTTATTACCCATGCAAAAAAATGAAAGGCTAAAAGCTGACCTCAAACCAACTTTGTCGGCCGAGAAAGCAAAAGAGTATTTCAAGAGCTTGCTAAAAGGGCACTATAAAGAAAAGGCTTTTATATTTATGTTTAATTTGTGGTAAATTTGGATTAAAATGCAAAGACCAAATATTGAATTTTCAAGGACATACAAAAGTATATCCTATGAAATAAGTTGATAATTTTAACCATAGAGAAAAATAATTCAGAGCCACACTTGAAAATATGCATCAACATTTTAGTCAATGACAAAAGAATAAATAACCTTTCTTAAAATTTGGGTTTAGGCCTAACAAAAATACAAAAGCTAGCTTAAAAGGTGAGGTTTGCTTGAGACTAATAAATACTACTTTAGCCATATCACTAGTCTATAAGGATCTCGACACACCCCTTACATCCCAAACGAGAAGTCAAGAATTCAGAAGTATGGACAAATATTATGTTAGACGACCAGTAACAACACCTCGTCATGCCTAGGAAGCAACATATTTAGTGTGAATAATTACTGGTGGGCAAATTGGACATTTACTATAGGTTCTAATTTCTAATATCATCCTAGGTTTGAGTCTAACTCATCCCCAACAAAATGGCTTAAATTGTGAGGATTGTTTACGTTTTATAAGCTTTTTTTAGGCCATTTTTTTAGCAGGATCATAACAACCTTCTAATTCACTGAAGAAATAGACTACATCATAGAAAGTTTAATTAGGTACAAATTCATGAGTTGGACATACTCTCCTAGTGTAGAGCTAAAAGTTCCAGACTCTTGCAATCTTTGTTCTTCTCGTTGGATGTCATCCACTCTGTGTTGTTGTTTGTAGCGTTGATAAAACTCCCACAGGTTTTCAATGTCGCGATTGCGGTCAGTTCGAACCCCTCCCTCTTTAGCAAGTTTTTGCTATACAATATAATCAAATGAAAATCATTAGCAGGTGAGCTGTTAAGCGCCATTAAAACTCACGTGAAAATGAAAAGAAATAAATGACAAAAAAGGCTATTTTTCCAACGTATTCCCAAAAACTCACTACAATTACCTTAATAACAGACATTAAACCAGTCTTGAACTGAAGAACTCCTCTGCCATTACTGTTTGGATCGAGATTTTGAGCCATACTATATGCCTGCTCACACACTGAAGGTTGAAAGTAAAAGGTCATATTCATACCCAAAAAAAAAAACTATGAACCTATTCACAGTTGACACATACTCAATCTACTATATTACAAGCCTGCAATGAATTGTGATATCTTGAGATTTTACAAGACAAGGACATGTACATCAGATCAGCTTAAATACTTGAATTTTACAAAACTTGAGCAAAGACAGCATTATTGATGGTTGATTGTGGTTCCTTGCGGAAAGCCAAAAATCCACTGTGAAAAATGGCAGTGGCAGACACCGTTGCATGTCATGGCAAAAGCAAGAAGAGGTTGGCAGAAAAGAGAACGGAAAACATGAAAAACAGAAAGCAAATGCATGTTTGGGGAAAAGGAACAGTGGATGATGGCCACCGGATCAGTTTGCTGGAGATGAAAGGTCCAGGCTGAAAAGTTTTTATGGAGAGTTTGTTTGATGCTGTAATTGATAATGAGGAGAGAAGAGCCAAAAGGTGAGTGTTATATAATTTACTCTTGTGGTCTACAGTGGGAGCAATCACCTTGTAGTCCTTGAGAGTAAATTCTAAAACGCTCACCTTTTGGCTTACAGCTGCCCTTACCATCAAAGCCATCACGAGAATGGCAGCTACCATGACCTACCATGCAAAACCTACAACACCATGATGTAGATACCATTGCCCATCGAACCATGTCACGTTTTATAACAAAACCAAATTCTAATCAAGTCATGTTGAAAGCACAAATGATAATGTAACAACTGCCAAAATAAATGAAGAAGAATGTCACGGAGCGCTTGACAGGTTATATCAGAGCAATCGAGTGAAATAGTATATTCCTCCCTATACCAAAAAACTGGAAAATAAGTAAATTCATAGTTAACCGACCTCCTTCCCTCCAAACAAAGTGTCTAGGGCATAAATTTAGTTAAGAGTAAAACCTTTATGCTCTCAAAAAGATATGCCTATAATCAACTTAGTTCCTTGAACTTCAAATTCCCAATAATTCAGTCCCTCCAATCCACTCAGTCTAACAATGTTAACAGAATGCAAGCATATCATCAAGCTCCTATCTAGATCTAAAGTTCAGAAACAACGTCTAGTACTACATTTATCACATGAAGTCAAATTTCATAAACGAATTCTAATTTCAAAGCTTACAGATCCTGGCGACGTTAGGGTCCTCCGGTTGAATATCATCCGCGGCTTGTAAAATCAAATCAACGTTAGTTGTTTGCGCGAGCGAAGGCGGAACAGCGCCGGCGATTCCACTCGGGTGTCTAGCATGGCCTTGGCCGGCATTTCTCAGCTGCTCCCTTTTCAGCGTCGCTCGAACGAGCTTCTCCCAGTTATCGCGAGGCCTAACCATGGCTTCGCAGCAAATCGAAGCCCTAGGCGCGCGTGGTTTTCACGGATACGGTTGGAAGGAAGGTTTAGATTGGAGAGGTTTTTGGTTTGTATAAGACTTAAGGAGTAAGGTTGGTTCTCTTGAGAAGAAACGCGGATCGATGGTAACGCTCAATGTAGTAGCAGAGTAGTTGCCTTTTTTTCCCACTTTTTCTTTCACTTTTGGTCTTCGTTTTTTTATGACAAAATTGAGAAAAATGGAATTGAACGCTATTGCGGTTATCTCTTTTGAACGCGATCGGGATGTTGTTTTTATTAAAATATAATATTTTGTTTTTCACACGAATTATTAAATATAATTAATTTTTTAAAAAAATCATATATGATTTTTTAAATTTATTTTTTATAAATTATATGAAAGAAGAATTTACTTATTTATTTAAAATAAATTTAAATCGATTAATATTCGTTGAAAACTAAGCGGTGGAGTTCTAATAATTTCTATCAACTTCAGTGTTATCAAAAAGTTTTTTAAGAGATTATATATATATATATATATATATATATATATATATATATATATATATATATATATATATAATTTTCATATTATACGAAGAAATTTAATAAATTTAAAAGTGAAATTTTTTTTTAATAACTTTATTTTATTTGTTATGGATTAGACTAAATTTAAGGAGTATAGTCGATGATCAAACAAAAGTTTGTCTAATTGAAGTTTTATCATGATTTATTTACATTACAATTGTTCAGGAACCCAGTTGTTTAAACTAGAGTTTTGGATTCTAAAACCCTAATTTTAGGACTATAAAATCTAACTTGTGGTTTAGTCTGTGTACATTATCTATTTAGTCATATACATCACACCTATGATTCTTACTTATTTGATTGTTGGAGTGTTTGCAATTACATCGTCTCATTTGTATAACATTGATCAATCACCACTGTACGTCTTAACCTATCTATGATCTTTTATCATATCTCGATAAGGATTAGTGGCGTACAGTGTGTGGAAAACATACTTAACGTGTTTCAGCATTCTCTTGTTTTCAGACATATGGCCTTTAAAAGACGACATGTGGTGAGCATCGTCGTAAGTAATCAACAATTTCACCAAATCAATGGCAATACAAGAACACCTTTTCTCCAAAGGTTGTTCCGACCTAACCACGAAATCAATAAATCCATCTTTCGACCATATAGATCTAGTGCATTTCATCCTTTGTTTGAGGATGGGAAACCAACAATATATCTAGACATTTGTTGATAACTATACAAAAATAATCACAACTTATTATTGGGCAAGGTGTATGTTTAACTTGGGTTGCAATCGCTTAATGCAATATTCCTTTGGTAGTAGTTGACAACCTTAGAGTCGAATCATCCTGTCAATAGGCAACCATCCTCTTCATCACCTTCTAATAGTCAAATATCCTTAACCAAATCTCTGAAGAGACGTAGTCACGATGATATACACTACCCCTTCCCCTCATCCTTTCAGTATTGTTATTGGATTCTTCCTCAAGTAAGATTGTATCCATACATGTAGTAAGACTCGTTCCTTCAATGTCGATTTTTTCTAACAAGTGGCTTTTTTATATCCTATGAGCAAATTCACTAGCGTGAGCTCTTTGTTGGTTGAAAGCAAACTAGATGATTATTTGTAATGTGTTACCATCACCTAAATAAGCATATATATTATAGGTATGGCAGAAGCTATTTTAGCTTCAATCTTGATTGTTTCTCTGCAAATGGGGTATTGTCTTTCATATTCCACTTGGATATGCCAAACATTCAAACTTGCTAATTCATTTAAGCATAAATGAAACTTCTAAGTTGACATTAAGAATGCTCATTGCTTTCACTTCTAATTCAACATTGAAAATGCTTGTTTCTTTCACTTTTTGGCATATGGAATAGCTAATTATTCCTATAGCTCATATTACTTAAAAAATTGTTCATGAACCAATTTGTTCCAAAATATAATTAATAAACAGTCTTAAGTTTTCTCATATATATATATATATATATATATATATATATATATATATATATATATTAAAAATTTGTAACAGTGGAAGAACAAAAAGGGATAGAAATAAATTGTGAATAGTAGAAAATAATACGTAGTGAAATCAAAAGAGTTGTAAAAATAGGTACTGAAAAATATCTAAAATAAATTCTGAGAAAATTATGCGAGCACGATTACACTACGAACGACCCAAGTCTTTCCTGCAAATCTTTAAAATCTAGCTCTAAGTTGCAAAAACCCCTCAGTGTGAGAAATTAACTACTTTACAGATGGTATAGATTTGCCTAAAATAAAATTCTAAAAACTTGGATGATTCAAAACTGAAACTTAGACATATTTACAGGGTAGAAGCTGATAAGAATGTCTCTGAAACGTGTTGGAGTCATTGGAGAAAAATATGGGAAGTGGGAGAAGCTCGTTCAACTGGTTCTGTTATTTTTTAGGTTCAGAAGCCCATGGCAAACCCCGTGGTCTCATGGCGAACGCCGTGAATGTAAAATGGTGAGAACGTGGGTTTAACGTCCATGGCGAATGCCATGGCCCCTGAGTGTAGGACTTTTTCTTCATTTGCTTTATCTCGTGTTTCTACCAAGTCATGGCCAGTACCATGGCAAACGTCATGGAGGTCGCCACTGGTGCATTTTCTTCATATTTCTTCAACTTTTGTCGTTTTTGTCCTGTTTTTTCTTGTACAGACTCCTACTTGTTAAAAACTTGAAACCAACATAGAATACCAACATAACACAATAAAAACATATAAAATTGACACTTAAATACATAAGGAATAGCAAAGCATTGTTTCTCCTCAAGCAAGTTAGCTAGCATATAATCAATGAAATGCAAGAGCATGATTATAAAGACATAAGGAATAACAAAGCATTGAAATTTCTCATACATGGCTGATGAAAATTATTTTGGCTAGGATCGACTCAATAGGTACTATTGCAACATTAAGGGTATTGTAACAACATAACCTACTCTTGTGGACAGAAGTCTTCCTCATATGCATAATGTTCCCAATCATGCCATTGAATAAAAGTTTTAACTCCCTATTTGTTTTAATACTCTTTTGTTCGGGACAGTCGCATTAAGGCCCTTTATCCCTCCTACAACATGGTAGGTGGTCTGTTAGTGATGATCAAAAATCTTTTTCAAATTTTTACAATTTTGTTTCTTTTTTCAAATATACATTTTTTATTTCTTTTTGTTGGATTTTATTTTGTTGGCTGCATTTTGGTAAAACAATAAGTTCAATAAGTTGTTGGACAAGATGTTGTGACATATTGCTACGACATTGCAGCCCGTGTTGTTTATATTTCTAGAAGATATGTTCTTATTGTTCCATAAGATTTGTTTAGTTACTTGTGGATCAAGCAGCACATTGAAGATTGGATTCTTTGAAGATTTATTTCAAAGCTGGAGAGATAACCGAATATTTGAGTTGCTTGATTGGATGTCAAAACCTTTTGCCTTGCAGTTGAAGATATGATTTGATTTGATATGATTTGATTTGTAGAAGGTTATAGCTAGATTGAATATCCAAGCCTAAGCATTGCGCTGGCTTATAAAAGGAATAACCTAAACTTAATGATAAAGTGTGAAAAATAAGGAGAGGTTATTTTTGCAAGAGTCTTAGGGTTTTGGCAGTCCTTTTAGAGTATTGTTTTTGTGTATGTCACTTATGTATCTTTTGATGCATAAAGTTTGACTGATTGTTCATTGTAAATCACTTATGAGCTTTTAAGAAAATGGTGTATTGTGTGTAATTGGAAGTATGTCTTCTGTCAAGTGTTATAATTGTTGACAATCATACGGGTGTGATTAAGGGAAGTGAGAAGGGGTTATTATATCTAGGAAAGTTCTAGGTAGAAGTTGCATAAGATAGTGATTAGATGATAAGTTATAAACTAGGGTTGTTTAGCTTTGAACTAATATTATCATAGTAAATTTCCTTCATGGCTTGGTAGCCCCCATAGTAGGTGAATTGCACTGAACTAGGTTAGCAGTTGATTATGTATTTTACCTTATGCAATTTACTTCTGCATAATTTATTGTTTTGGTAAAGGTATTATGTCAGCAGATGATGTCTTAACATCTGTCTTGACATTGTATTATGGTGTTGGGACATCAGTCTTGACAACTATTTGAAAGTGACATAATTTTAACTGGCATCAGAGTTGTCACCCTGTTATATTTTTGGGCGAGCTCTATGGAAGATACCTTCTGGTACTATGGACAAGGAAGGATGATACAACAACAGACCACCTTTGTTAGATGGTGCAAACCATGGCTATTGGAAGGTTAGGATGGTAGCCTTTTTGAAATAAATGGACAACAAATTTTGGAAGGCTGTTTTAAAAGGATGGAATTATCCTGTTGTGAAGGACAAAGATGGGAATGAGTCTTTGAAACGAGAAGAAGATTGGTCCAAATAGGAAGATGAATTAGCTCTTATAAATTTCAAAGCCTTGAATGCTCTATTCAATGGAGTGGACAAGAATGTTTTCAAGTTAATTAATACATGTACTGTTGCAAACGATACTTGGGAAATCCTTAGGACAACTCATGAAGGCACATTTAAAGTGAAGATGTCAAGACTTCAACTTCTCGCCGCCAAATTTGAGAATCTAAAGATGAAAGATGATGAGAGCATTCAGGAATTTAACATGAATGTTCTTGAAATAAAAAATGCATTCAGTGCCTTGGGGGAAACGATGTTATAAGAAAAGCCTCTTAGGAAGATTCTTAGGTCTCTACCTACAAAAATTTACATGAAGGTAATAGGTATTGAAGAAGCTCAAGACATCAACAACATGAGAATGAAAAAAAACATATCTATGATCATTTATCATATGTCGATAAGGATCAGTGGCGTACAATGTGTGAAAAACACACTTAACGTGTTTCAGCATTCTCTTGTTTTAAGACATATGGCCTTTAAAATACAACATGTGGTGAGCATTGTCGTAAGTAATCCACAACTTCATCAGATCAATGGCAATACAATAACACCTTTTCCCTAAAGGTTGTTCTGACCTAACCACGAAATTGATAAATCCATCTTTCGACCATATAGATCTAGTGCATTTCACCTTTTGTTTGAGGATGGGAAACCAATAATATATCTAGACATTTGTTGATAACTATACAAAAATAATCACAAGTTATTATTGGGCAAGGCGTATGTTTAGCTTGAGTTGCGATCGCTTGATGCAAGATTCCTTTGGTAGTAGCTGACAACCTTAGAGTCGAATCATCCTGTTAATAAGCAATCATCCTCTTCATCACCTTCTAATAGTCAGATATCCTTAACCAGATCTCTGAAGAGACGTAGTCACGATGATATAGATTACCCCTTCCCTTCATCCTTTCAATATTATTCTTGGATTCTTCCTCAAGTAAGATCATATGCATACATGTAGTAAGACTTGTTCCTTCAATGTCGGTTATTTTCTAACTAGTGGCTTTCTTATATCGTATGAGCAAATTCACTAGCGTGAGCTCTTGGTCGGTTGAAAGCAAAACTAGATGATTATTCGTAATGTGTTACCATCACCCAAATAAGCGTATATTATATAGGTATGGCAGAAACTATTTTAGCTTCAATCTTGATTGTTTCTCCACGGGTGAGATATTGTCTTTCATATTCCACTTGGATATGCCAAACATTCAAACTTGCTAATTCATATAACCATAAATGAAACTTTTAAGTCGACATTAAGAATGCTCATTGCTTTCACTTCTAATTCAACATTGAAAATGCTTGTTTCTTTCACTTTTTGGCATCTGAAATAGTTAATTATTCCTATAGCTCATATTACTTAAAAAATTGTTCATGAACCAATTTGTTCCAAAATATAATTAATAAACAGTCTTAAGTTTTCTCATATATATTTAGGTGCGTTAAGTGTACTGAAAGTGGTATGTTGATCATTTATCCTCACTATTAACTATTATTTTGGCACATCAACAAGAGTCATTCCGATGGCTATGAAAAGTGTTTCCAAAAGGATTATAACCTTCTCCTTAGCTACAAAATATGAGAATATAAGATCAACTGAAAATAATATTTTATTTGCACTTATAAGGATGTCTTTTATTTTTCCCTAGGGTAATAAATGAAATTGTCACCTAGATGAAAGGTAAGGGTTGTAATGGCTCAAGTATTTTGATATTTTATAAAATCTTTTATTAACCTACTTTGTTTTCTTTTTCAAGTTTATATCATGGAACATTAATATTGTATTTGTTAGTTATTGGAGGAAACATCAATTTCATAAAATGATAGAATATTGATACATAATTATATTGATACATGACTTTCATTCATTGGATATCAAACAACACGTCAATTTCACAAACATAACAACAACATATACTAAAATGAGGTGTTAATAAGGTACACAAAATCTAATCATACATTTGTGATGTGTTCCACGAATGTACGGAAATATCAAAGTAATATAAAAGATTGTCGAACCCACAAACACCAATAGTCAACCTACCGTTATCTACTGTCACTTTGTAAACCTAAGGCTATCGGTAAGAGTTTTTTTATTGAAAACGAAATAACATAAACTAGTTAGAGTTAATTGAAACGGAGATCGGAATGTAATTTGTGGGTACCTTCAGAACTTGGATAAATTCAACACTTTACTTTGTTTTAAAAATCATTTTCAGAAGAATCCAAATTTTATGATCGGATACCGCTCTCACACTGCCGCGCTGTCGATTGGTATCTGAATACTTTCACTGTCACATCTGAACGACGATCCTCGCACCATCGACTCTAAATGACTTAGCCAGATAAATTCATTACACAATGCTTACTGTTAATAACATGCATGTCACTTGAATTTCTAAACATAATAATATAATAATAATAAATCAAAAGTAGAAGCAATATATATTAAAAATTTGTAACAGCTGAAGAACAAAAAGGGATAGAAACAAATTGCGAATAGTAAAAATAATACGTACTGAAATCAAAAGAGTTGTAAAAATAGGTACTGAAAAATATCAAAAATAAATTCTGAGAAAATTATGCGAGCATGATTACACTACGAACGATCCAAGTCTTTCCTGCAAATCTTCAAAATCTAGCTCTAAGTTGCAAAAATCCCCTAGTGTGAGAAATTAACTGCTTTACAGATGGTAGATTTTTGCTTAAAATAAAATCCTAAAAACTTGGATGATTCAAAAGTAAAACTTAGACATATTTACAGGGTAGAAACTAATAAAAACGTATCTGAAACGTGTTGGAGTCATTGGAGAAAAATATGGGAAGTGGGAGAAGCTCGTTCAACTAGTTCTGTTATTTTTCAGGTTTAGAAGCCCGTGGCGAACACCATGAATGTAAAATGGTGAGAACGTGGGTTTAACGTCCATGGTGAATGCCATGGCCCCTGAGTGCAGGATTTTTGCTTCATTTGCTTTCTCTCATGGGTCCATTTCTACCAAGTCATGGCCAGTACCATGGCAAACGTGATGGAGGTCACCACTATTGCATTTTCTTCATATTTCTTTCACTTTTCCGTTTTCGTCCTGTTTTCTCTTGTACAAACTCCTACCTATTAAATACCTGAAACCAACATAAAATACCAGTATAACACAATAAATATATATAAAATCGATACTGAAATGTATGTGAATCGAGTCGAATTATACTGTGTATTTTCATGTTATCAAACTCCCCTACAGTTGAACCATTGTTCCTCCTTAAGCAAGTTAGCTAGCATATAATCGATGAAATGCA
Organism: Vicia villosa; assembly: GCF_029867415.1. Lineage (NCBI taxonomy): Eukaryota > Viridiplantae > Streptophyta > Magnoliopsida > Fabales > Fabaceae > Vicia > Vicia villosa. Next base: position 120,566 of record NW_026704956.1, on the reverse strand, counting down.
ACAACAAAATTATAAAGTCATAAGGAATAACAAAGCATCGAAATTACTCATACATGGCTGATGAAAATTAGTTTGGCTAGGATCGACTCAATAGGTACTAATGAAACACTGAGGGTATTGTAACAACACAACCCACTCTTGTGGACACAAGTCTCCCTTGTATGCATACTAGTTCCAATCAATTTCATGGTGTTCGCCTTACTAACTGGATTAACAGTTCATGAATACTAACAATGTCAATTTCTAATTATATTGATACATGAATGAAATAGCTAAGAGACTTATATCCCTAACAAAATAATAATTTAGTGGGTAATTGTATGTGTCCATGCTTTTTTGTTTGCATCAATTAATAAAAATGATAATTTAATTTGAACAATAGAAGATAAAAAAAAATTAAAATTGTATTAACTTTTATTAGCTAAAACAAAACAATTTCACATATTGGTGTGAAAATATTATTTTATTAATTTATAGGTGACATTCATTTTTCTCGAATTTGAACTAGTAACAAACCCGTGCATATGCACGGGTTCTGTTCGGTTACGCGAATTTGAATACATCATTTATTTTAAATAAAAATGTTTTAAAAAAATTTAGATAAATAATTGATTATTTCGTATATAAAAATATTTAGATAAATAATTGATTATTTCGTATATAAAAATATTTAGATAAATAATAGATTTTATAACGTATATCATTTTTGGATTAAAAATATTTAATCATAAACATCATTTCTCATATATAAAAATATTTAGATCAATAATAGTCTTTTTTCGTATACAGTTAACATTTTTGTTTAGGCATCATTTACAAAAATATTAGATCAATGGTAAATTTCGTATATAAAAATATTTAGATCAATAATAATTTTTTTCCCGTATACAATTTTTGAATAAAAAATAATTGAGTCATAAATACCATTTTTCGTAAATAATATATTTTTTCCGTATACAAATATTATTTTTGTCTAGGTATCATTTACAAAAATATTTGGATAAATATTAAATTTTCGTATATTAAAATATTTAGATTAATAATATATTTTTTCCCGTATACCATTTTTGGATAAAAAATATTTGATCATAAATACCATTTATCGTATATAAAAATACTTAGGTCAATAATAAATTTTTTCACGTATACAAACTTCCTTTTTGTTTAGGTGTCATTTACAAAAATATTTGGATCAATAGTAAATTTGATATATAAAAATATTTATATTAATTGAAGATTTTTTCCCGTATACCATTTTTGAATAAAAAATATTTGGATCATAAATAACATTTTTCGTAAATAATAATACAAATATTATTTTTATTTAGGTATCATTTACAAAAATATTTGGATCAATATCAAATTTTTCCCCGTATACTAATTTTGGATAAAAAATATTTGATAATAAATACCATTTCTCGTGTATAAAAATATTTAGATCAATAATATAATTTTTTCTCGTATACAGACCTCATTTTTGTTTAGGTATCATTTACAAAAATATTTGGATCAATAGTAAATTTCGTATATAAAAATATTCAGATCAATAATAGATTATTTTTCCGTATTCCATTTTGGAATAAAAGTATTTGGATCATAAATACAATTTTTTGTAAATAATAGATTTTTTCCATATACAAATATTATTTTTGTTTAGGTGTCATTTACAAAAATATTTGGATCAATATCAAATTTTCGTATATAAAAATACTTAGATCAATAATAAATTTTTTGGCCTATTCCCATTTTTGAATAAAAATAATTTGATCATAAATAACATTTTTCGTATATAAAAATATTTAGATCAATAATAGATTTTTTCCCATATACAAACATCATTTTTGTTTAGGTATCATTTACAAAAATATTTGGATCAATAGTAAATTTCGTATATAAAAGTATTTAGATCAATAGTAGATTATTTTCCCGTATACCATTTTGAAATAAAAATATTTGAATTATAAATACCATTTTTTGTAAATAATAGATCTTTTTCCATATACAAATATTATTTTTGTTTAGGTGTCATATACAAAAATATTTGGATCAATATCAAATTTTCGTATATAAAAATATTTAGATCAATAATATTTTTTTTGGCCTATTCCATTTTTTAATAGAAAGTAATTTGATCATAAATAACATTTTTTCGTATATAAAAATATTTAGATCAATAATAGATTTTTCCCATATACAAACATCATTTTTGTTATGGTATCATTTACAAAAATATTTGGATCAATAGTAAATTTCGTATATAAAAATATTTAGATCAATAGTAGTTTTTTTCCCGTATATCATTTTTGAATAAAAAATATTTGGATCATAAATACCATTTTTCGTAAATAATAAATTTTTTTCGTATACAAATATTATTTTTATTTAGCTATCATTTACAAAAATATTTGAATCAATATTAAATTTTTTTATATATAAAAATATTTAGATCAATAATAGATTTTTTGAATAATTTTTTCCCGATATCATTTTTTACTAAAAAATATTTCGATCATAAATACCATTTTTCGTATATAAAAAAAATATATCAATAATAGATTTTTTTTGTGGAAGAAAGAAGTGAGAAAGTGATGAAAGAGAAAAAAATAGAGAATGGACAGATATTTGATAAGTTTGATAAAATATAGGAGTTTGATTATTTTAATAATAAAATTAAGAAGTTTATGATGCAAAGACAAAAAAAACACAATTTTAATGTGGTGGTAAAAAATCAAATAAGGATATTTTTGACTTTTCCACAATTATTATTTTTCTTATATTATAGATTATTGATAGTTTTTTCTCATATATATATATATATATATACATATATATATATATATATATATATATATATATATATATATATATATATATATATATATATATATATATATATATATATATATATATATAATTTCTCCCGCGTATAAAATTATTTTTGTTTTGATATTTTTTTTATAAATCAATTAATAGTAGATATAGACAATTTTTTTAACAAAAAAGATAAAATCAAATAAAATAATAGAGGAATACAAATAGAGAATTTCTCATTATACCCCTTAATTCTCTCAGCCATCTGGCAAAATTTCAATTATGCCTCTTGTTTCCGTAGATGCACATCCGGAAGCACTTTTTTTTAAAAAAAATTTGTTTCTTTCCGTAGGTACCACTATACAAGCATTAAAAAACATAGTAAGTGTTAGCTTAATTCAAATTATTTTAGTTCAACAATTATTCTGTAGGTACATCTACGAAACATGTTCAAAACAGAGTGTTGCGTAGTTGTACTTACGAAAGAATTCTGCTATATTTTAAAAAATTTCAAAGTATCAAAATATAGTAGATCATAGTAGTGTAATGTAAAGACAATGATATACATAGTACAAAAAAAGAAAACATCGTATAAATCTTCCAAATAGTGTTAAACATAATCAAAATAAAAGTACATCAAACAAGACGAAATGAGTTTTGAACGTTTACTTGTATCCTAACTCTATTACGGGAAAAACTCAAAAATAACTCGAAATCTCGAAAACTTACCAATTAAATTGAGTTTTGAAGATGTTTGAATGCGTTGATTGTTGATGTTGATGTTCAAAGCCGAACTCGAGAGAGAACAACGGAGTTTGGTGAAAGTTTGATTTTTGATGTTGAGAGAGATTGAGAGTTTGAAAATATGAAAAGCGAAGAATGAGGGAGGAGAAGAGTCTGACGTGAATATAAGATCAGATGCTTCTGTAGATGCTTCTACCAAACAAAACAACGTGAAACAAAAAAAATGGTGCTTCCGGAGGTACATCTACGAAAGTAGAGGGCATTTTAGGAAGCCCGCATGGTGCAAGAGAGATCCAAGGGGTGGGGTAAGATATTTTCTACAAATATCACAAGGGGGACCAAACTAAGACCCCTTAAAATTGAATTCTAAGTCTAGGGGTACCATCATTATCAAGTAAGAATCCCCTAAGCACATCCCTATGAACAAAAGAAAATCAAGAAAAACGTCTAAGCTTAATTAAGGCCCAAGCTAGCGAGAATATCAGCAAAAAAATTGGCCTCTCAAAAAATATGAATAATCAAAAAATCAATAGATAACGCGTAGCTCCGACAAATCATCCTACGAGTTTTGAGATTCCTTTATAACTACCTTGAATAAAAGTTAATCACCATTTATGATAAGATTTCATTAAAAGGTTGAATGATCATTAACAATGTGAATTTTGGTAAATGTAACTAAAACTCTATCAATTATTCAAAGAATCATCATCACCGACATCAACTATTCATAGTATCATCATCACCCCATTCATTTTAAAAGACATCCATCACCCCCGTCAACTATTCATATTAAAAGTACATCCATCACCCCATTAACTATTCTTATTGAAATTACACCTATCATTCTCAAACAACCATCACTACTATAAAATAAATATTTCGTAACACTATATTACAACGGTCATTCTGTTAACCATAGTAACAACTTATTTTTGGACTTTTTTTTTGCTATTTACTAAAAGACATTTCACTACGATCGATGTTAACAACCATGATGAAATGTACATAGAGTGTAAGGGTTCGAACCCCAGCACCAACAATTTTCAATTTTTTCGTTATAAAGAGGGTTTGTTTTTATATTTCATCACGGTTCATATTATCAACCATTGTGTAAGGTTTGACATATCATCAAAGTTCTTAATATCAATCATGGTGAAATATTTTACACACACATTGTGAAATATTTTTATATACGAAATATAGTATTTATGATTCAAAAATTATATACGAGAAAAAATTTATTATTAAACTAAATATTTTTATTTACAATTTTTTTTACTATTATGCAGTTATTTTTGCAAAAAGCTTAAACGAAATTCAATTTGAAAAGGAGGGATTATATGAACGTATAACTAATTTAATTTCTTTCTCAATTTAGTCTTTCTAATGTGGCCACTAAATTTTCTAACACGTGAACTTGCTACTTACTGTTTAGGACGACTGAAAAGAGCCATTGAACCAAATTGAAGTATCGAACTCAACCAAATCAAACTAACATACTTAAAATATTGTCTCTTTCTGTCTTGTCACCTTATATTGGAATCCAAAGATTTCTGAAACGTCACAATTATATGCTGAAACAACCCATGCATGCGTCATACGTTTCACCTTTTCTCTGCGCAAAAACCAAACAAAACGTGCTAACCAAGCAACCATTCTCTCAAACTGTGAACTCACCTTATATTCTCCTCTCTCCAATATCCACAAGGTCTTCATGTTCGTTTTCAAGCCTCACAACTTTAAGAACAAGAGTGCAGCAATATGGGTCGCAATCCTAAAGTGTGTACCTCTTGTATTCACAACTGTCGAATGTTTCATCGCCCTCTCCCACCAACCACAACCTCACCTTCCTCTTTCTACAAGTTCATGCTTCGTCGAAGCGATCTCAAACTTCTGGTATATATCTCCATCATCATCTTACTTTCCTTTTCATATGATATATTTCTAACTTGCTTACTTGAACTTTTTCCATTTTTTATATCTGCAGTATCTTCCTCCTAAGCTAAAACGCACTATGTCTGGTTTGGTTGGTAAGAGCTTCAATCTTGAGGATTCAACTGGTAGTAGATGGGATGTAACATTATCAAATGTTGATGATTCTTTAGCTTTTAAGGAAGGATGGGATGTTTTCTCACTGGATCACAAGCTTGAAGTAGGAGATTTAGTGGTATTCAGTAGCATTGACAAACTGAAGTTCGGTGTCAAGATCTATGATGAATCTGTGTGTGAAAGGGTTGATTTTTCTAAAACAAGAATTAGGAAAAAGAGAGATAGAAATGGAGAGTTTGTTAGACAAGATCCAAATGCTTCACTTGTTGACTTGCAAACTGATGTGCCAATGCAAAACCAGCATATGGAGATTGATTTAGGAGGAACACAAAATAATATTGGAGACACATGTTTCATAACAAGCAATGCATATCAAAATGATGCATCCTTTTTAAACAAAGATCCTATGGTTGAAGAAGTGCTGGGTACAGGAGATGCCTCATATGCATCTAAACTTGAGTTGCATGGAAGGAACAATTGTCCAATGGAGCACAAATATCCTGATTTCGTACTAGTAGAAAATAACGAGCACAGGTCGATTAGGTCCAATGGAGAAGTTCAAGAGGGCGAGGGCCAGTTCGCCGCGGGATTAGGTACTATAGTTATCCAAATAACTTCGATTTCATTTTGTAAAGCTATTAGATAACCCGGTTTCTTCTGCACATTTTAGGGAGTGATCATGCGGCGATTTCCAGAGGAAAACATGCCTTGCATGCATTCGAACTTGAAACTTCTGGAAGAAACAATTCTCTTGGTGAATCAGACAAAAATGCATATGAAAAGACTTCAATTTTGAAACATGAAGAATACAAGAAGGGAAAGTCCCTTCTGTCCGAAAAGGAAATTCCAGAGTGCAGTTTTGCTGAAGGTTTAGGTGCTACAATTAACAGAACAGCTCCTTGTTTGTTTTGCTAATAACCTTGTTTGTTTTACTAATCAAGTATTATGATTTTAGGTCAGAGGAAGAAACTGTGTATGAACATAACCCCCAAAAGGCTGCGTGGTTTTAATGATAAATTGTGCGGAACAGGTGCTCTTTTTTTTGTGTTTCTCACTGTCATTGTGGCTGCAAGCATTTGTCTGAACTTGCATCACCTGTTTCTTCCTCACGGATGAATCTGTTCAATTGCAGAGCTGCCAAAGGTTATTAAGGGAAAGCTTAATCAAAATAATGAAGGTCACTTTGAAACTGCCGCCACTGTCTCCTGTGAGGTGCTCACTGATAATGACTGTCTTCTATGAAATTAATCATCCCTATTTTAGCTTGTTTTATACTATAAAATTCATTTTGCCGATTAAATGCTTAATTGATAAACATGCTTTGAATATTGATATTGCTGGTTTTCAGAATTCCAAAGAGAGGTTCAATAAAATATCTAATCTCTTAGATGATTGTATTTACTTAGGTGCGTATTTTCAGTTGATATGTGTTTTTTCTCACAAGAGTCGCATGATTCACCCGACGTAATCATTCAGCTAATACGATTTCAGGTGGGACAAAGGAACTGCCGGTGGAAACGACGCCCAAATTATGCAGTGTCAACGATAAAATAAATGTGACAGGTGTTCTTCTTTGTGTTTCTCACTATCATTATTTGTGGCCGTGTGCGTGCATTTGTCTGCAGTTTCATTAACATGTATGATTGCAGGGATGACAGAGGTTATTAAGAGAGAGTTGAATGAAGATGAAACTTCTGCAACTGTCACTGATAAAGATCATCTTGTATGAATTTAACTTCTCTAGTTATTGTTTTATAGTTACAGGAGCAGAGCTTATGATTTTGTGCCCAGAACTATAATGTCCATTTGTGACCATTTGAACTTGCATGTACTGCAGGAATTGTCAGAACCCTTGCCGTTATCTCGTGTTGGATTAGGATCAAAGACGACGATGGTGGTGATTCTTAAAGATCCATTGACGAGAAAGTGGCCGGTCCTTTGCACTGAAAAAACTTGTTTGAGAAGTGGATGGTCAGATTTTCAAAGAGCAAATAATATTAAAACCGGTGACGTGTGTGTTTTTAAGGTCGAAAATAAGTATGAACACATCGTCGCTGTACATACAGACCACAAGTGATGTTAGTATAGGCATTCACCACAATGTTTAGTTGTTCTTTTGCTTCCTCTTTGCCCTGTGTACTACAATAGCTTCATGTATCAATGAAAACTTAAGAACTATTTAAAATCTTATTACTATTGTTAGTATTCTAGTACTTATTATTTTTGTTCTGGTTTTCAATTTAAGATCATTAGTCCATTCATAACATTTAGACATTTACAGATTTTCTTGTAGTGGTGCTTGTCTGCCATTGAGTAGAGACATTATAAGATGTTACTTTTTACTTTAACTATATTTCAAATGTGCTGCCATTATAAGCCTACAATAACATGTAACAATACATTTAGCACCTAATATAAGCATGAGTTCTAGAACCAAAAGTGTCCTAAAAGTCAAAAATTGACAACCAAACCAACCACAAAACTTCAAACATTTTCCACTACTGGGTCAACACTTGTGGCAGTGGCAGACACTTGGTTATGCTCTTTGGTCACCATTTTTCTCATTTTCCCCAACCAACTTATGATACTTGCAGCATAGTCAAAAAGACTGAGAGCAACATAAAGACCAATACCAGCAACAATCCCATTTGCTATGGAATAAGTCAGAGGCATTAAAATCATTATAGCAAAAGCCGGAACCGCTTCCTTCACATTACTCCAATCAATATCCTTCACAACTTTCATCATCGTCACCCCAACCATCACCAACGATGGACCTATAGCCCACGGAGGAACACTCGTCAAAAGAGGAGTAAAAAACAACGACAAAAAGAAAAACAGCCCTATAAACACAGCAGTTAGCCCCGTCCTACCACCTTCCCTCATCCCAGCCGACGATTCAACAAATGTCGCAGTCGTCGTAACACCTAAAGCCGACCCAGCAATAGTGCCGGCCGCATCAACAATATAAGCCATATATTCACCTTCGAAATTCCCTTTCTCATCAACAAACTCTCCGATCTCAGCCATAGTATACATTATACCCGTCATCGCAATTACATCAACATAAAACAAAGTAGCCAAAGCCTCCCAAACCTCCCTTCTATTAAAATCACTAAACTTAAAAACCCATGCAGTTGATTCAATCTTATGAAAATCAACAATTTTCTTAAAATAATCAAAATTCCCATTTCCAACCAATGTATCAGGAAAATAAGTGACCTCAGTATGTCTAAACCATGACACAAAAGTCACAAAAACAATCCCATAAATCATACTCCCTTTCACATTCTTCATCAAACCATAGCTTGTAATAAGAAACCCTAAAACCCCAAGCCAGAACTTAGGACTTTGTAACTTCCCACCCAAGCAAGCCCCAGTTTCAAGGTCAACATTCTTACAAGCAGTAATAGTAACCAAATTCGAAGCATCAGGCCCAATAAGCCCAACACCTTGGTTACTCTGTAAGCCCACAAAAGCAATAAAAAGCCCAATCCCAGCAGCACAAGCAAGCCTAACAGACTGAGGTATAAGCTTAGCAAGCTTCCCTCTTAAACCAAAAACAGAAACAAATAGAAAAGCACAACCTTCCACAAAAACAACCGTAATCGCGGTTCGATAATCCATCGAACCGCTTCCATGATAACCAACAAGGTTAAACGCCAAGTAAGCATTAGGCCCCATACCAGGAGCAAGGCCCAAAGGAAGGTTCGCTAGTAAGCCCATAGCGATAGAAGAAACCATGGCGGATACAGCAGTTGCAACCACCAAGTCATTTTTAGTTTTCGCGAGACAAGTTTCGTAACCGGCGTTTGGCTTTAACGTGCAGTCTGGTGTGGCCGGGGGAGAACAGTCGGCGACCGAGCATGTTCCGCCGGAAGCGGTTAGGATGGTGGCGTTGACGGTTATGATGTAAGCCATGGTGAGGAAAGTGGCGGTTGCGGCACGGAGTTCTTTGGTGAAACATGTTTTTCTTTGGTTTAACTTGAAGTATGTTCCTATGAAGCTATTTGAAACGGTGTCGTTTATGGTTTTTTCCATTTGAGAAAATACACTGCATGGTTTTCCTCTTCCCATGATCAGAAATATTAATAACTTAGAATTTTTATGATGAAATGTGATATGAAGAAGAAGAAGAAAAGAGTGATGAAGTTGGTGAATATGGTTTGCATAGATTAGTACTATGGCTACTTATATTTATATTAGTTTTGTTCTATAGTTGCATTGAGTGAGTGAGAGGCTACCAACTACCACTAGTAATTACTTTTGTTTTAATTAATATTCTATAAATATATTTGTATGATATGATATAGGAAAGAAAATATTTAATAATGCTAAATTTTCTAAAATCAATATATTAGTTCATTTGACCACGTTGTTATAACATAATATTTTCCCTTTTTTTTTTTTTTTATGATTTTGGATTATATATTCATGTTAATTGAGTTATGAACTTAATTTTTTAACCATGATTAAATTTGTTCGTTTGAGTATAAACTTTTTATAAAAAAATTTCTTCTAATTAAAACATGATATATATTTTTGTCCCGTCCAATGCATTATGCTTGCAGAAAGTTGGTTATGTTTATTTCTCAAAGCAAACGGTTGTTTTTATATAAACATGACTCTCACGGTTTCTCGTATAATTGAGCCTATGAAATTATAACTAATTACAACTGTATATGAATGAGCTTAATTACCATAACTCTAAATAACTAAAACATCAAAATATAATCAGATTTATCTGATTGTAAGGATAAGAATAGGTGCTAGTTGTCAAATATATATATATATATATATATACAGGCCCGGCCATTCCCAGGTGCAGCAAGTGCTGCAGCACTGGGCCCCAATTTTTGGGGAGGCCCATGTCAAATTCAATCTTCTCTTTTATTTCTTATAATTTTCTCTTCACTTTTACTTTTCTCACTTAATTACTTGTCTATTTTTTACTTTTTACTATTTGCAGTATTAACATAGATTGAATACGTAGATAATAAAGTAAGCCAAATACTTGGGAGTGCCATCAAAACACTTGATGATGAATAAAACACATAAATTTCATATATTGAATATCGTGTATTCAATTTTTCATGAAAGCTAGAAATGATTTGTTTTAAGACAAAAGTGTATATAACTATATATTTTAGTTTGATTTAGTGATAAAGAGATAAACTAGTGTTTTTGAGTGAAATAAATATAATTAATTAGTAAATAGTATTATTTAAACTTTAAAGTTTTAGAATGAGACAACATTTCTTTAGAAAAGATAAAAATTCGATTTTTTTTATCGAAATCATTTGATAGGACTAAGTTTTTGTTTTATTTCAAAGCTCGATAATTAAACAAATTTTCTGTCATTTTCACTCCAACCTAATAATACATTAATTCAAAAAAACAAAAAGATTTAATTTGTCTATTTATCATTATTTAAAAAATATATATAACTCAAGAAAATCAACAATGCTTTATAATGGGTTGGTTTTCCCCAGGTGGAGTACCACTGGCTCCAAATTATGAGGGACTCAATTATTTTTTTCAATTACAAAACTAATAGATTTTAAATTTATTTGTTCAAAAACACATACGAAATTATAATTTATTTTAAAAATATTTATTATTTTATATATGTTTTTTAAAAGCAGATATAAAATTATATATTTTTTAATTTAGTCCTATTTTATAAATTAGAACAGGGCCTCCAAACTGATTGGGCCGGCCCTATATATATATATATATATATATATATATATATATATATATATATATATATATATATATATATATATATATATATATATATATATATATATATATATATATATATATATATATATATTACTAGATATAGCTTAATAATTAGTTAATTAATAAGATATAGGAAAACAACTATGTATCGGATAAGAATGAAATATTCAGTAAGTTAAATTTTCTAAAACATATTTTTTCATTTGACCATGTTGTTATAACATAATATTCTCGATTCTGGATTATATATCCATGTTAATTTGGTTACGAAATTAATTTTTTAAATATGGTCAAATTTTTTTCTTTCTAATTAAAGCATGATGTATATTTTTGCCTGTCCAATGCATTATGCTTGTAAAAAGTTTTTTTTTTTGGTATTTTAAAAATGATAAGAGAAGAAAAAAAACTTATAAAAAAAGAGTGTGTGTATTATAGGTGGTTACGTTTATTTCTCAAAATAATCTGTTGTTTTTATACAAATATGGTTCTCATGATTTCTCCTATAATTGTGCCTATGATATTATAACTAACTACAACTATATGGATAAGCTTAATTACAATACATCTGTAAATAACGAAAATATCGATACATAATTAAATTTGTCTAATTATAAGGATAGGTCCTGGTTGTCAAATATAACTTAATAATATGCTACCAAATAAAGCCGAATAATTAGTTAATAAGATATAGAAAAGCAAACATACATGTATTGTATAAGAATGAAAATATTTTTGTCAAAAAAAAAAGAAAAAAAAGAATGAAAATATTTAATAATGCTAAATTTCTTAAAATATATTTATTCATTTGACCACGTTGTTATAACATTAATATTCTCCTTTTTTTTACGATTCTAGATTATATTATCCATGCCAAATGTAGCTTATTAATTAATTAATTAATTAATTAATTAATTAATGAGATATTGGAAAACAAATATACATGTATTGTATAAGAATGAAAATATTCAATAATGCTAAATTTCCTAAAATATTTGTTCATTTGACCACGTTGTTATAACGTTATATTCCCAGTTGTTCTTTTACTATTCTGGATTATATATTCATGCTAATTTGGTTATGAAAATAATTTTTTAAACATGATCAAATTTCTTCGTTTGAGTATAAACTTTTGGTAAAAAATAATTGGTAAGTGTATAAAAAAAATGAATTGTTTCCTTTTTAGTTGAGAGTCGGGATATTTATAGGCACATTGGGTCTTCGATAGGGTGAAGGAAGAGGTCAATTTATATCTTATGGATTCAACCATGTTTCTGAAAATTTGATCAAATCATAGGAGCGAGTCGAACTAGTCTCCCTTAATAATAAGAGAAGCCAACACTAACTTATTATATGGATCAACACGTTAACCATAATCCACGTATTTAGTATTGAACCTCATTGTCATGAAGCACTGAGTCGTGCAATATGGATCTTCTAGCCCGCCTAAACCATTGTGCCCATTAGTGGACCTGGGGCCATTATGGCTTAATTAGGTTCATAAAGATTTGGGACGACCTTATTAAAGGTGATTTGGGTTTTCCCAATGTACAGTTCCTCAAACACAAGGTTTGAAAGGTAGATGTGATTAAAAGGTTATACATAAAAAAATTGGTGATCCTCTAAGATGGTCGCTTTGAGCCTTTGTTTGGTAGAAATCTCTCAAACGAAAATTAACATGCATTTTAAAAACATATTTTAAGTTATATATGAATTAAAAAATAAAATTATTTGGATTAAAAAAAACTTGTTCTCATTTAATAAAAAAAATTAACAAGCATTTTAAAAAGTAATTAAACATATTAATATCAATTATACATCCGTGTTTAACATGTATATAAACCATGTTAAAATAATGTATATAAACCACAAACAGGAGAGTCAACTTAAAATTGAGCATTTTTCAATTTTATGTAGTCACTAATTTATGTATGTATATTTTTATTAAATACTTTTATTTGTATTTCTTGTAATTGTCTCTTTCTAATAATATATATTTTTATTTATAAATATAATATAAATCTTTATTTTAACTAAATTCTGGTATTATTAAATTTTAAAAAAAATAAAAATAAATAAAAAGTACAGAGAGAATGTTCATGAACAGAGTACAAATAGAAAAAGAAAATCAAAATAAAAAAATTTTCAAAACACATTACACAAATATCAATGGTACAATATCAATTCAAAGTAATTATTTATCACTATCAACAACTTTGTCTACTCTTATCAATTCAATGTTTATTCACTCTTATTTTTAGTTGTATTGTCTATTCACATTCTACAATATAATATCAATTATCAATATAATTTAAATAGGGACTCACAAAAATCTGACATATCGCATGTCATATATTTGTCTCTTTTCACACAATTTATTATATTATGGGACAACTTCTCTACCCATCACAAATAGTTGGGTAATGTACCTCCAACCAATCATATGATTCCATCTCATTTAACACATTTAATTATTTATTAAAATACTACAAATGTTTGTTGTTTTCAAAGCATTTTACAAAGGAGTTAAACTTACCCAATTTTTTGAGTTGGGTAGATAAGAATTCACCATTATATTAACTTATCTAACACTCTTCTCCCTCTTTTATACTTTTTCACACATTTTTTCATAAGTCCTTATTTTATTTATTTATCACTTTCAATTATTCATAGTGTGGATTCTACACCTCTCTCTCTCTCTCTCTCTCTCTCTCTCTCTCTCTCTCTCTCTCTCTCTCTCTCTCTCTCTCTCTCTCTCTCTCTCTCTCTCTCTCTCTCTCTCCACATTTCTTCTTCCACTCTCCCTTTCTTTTATCTCTATCAATAGTGTTCTTCTCTACACTCACACGCCACAATTCCTCATTCTCTTTTAATTTGTAAATCTTAAAGTTATTTTAATTTTATTTTTGTTTTAGTACTTTTATAAATTAAAAAAATTAAATCAAAAATACTTACTTTATTCTATATTATTAGTGACATATATTTTCAATGTTTTTTATATAATGATATAAAATATAATTATATATAATTTTGATCCTATTAAATTGACATATTGAATTATTGTGAAAAAATCTTCAAATAATTCCTCAAAATTCAATTATTAAAATAATTATTTGATATTAACAACTATTTAATTATTATTGTAATAATAAATTATCATTGAATATATATGGTACAATTATGTAGACTACCATGAACAATTACAACACTCTTAATTATTAGTTAAATGCAATAATACTACAATTATAAAAATTTAAATTTTAGAGTTAATATAATAATAAATTTTATAAATAACACTCTTTAAGACTATTTGAAAAGTTGTAAAAGTAACGAATTCTAGACATACTCGAAGTTTGAGTTGATTCCTGCAAGTTCAAGGAAGGCACAATATCACTAAAACATAAAATTCCACCTTCCAAAATAAATAAAAAATCATATGATGATTAATAAACTAATACAACTTCTTAAATCTTATAAAGATAAAATTTTCAATAATCAACGACAAACACAAGAAATTATAAACATAAAGCGAGAGCAGCATCGCAAACCAATTACAAATATGCAAAAATAAATTAAATCAAAACTTGTTGACATTAGAAAATCAACCTCCCAAAATAGTATCAACACAAAAAGAAAAGGAAAAAATTGTATTCATATGTACTTTTAAGATATTTATTTCTTTAAAAGAAAATCAAATATTTCAAAATAAAACATATGTTTAATCACACTAAGAGCAAAAAAAATACATAAACACTATAGGAAAGTTGAGTGTATAGTAACGAAAAGGAAGTATTTGAAAGAAGTAGTAGCCACGTGGACAACCTAATTGATGAGTACTCGTTAAAAGGACAAATTAAAAATTTCAAGAAGATCTATCTTTCTTATATGAAGATTACACTATAAAACAAATATATTATATTTATGATATTTTAATTATTTAATAAATATAATTATATGAATCGTTTTGATTAAATAGATTTATCATAAATATTTATTTTCATGTTTGAAAGTAATTTTTTAATTTTTGAATTTTCACAACTGAAATCTAAAGTTCGTTTTGGATTTTAAATTAGTAACATAAATTATCTTAGTTTTTAAATTTATTTATAAATAAAGCAGAATATTACTTCAATCGGAACTTAAATTTTAAAATTATCTATAAAAACAAAATCTAAATTTTAAAATATAAAAATTAAATGATTATGTCATAGCCATAATATTTTTGAAAGGAAATAAGAACAACTTATTCTAGATTCCTCGATGATTTCGTTTTGAATTATCAATTAATATAGGGAAGGGCAAGAGTACGAGACAATAAAGTTAGCTTGAAAAATCCAAAATTAAAATCTAAAAGAGATCAGATAAATTATATAAAAAATGAGATCAAATAATATATTTTTATGCAATCCGCATGTGGAGGAATCTTATGTCTTTTTTGTATTATCATTATCTTATTAACAATATTTGCTTTATTTGTAAAAGAAGTACTTATTTAAAGCTAATGTTAAAACTTAGTGCAAATTTTAGTTATAACTATGCTTATTAAATTTTGTAAATTTCAATTCAATGTAAAATTTTATAATCGTTAGAATGTAAAATTTTATCATTGACTTTTATTTACACTTAAAAAATAAATAAAATTATTGTCGTCAAATTTAAGGTCAGTCAAATTCTCCTAAACCAAATACGAGATATTCTATTTTTTCACAAGTTCACATAATATTACGAATCGTGGAAATGTTAAACTCAGTTAAAATATTGTGAAATTTGGCAATTTGATATTTCACTCGTGTCTCATATTTAAAGTGTCAATGACAGAAGAAACTATGACCATATAAACATGTTTTAAAGAGGGAATGTACACATGAATAAAGAAAATGAAATATATTTGAGAGATAGGAAAGTTTACACCGAATGTTGGGCGCCATGTACTCCTAACAACATGAAGAGTCACACGTTACCCGTGCAAATAGCCTAGTGAGACTAGATTATGTATACTTCAAAAAGAATACATGCAATCAATCAAACAAGTTATTTACACATTTTTTTCTTGTATCTTTCATCTTAATTTTACATTTGGGGATTTCTTAGTTCAATATCTTAAAACACATCTAACTTTGTACTTAATTCTCTTTAGAGAAGTTAAGAATCCATAGTCGGTGGACAAATTTATTTCATCAGTATGATCGCTTGAAGCAAACTAGAGTCACACTTGAGAGCTATTAGCCAAAATTTTGACTAACTTTCAAGTTCGACAATAAATTGGAACACCCAGTGAGACACTACAGCCAAATTCGATGAAAAATTCAATTCAACATATCACTACTATGATTGACATATGCACTTATGTTATAGTAGAAGCCTCTTTAACATGAATCAACCATCATAATGAGCATCCAAGAAGTCAGACCAACACACACCTAAAAACTATCCACTAACATTTGTAATGATAATATTTACTTCCTTCCAATGTTTATGGAAACACGTCGGTCAATCCACCAGAACAAATAGTGCTTATGGGTGCATCTTTTATCATACAATTGATCGACACGGGACAAATTGGTTTGTTGCAAATTTCACTTTTTAAAAGACTATGTAGACAAACTATATGTCCTTTGGTGGATGATTGATTCAAATATATCAAGACCAATCAGTCGTTATGTTGGTGAATATACATGAACCACAAATCCATTACCATTATTATGCCACAGTGGTACAAGGACCCTTGTGAGAAACAATTTTGAGATGAACTAAGAGCATGAGTGATGGATCACTCTACCTCAGACTCAAATTCAATATGGCTTATGGCCCTTCACTCCATATAATATTTGGTGCTACAATCAATAGGTCCTTTGGATACACCTAAAAACCATGAATATGCCTATGCATAGGAAGTTTTATCTTGAGTGAGTGCATATATTTGTGCCTTTTTCCATGGTTATAAAACTCATAATTTTTGTTATTACAAATGATTGACAATATTTTATAGGCAACATGTGAAGCAAGCTATTCTGCCAAGATGTGAGACATTCTATCCAGTGTTGTAAAAACTGGACCGGACCGGCCGGTCGGACCGGTTGGACCGGGAACCGGACCAGTAACCGGTCTGGTCCAATGCATGGATCGCTCTCGCCGTTAAACCGGTGTGAAATGGTGAAAACCGGGTCAGACCGCTAAACCGGCGGTTTCTATAAACCGGTGGTTCAAATGTTTTTTTTTAAATTAAAGCAAAACTTAGAAATTAAAAACAAAAATCAAGAGACTGTTCATGTTCATCACTCACCAGCATCGTTGTTCACTGTTGGAAACCTAAAAGTTGCGCCCAAAAATAATCCTCGTCTCTTCGTCGTTTTGAACCGCAGCACCGCGCCGCTATCTTCTTCCCGCCGTCCCCTCGCTGTTTCGAATCGCAGCACCGCGTCGCCATCTTCTTTCACGGTACAATAGTTTTCATCTGTCCTTTTCTTATGTAGGCTTCTATAATATGTTAATAACAGTGCTTAGACTACCTTTGATTTTTGTAATCGTTATTTTTCATCTGTACAATTTTCTCTCTTTCTGCAAAATGAACAAATATGAATATCATGTGCCACTTTACTTTCCCTTTCAACAATCAATAATACCGGAGTATTAAACTATAAAATCAATCTTTGATTCTTAAAGCTAAAATGATCAATTTAGGGACAAGTTAAGTTGTATATCTGAACCTGGTATTGTTAAAGCCAAGCATTGTATTTTTATTTAATATGACACACAAATGCAGACCTAAATAGTTTTAATTTTTAAATATATATGCATTATACCCAAAACCTTATACATACCTTGGGGCTAGTAATATCCTCAAAAATTCTAATACCTGAAACCACAAATAAAAAACTAATCATGTTGTATAATATACTTTTAGTCCTTTGATTATAGTTTTACAAAAATTTAACTTACTTGTAGCAAGTACTTCATTCAGTATCAGCTTATTTGTGATTAATTTAGATTTATTATGCTTTGAGTGTTATCCTATGCTCTACTCATTTTATTTTTTGATCATATTGTCTCTTTGTTTATATTATTGCTCTAGTTTGCCATTTACAGTATAATATACTTTTAGTATAATATACTTCTAAGCTGAATTTTAAGCTAATCAATTCCAAATTCCAAATTAATTTGATAATATCGATCGGTGAATTCATATTGCAGAGCCTATTTGATTGCTCAGAATTAGATTATACATTTTCTTTGTTAGGAAATGTCATAGATAGATGGTGTATGAAATATGGACATATATATAACATGCGTTTAATGTTACCACTAATCATGTTTGTCAGTTTTCTTTAGATGTGAGTTTGAAATCTCTATTTTGGTTTGTTCTCTGTCAATTTTCTGAAACGTGTGGTGTGATATACTAGAAGTTGTACATAAAACTAGAAGCTTAAAATTCTACTAGAAGCTTCAAGTGCTACTAGAAGTTGTATGTGAGATTCTATCTAATTTACAATTAGACTAATTAGACTTTGTTTGCAATTAGATTTTGTATTTTGTACTATTTTTTCATGTGTGATACTTATGTTTAAATTTGAATTGAATTTGTGATATGATATTTTCCAAAAATTTAAGTGCTAGTTATATTTTTTTAGAGATTAACTGACCTGGTTCGACCAATTTTATACCTATATAGTTTGATTATAATGACAGGTTTAATCCGGTTTTATCCGGTTTGATCATGCGGTTCGACCAGTGACCCAGTGGTTCGACCGATGAACCAGTGACCCAGTACCCTCACCGGTTTGATGACCGGTCCGGTTTTTAAAACATTGATTCTATCTCTATGTAATCAAGACATTTAAGTAAGAAAGCAACTGTTAAACATAATGTCCTTCATATTGTGACACATCATATCACACTCTAGGTTGCTTCGCACACATGATAACTTGAGTAATTCTCGTGCTTTTAAGGATTTGTTCCCTTTTATATTTAATCAAGATTTAAATTTAGTACGTGTTTTGGATTACAAAAGTTTTATTCATAATCGCTTTTAGAAGGATTAAATTTGAGGAGTTCTAATTTGTTCAAGATTTAATCAATCAAAGCTTCCTAATCAACATTATTGAAGATTGAGTTCTTTCATTTTTTAGAAGCTCAGCCATGTTCAAGACCTAAACCCTAATGGGCTTTGGAGATGGACATTTGATGTTATTTAAGGAGGCACTCTCCATTATGAAGACTCAAACCTTGCATAACTAAGTTTGGCATGTTAATTTGTTTTGAGTCTAGTGTTTGTTTGTGTAATACATTATTTATGTGTCTTATTCCTAAGTTAGGATAATAGAGTATTTGAGTTGTAATATTCCATCATTCGTTTACGTTTTTCTTTGTCCAAACACATGGAAGAGTGTTTGAGTGAAAGTGAGAGGGGTCTCAGATTCACGGGGAGTCCTGAATCGAAGTTCACGAGTAGTATTAGAAAAAGAGACATTAAACTAGGAGATTTCTAATTAGACTAATTTTTACTTCTGACTATTAAGAGTGAAATTCCTTTCACAGGGTTAACACCCTTCAGACGTATGTGGTTTTTCAGCGAACTAGGTTACTATTTCCTATGTTATTTAGATTCTGCATTTATTTTGTCAGTTATGCATTATATGTGTTATACACATTATGCATGACATCTTGTTATCTAGATAAAATAATTGCAATTGGCATCATATCGGGCATCCTATTTTGGTAGGGTGAGCGCCAATGCTTCTATATATTATGTTAAAATGGACAATGCTAAAGAAAGAGGATCTGTAAATTGGCCACCTGTTCTTGATGGCATAAAATACGATTATTGGAAATCTCACATGGTTGTCTTTCTCAAGTACATGGATTGTAAAACTTGGAAAATAGTCATAAAAGGATGGACACCTCCAAAGGTCACATATGAAGGTGGCACAGAATCCTTGAAGCTTGAAAGTGAGTGGTCAAAAGAAGAAGGTGAAGAAGAACATGGTACCTCCAAGAAAGCTTGGTAGACTCTCCAAACTGCACATAAAGGCACCTCCAAGGTTTGCATGTCAAGAATGCAATTCCTCACTACACAATTTGAAAATTTAAGGATGAAAAATGATGAAATCATTGTTGAATTTAATGTTAGTATTTGTGACATTACTAATGGCTCCTTTGCTCTTGGTGAAAAAACATCTGATGAGAAACTGGAAATAAATATTCTTAGATCTCTTCTTAAGAGGTTTGATATGAAAGTCACAGTCATTGATTAAGCACGAGATGTAATTACTATCAAAGTAGATGATCTTATCGGCTCCCTACTTGCCTTTGAAATGGCAAACATTGACAAATAAGAGAAAATGATCAAAGGCGTGGAATTCAAAGATGATGTTGAAGATGAGGAAAAGCAAGTAGAATAAGATATTGATGATAACCTAGCCGATTTTATTGTGCTTTTGACAAAAATATTTGGGAAGGTCATGAGAAGACTTGATAGGAGACAACAAATTCCAAATACAACCTACCTACCAATACTAAAGGCCTCAATCCTCAATGCAAAGTTAAAGAATGAGATAAACAAAAAAAGGAAAGGTAATCCAATGTCATTAATACGAGGGATTTGGGCACATTCAAGCATATCGTACCAACTTCCTTAGGAAATAAAAGAAGGGATACGCTACCACATTGTCAGATGAAGAATCAAATTATGATAGTGAAAGCAAAAAAGCCAACAATGTGGTTTCTTTCACAGCTCGTGTAAGATCCAAGGTCACTATGCATAATGGTGGGGAGTCAAGTGATGAAAATATTTTTGATGAAGATCTTGCTGAAGCTTACAATTTGTTGTACCTTAAGTGGAAAGAATAATGCATATCTGGTGAAAAACAAAAAGAAAAAAATATTAAAGTTCTGCTTCAAGACAAATCAAATCTTACAACCACCATTTCCGAATTAAAGGAAGAAGTTAAACACTTGAACACCAAACTTGAAGGTATGACCAAATATGTCTGTATATTAAATTCTTGTTCTTAAACTCTTGATGAATTTCAAGGGGGTAGACAAGACAACAAGAGATATGAAAGGAATTGGGTTCAACTAGGACCTTTTGAAATCAAAATCTAAGTTCGTCCAACCTGACAAATAGACTGAGTTCACCTGAAAAACAGACCTTTTGAATTATACGACATTATTACTAGCACACTAATGTGTATATCAAAGATTCATGGGTGTGTTTCTGCTGTAGTCAACAAGTAAATATAAGACATTTTTGCTACAAATTGTATGGTATACCATACTCCCATTATCACCATCTTCCTATCAATAACACTCTTAAAGATGTTTGCCCTTATGGAAAGCCAAAGAAGTAACTACAAGTCACAATGCTTGCACTTTCTTAAGAGCTTCCTCTCATGAAGATTGATACTTTGACATTGGCTTCTTTAAACACATGATTGGGGAAATAATTACTTGAAAGATCTAGATTACATATGCCTCCTTAGTCTGAAAGATGTTCTTCTAGTCGAAGGTCTCACTGTAAATCTCATCATCACCATTAGGTGGAAATGACAACAACAACACCACCATTAGATTGCAAGAACAATAAAATGTTTAGTTCAAAGCTGGTGTTAGAATAATAATGATACAGAACCTTGAAGGATTCTTAACTAATTAATAAAACTTGAAGATTTTTCAGTCTTGTAATCCATCTTAAAGAATGATGTTTATGAGTTTGGAGTAGTTGTAGATGAGTTAGATTTAAGGTACAACTTAATGAACGAATGCTTTTATAGTTAAATATGGGTATCTAACCCCTTGGTTAGTAATGAAACTGAAGGAGTAAATCGTTTAATTTTTAAATATAAAATAAAAAATAAAAAAGGCGCCACTTTTAAAGAAATAAAAATATAAATTGCAGTTGTTGGGATTTGAAGCATGTCCCCTAAATTAACTTTCCTCTCAGTTATCTACACAAATCGAGGGAATAAATGGTATTTATTTAAAAAAAATAAAATGTGGCATTGTCATACCCCAATTTTTGACCCTAAGATCATACATCATTTGCATTTCAATCATCAATCAAGATCACAATCTTGAGGTATCATTTTTCCTTTGAGGGGAATTATCAAGCACCTAATTTTCTTTAATTTGTTTTATACTAACCCAAATACCAAAAACATTGCTTTGTTTCTTTGTAGGCTTTTGTTTTGTAGGTACCAAGCCAAGACATGCAATAAACAAGGCATTTTTCACATTTTTGACTGATGAAATCGATTTCCCTACTGGGTAAATCGATTTCCCTGCAGCAATCATCAACAAAATCTCATTCTGGACAGCATGGAATCGATTTCCCTCCTGGGTAAATCGATTTCCCTAGTGTATTTTGCGCCAATTTCTCTTCTGGAACAGAGTGAAATCGATTTCACTCCTGGGGAAATCGATTTCCTTAAGGCGAAATTCAAAAAAATATAAGGAGGGAAGCTTGACATCATTTTGGCACCTTTTTATTTGATCATTTTACCAATTTTCCACCTCATCAAAATTAATCCCTTCATTAAACCCACTTAAACCTCATTTTACCATTTAAATACCACTTTAATCACCAATTAAACACAAGTTAATTACCAAATGCAAAAAGACCAAACTACCACTACTCTTGCTCCAATTCTATAAATAGAGGCCACTACTCTCTCATTTCTCAAGCTTTGAGAGCCAAAAAACCCCTTGCAATTTCTCTCCTCATCCCTACCAAATTCACCAAAGCTCTTTGTTCTTTCATAAAGTTTGTGAGTCACACCTTGAACCTCACAAACTTTGAGCTAAACCACCATCTATTTCACTCTTTTTTCTTCAATTGTTGAGAGATCAAGATTTGTGTTGGTGATTCTTGAAGTAGATCTAAGTTTTGTTCAAGATTTGGTAATTTTCTTCATCCTTTTTGTATATCACAATGTGATTCTTTGTTGTTTGTGTTCAATGCATCTTTGATGCTATATTGGTGCTATTTGTTGGTGATTTGATGGAAAATTCGTGCTCTAATTGATGTGTGATCATAAGGTGTTTGTATATTTGTTCAAGTCAAGTTTCATGCCTTTAAATGCTGTTTTTGCTGAAATTTACACTGAGGAAATCGATTTCCTTAAGGCTGAAATCGATTTCCTGCTGAACGTAACTTGTTTTTTTGAAAACTGCACTATGGAAATCGATTTCCCCCTGCATGAAATCGATTTCCAGCAGGCAGAATGTGGTTTTTTGCCTTTTTTGTGTTTGTTTTGGCTTCCTTCTTCCTCCACTTCATTAATATCATTGGATCTAGGGTGTTGATAGGTTTGAAGTGACTTAATCCACCAAAAATGGATGAATGTTATTAATGATAGTGTGAGTTGATTATCTTTTATGTTTTCATTCTTATTTTCATCTTACTTTCTTTTGATCGATGAAAGTCTTGACATCTTGAGAATTCTATGGATTCTTGATGAAGACTAGATCAATTTGTTTCCATTCTTATCTCTTTCTTCTTGTTTTCTTTTGATCGATGAAAGTCTTAATATCTTGAGAATTCTATGGATTCTTGATAAAGACTAGATCATTTCTTCTTCTCCTTCTTATTTCTTTTGATTGATGATCTTGATACATGGAGAGTTCTCCTACATTTGTCCCGACTCGATAAAAGATCAAATATGGAAGAGAATTGTATGCGGTTGATTTATGACTTATGGAAATTTATCGTGTAGTTGCTATGATTTTATCAAGCTTCTGATAAGTTTCCATTGACCTTAAATCCGAGTACATCATTCACTCACCATCGATCTTCATTACTAACTTTGATAACATACTTGACAAGTTTCAAGATGGTTATCTTTAACATCTAACAACTAACTTTAATTTCCGCCATTTATTATACCGCTCTTTATATTTCTCGCTTTATCGCTTTATTTTATCATTTCATCATATTTACATTCCACCATTTTCTCTTTGTCCATTTGGACGTTTATAATTCCGCTATTTTCTCTTTGTCCACTTGGACATATGTTTATGCTTCCGCTATTTTCCTTTTGTCCACTTGGACCATACTTTACTTTTATGCTAAGACACTAATAAACAACCAAAATCTAAAAAACACATAAGGCTCTCTTTTGGACTATTGGTTACTATCCCTAGCATTTTGGAGATTCGGACTTATGGACCTAGTGCTTCTGGACTCTTATTCTGTTATTACTCTGCTGTTATTCTGTCTGTCTGGCATTGGATTGTTGTCTGTTTGTATGTGCAGGTATTTCCTTGAAAGCCCTTGATGGTTAATTCCAAGGCATTGAGATAAGGATTTTACCCGAAAACAGCCGTTACTCTGCCCGATTTTCGTCAGAATCTTAATGTGCTTAATGCAAAGTGGTGCTAAGATAATAAGTCCATCTGGATCCCCCAAGTGTTAATGTGCAGGTATTGATAATTCCAAAGGATGGGAAATCTACCTTGACTCTTAATGTCAAGTGTTGGCTTCTTATTTCGGTTAGACCGTTCTTTTCCTTAGCTTTTATTTTACGCAATAGGATAGCCTCTTCATCTCCTCCCACTTCTTAAATTTTCAAAATCTTCTCCCTTTTTCAAAATATTCTTATGTTTGCAAACCTTTTCAAAACCTTTTCTCAAAAAATATCTTTCGCCCTTAGTGGCTTTTCTTCAAAAGTTCAGACACCGTTAATTGTCGAAACGAGTGGTTATACCCCACGATTTTGAAATTGATTGATATAATGAGATCTTTTCCGCGTGAGAGAGCTAGTGGCATACTCGTCGATTTTATCCGAGTTGGAGACCTTCTTTCATTTGCGATGCAAAGAACTCGTTTGTTCTCATGCTCAAGATCAATGGCTGAGTATTTCTCTCCGACGACGATAAAGTGTTTATTCGTTTTTAAACATTTTTTCCCAAAAAAGCGGAACTACATTAGCTCTGACTTCTCCATTGCACCGAGGAGGTATGTAGGCCCAAAGCTTAACGCTTTGCCGAGCTTATTTTAAAAATAAAACAAACCCTTTTTTAGCACACACGACACAGATTTTCAAAAAGGTTCCTGTGGAGTACCACAGATATGAGGGGTGCTTAAAACCTTCCCCTTGTATAAGTAACACCCGTACCTAAAATCTCTTCTTTTGTTTTAAAAAAACAAACTTTGGGTTTTTTCGTTCTTTTCCCTTTTCCTTTGGAAATAATAAAGCGCGGTGGCGACTTTCACTGAAATATTGAGTCGAGTCAATCCTATGGCTTCGATCTCAGATTTTCCCCGCTACAGGCATGTCCAAAAATTATACCTCGGTTTTTTGTTGGATGATGTCAAAATGTTATCATAAAATGAATTATTTATAGTAGTGCCTATTGACTCTTCAAGTATAGTTCCTTTTGTGATAGGTCCCCTACTTGTAGTGGTACATTCTTGCTCCTGTCACTAGTGACATTGAGTCCAATGCTTGCAAAAGATATTTGTGCACGCGGGAAAAGCACTAAGCTCTAAATGGCATGTCTTCATATGAGCTTTCTTATTAAGAGGAGTGACCAAGAAAAAATGGTCCTTGAAATATTTAACTTTGTCGGAATAAACCTTAAAATATCTAATACTTTTCCTCAGAGAAAGTGGGCCAGAATCGTTCGCATAATCAGTGTTATTTTGGTTCTTAAAAGATGAAAGAAAAAATGTTACAATTGACTTGCTCCCTTTATATTCGCAATATTTCTTAAAAACTTTAACAAATACCCAACTCACTAGATGCAATTGCAAAGGGGAAATGAGTAAATGGTTAAGGACACCAACTTCAAATTCATTAAAAGGGAGACAATAGCCTATGAGAGAGAACATGCATTCCTGAAAAGGGATCGCACTCCCGCAGTACTGACTACGTATTCTCTGATCTTCATCCAGGGAAACACCCATCAATCATCTGTGGGACCTGCAATTCTAGCACTTACAACAGATGTCAAGACAGATGTCCTAACAACACACAATGTCAAGACAGATGTTATAACATCTACTGACTTACAGCATGATTATCAAACTGAAAAACCTAACGTAGGAAGATAAATAACACAATAATTGTTAAACTAGTTCAGTACAAACAACACCTAATATGGGGGCTATCAAGCCAGGAAGGAAGTCCATTATCAGCAGCATTAGTTCAAAGCTAAACCCCCCGTTTACAACTTCTCCCCTAATCACTATCCATCGCTACTTATGCTTAGAAGTAGACATTTAGATATGAGAAATCCCCACCCCACTTCCAATAAACGTAGTGAAAAAACAGTCATACACCCCGTGACCAAGGGAACCCAAGTAAAAAGATTACATTTCCAATAAACAACATAGTTAGTTAAGCACCCAAAATAAGAATAATACTTGATCTTTTTAAAAAGTTTTGATCAAGAACAACACTAAATTATCTTGCTTAAAAGCTTCAAGAGTGAGAACACACGTCCACCTCAATATATATGAAGATACATGAGTGACACAAAAGAACAGAAAACACGAAGAGCTTGAAGAACTCCCAAGACTATAACCCTTATTGCTTCCACGGTTTTCCTTACAAGAAAGCTTGGTAAACTAGGTTTTCCAAGTTCCTTTTTATAGATACTTGCAGAATGGACTTGGACTTTAATTTGAATCCATTCTCTTCTTTTCTGAAAATAAATGCAAGACCTTTTCACAAATTAGGAACAAATAAAATCAAATCAAATCTTAATTTTCCAAAAGAGATCTCAAAGATTCTTTTTCTTAAAATAGAGACTAATTGCATTTGTCCTAATCATCCTATGATTACTTGCGCCTGTAATGATTATCTAAATATTCAAGATTCTCATATTTTTTCAATCAAATATTTCAAGGTTTAACAACCAATTTGAATTGTCAGGATATTATGGTGTAGAATGTCACAACATATGTCAAAACACAAACAACAAAACCTCTTATGATAGCAGAACAGGATGTTTCAACATCTTGTTCAACATTAGTTAAAAACCATGTTTTAGAAAAATTATGCCAATACAAAAACCATGGAACTAACAGGACACACACAGTTAACGCTTGGTCAAAAACGTCTATACGAACAAAAGCGGAAACAATCTCCAATATCTATGAATCCATCAATCCCTTAATATATCCTTACCGACCTTCTTGGTCAAATTTGACACAATGACCATAACTAAATTTATTGTAACAGGAAATAAGTGCAGGTACAATGTAGCAAGCAAGCTCAAACACTCGTTGTCCCAGAAACCCTAAAAGAAATAGAACGAAGACAAAAGCATG
The DNA here is from genome assembly GCF_029867415.1 of Vicia villosa. NCBI lineage: Eukaryota > Viridiplantae > Streptophyta > Magnoliopsida > Fabales > Fabaceae > Vicia > Vicia villosa. The sequence goes on along the minus strand of NW_026704956.1, from coordinate 92,947 downwards.
AAGTTAAATGTTATAATTTAAGGAGAAGAACAATCAAACATGCTAGGCTAGAACCAATGAGTGAAACCTCCTAAGGTTGATCCGTTGCTTGAACAAAATGTTTCCAAAAAGTAGCGATAAAGAAGCAAAAATACTCTCTTTTGAGGTCAACAACAGCCGAAAGGAAAAAATGATGCTTCGAAAGCCTTTTATATCCTCTTCGAACACTGAGGATCATACGATCACTTCACACTACCAACGGTGGAGATTTTCCTGAGACGATTTGAAAATCCCTTAGGTTCCCTAAAGGAATGAGATACATCATTATTGACTAGAGTAGGAGACGTGTCAACCATTTCCAGCATCACGTTGCATCTTACAAGAAAGGTATTTAATACGTGCACCTTTCTTTTATCAAATCTCAGGGACATGGTCTAATCATGAGGGTAGTATTTTATCATGGAAACATCGCCTTTCATCGTCATTGGAATTTCACGCCATTATGCCTTATGGACGGTCCAAAACAATTGCCCCTGAAGCCATTGGCTTTGCTTTGCAAGGCGGGGGTTTGCGACATATATCTTTGCTCGCGCACGAATGTCGGGGATGTGGATTGTTTTAAGGGAATGTCGCAGCTCTTGGGAGCTGCATTCGTACATTTCTTTCAAGCGAGCCCTATCATAGCCGTTCAGATTGATCTGACGACTGACCGCATCTCACGCTTCATCGCAGGCGTTTGGTTGCTACCAAATTTTTTTATTTGAAGAAGAGATCGCGCCATTTCACATGTATTCAAATCTTTTTTCATTCAAATTTCACTCTTTACTCTCTTACTAATGTGAGCATTAGAATGTTAACCTTGTCGGTCAATCCTTTCTCCACCGCATCAAATGTTCTAAAATTCTGCGCCAAGAGTGTGAATTCATCTTCTTCATTCGAATCTAGTTCCAGAACTGAACAAATTATTTTAATATTATATTAAGTATTCTTTTATATATATATATATATATATATATATATATATATATATATATATATATATATATATATATATATAAAAGAAGATGATATGGATAAGTAGGTGAATGAATGTATTTGGAATTTGTTTAGGAGATGCTTCCATCATCAAGCGACTCAATAAAATTCATGGTACAGTTTGTTTCTTTATAAGGGAATAACGCCACCTCTATCTAGAGCTGTCAAATAAGCCCTATAACTAAAGGCCCTAATAATTTGACCCCATTAAAGCCCTAATATATTGAGCCCCGAATTATTAAAATTTATTTTAGGCCCTAAAATTTTAGGCCCTTTACAAAATGCATTTGTTTTTGGCCCCATTATGAGGGCCTTATTTTATTCCACTCAAAATTTTGTGTTGAACTAAAAAACGCTACATTCTGTAAGAACTAAAAAACGGTACATTTTTTCCTCTTCAAAAAAAAAACGCTACATTTTTTTAATGAAGATGGAAAAACTTAAATTTGATAATTTAAGAAAAAGCCAATAAGGTGGGGAGGCAACAATTTCATCGTTTCAAATAGAAAATATTATAAAAAAATAATGGAATTCGAAAAAAGATAACAAAGAAAAATAATAGAATAAACTATGAAGAAGTAAAAAGATTCCATTGAAAATAATTATTTAGCCAGACAAAAAAAAAGAGAGAGAAATAAATTAATTGATGGAAAAATAAGGAAGATTTAAAGACATGAATTTTATTCTCATAAAAAGATCACATTTAAGCAATGGACAATTTTATATTTGCTATTCAAAATTCTTCACATAATTTTTTCATAAAAGTTGTTTTTATTTTAGAATTTTTTTAACCGAATCTTTTATTTTTTCTTAAAAGTTATTTTTTTTGTTTTTAGAATTTCTTTAACAGTATTTTTTAATTTTCTTTTAAAATTTTTTTTTTTATTTATTAAAAATTTAACCTATTTTTTTATTTAAAAGTTTTTATTTTTTTATTTTTAAATTAAGTTTTTTATTTTATTTATTTGGGGCCTAATGGCCATTTTTTAAATTTTGGGGCCTTTTAACTTTGGGCCCTATGTATTTAAGGGCCTACTATTTTTGAATTTTTTTTAGGCCCCATTATTATGGGGCTGGGGCTCAAATTTATTAGCCCCATAAATTGACACCTCTACCTCTATCATTAACAGAGAGAATAATTTCACATAACTATGTGAAATGGAGTATTTGTTAATACATCTATTTTACAAATATTTTTCTTCTGATAATTGATCATATAATTTTTGTTCAAAAGTTGTCCCGCTTTCTCGTTACTTGTGATATTCCAATTGCACTATGACATAGTATAAAGTTTCAAGAATATATGTAAGCTTTTTTTTGTAAAACAAGAAGAATAAATATGCATGCAGCAATCACATTTTTACCTTTAATTTTGCAGGCAGAACAGCACATAGCTAGCAGCCACGCAGGCCTGCAGCCCAAACCAAAATATCCATTTTGGATTTACAATTTATAGTATAAGGTATCCTTCAAGTTTGTAGGTCAAAGGCATGAATATAAAATTATAACTCTTGCATGCGTGAACGAATTAATGTTATTCTTTTGATCTTTTGCACATAGGTATAGGTGTTATTATATTTGAGTATGGTCCCTTGACCTTTGGAGAGTGTAGTGACTGCGATTGGTTCTTCTTTTGAGATACCATATGCTAAAGAATAACTATTCAGTGAGTTTTCAAATTTGGCATCATTTGAGTGTTAATTGAAAGTAAAGGTTTTTTAGGCGCTTCTTTTTTTGTGCTTTGGGTTCTCTTCCCTATTTGTTTACATGAATTAAGGCAAGTTGTTAGATAGTGCATTTCTAACTAAATATTTTATATGCATGTTTGTTTTAGTTTTTCTATTATATATTTTATGGAATCAATATTTACTTTTTTTTTTCTGGATAGAAAATGGAGTTTTTCTTGCTTCCATCAATGTTCAAGCTTTGAAATAAAATTATAATTTGATTATTCTGATTTCTTATAATAAAATTCAATAAGTTAATAATGAAACAATTAATTTTATCCTACTTAAATTCAGAAAAGTAATAAAATATATTCTACCAACTATATATAATTGTCACCAATCGTTAGTTGGTCCAGTGGTGATTGGCGCTGGACTTGGTAGGGAGAACCGCGGTTCGATCCCCCGCAACTGCGATCGGGAGTGGGATGGAACCACTTGATGCCAGAACTCGCCCCCGAACCGGACTAAACCGGTGGTATAAAGCCAAAAAAAAAAAACTATATATAATTGTCACATATAGTTAGATATTTCATTTAACATCAATCCATTATGATTTGGACTATACGGTGGAATAAGAATTTGGGACGGGGGCGAGAGATGTATGTGTTGTTCTTTTCGAGTTACTTATGTATTAGTTTGAGTATTCTTCGTCTGGTCCAATCATCTTTTGTCTAGATTTGTCGTTTGACTTTTTATTTCTTTGTCTTTAATCGGCTCACTTGTATTGAAAAGTTCAAGAAGAGGTGTCTCATTGCCCAAGAATAAGTAACGACGGTACAAATGTAGGGGGAATATTGTGGACTCACACTTAAGGGGGAGTGTTAGAATAATAATGCAAGTGTGAGTGGAGAAATAGTCTCACATTAAATAGAAATGTGGTGACTTAAACATTTATAAGTGAGAGAACACACTCACCTATCACCTTAAAATTTTAAGTGAATAAATTATATGTCTTCCACAAAAAAGTCTAATCCAACATTATATATCAATGATCCATAGTGAAAAACTCTCCAAACATCTTTGAACAAAAGTCATTAATTTCGGTAATACAACTTCTAGTATTAGTTATATTAAAGTCTTCCCATGAAGAATTAAATTACAAGCCTTTGCTCCCAACAAGACCCAACTCTATTTTTATCTAGTACAATTGTCATGGCCTTCAGTTTATGTATAATCAATATTATGTCTTCTTTGTTTGTGTTGTGGTGGGAATAATTATTTTAATGTCAATTTAAATTTTATGAATAATTCTATCTATATTATATTTTGATCATTTACAATACATAATAACGGTACTATAATAAAAATATTATTTTCTCTTAATTTTATATATATTTTTTAATATGTATAAAATGATGAACTGAGTCATTAATTATAAAATTGGAGAGAGTAATGTTTTGGCCTCAAGTTTATCTGGTCTATTTTGATATTTGTAGAAGTCTTCACAAATTTATCCTTTAAAAAGCATTATATTGAAAAGTATCTGTGTTTCATATAACTTATATAATCCACCCCTGATTTTTCCTTCAGCCGCTAAAATTCACTTTTATATATTTTATTAGTTCATTTTTAAAGGCTAGAATTGCACTAGGGAGATTCTCAAGGAGAGAATCGACTCCCAAGAACTAATGTCTTGAAGAGAAAAATAATATTAAAAAACATTTTCCAAGTTCCGATAGAGAAATCTATCAACGTTTTATCATGATCACTTGTTAAAAAAAAAATCATTTTATCATCTGCAAATTCTGAATAAGGCTCGGTTTTAATAATGGTTTCATGATAGGTAATGAAATACAAACAACCAATACTCAATCTCATCTTCAAGCATAGGTAAGTACTGTAAGCTAAGTTTCTCAAAATATCGACCGATAACTTTAAAGTGAGTCGAACCGAGTCAAATTTGATTAAGTTTGTCTCGTTCAAATAAAAATTAGTTTAGTTTGAAATTCGATTAGAGATCATCACGATTTTTTATTTTAGGTTGAATCTAACTTGATTAAAGTTCACAAACAATTCGGTTTAGTTCAGCAACTCGAACTCGATCAAAAAATTATGAAATCTTATATATAAATCCAAGGTTGTCATGATGGCAACCCTAGTCACATGTCACCTTGGTAGTATCTCTAAAAGAAAATTGGCCACATGTCACCTCATAGTAAATCTAAACAAAAATTTTAATTTTAACTTTTATTAATTTAACCTTATATTAAAAATAAATAAAAATAATTATCATAATAATAATATAATATAATATTCAGCCACAAATATTAATAATAATTTTATAAATATGTAATATATAATATTTATGAGTTTATATTTTATTAATTTGTTAAAAAAATTCAAACTATTGAAACAAATGATTAATAATATTTTATTTAAATTAAAAAATAAAATGTAAGTAATTTGTAACAAAAAATTAAACTTCCTTATTATTTAGTTTATTTTAGATTTAAAAATAAAAATAAATTTAACATAAGTTTATATTTTATTAATTTTAAAAAAAATCAAACTATTGTTATAAATGATTAATAATATTTTATTTAAATTAAAAAATAAAATGTAAGTAATTTGTAACAAAAAATTAAAAGTCCTTATTATTTAATTTATTTTATATTTAAAAACAAAAATAAATTTAACATAACTTTATATTTTATTAAATTTAAAAAAAAATTTAACTATTGTTATAAATGATTAATAATATTTTATTTAAATTAAAAAAATTATGAGTATTAAAAACCAATTTTTTATATCTAAACCTTACTTATTTCACTCAATTTTTCAATCGTTAATTAATTAATTTTATAAAAATATCTAATTCTATTATTAGTAAATTTTTAATATTGTAACCAAAAATTAAAAATCTTACTTATTTAATTCATTATTAAATAATATTATAATTTTTGAATTAATTATAATAAAATGTAATGACAACCAATCACTACATATTATTAAAAGAAAAAAAAATCAAATTATTGTTATTAGTTTTAGACATAATAGTTGAGCATATATTTTTTTAAAACGGTGGACTTAATACCATAAATTTTGAATTAATTATAATAAATACATATTGTTCCAATAAAAAATCAAATAATCGTCATTAATTTTATGTATAATATCGAGCATATATTTTTTTAAACGGTGGAGTATAAACTAAATAAAACAAAAACGGTGGATTATAATAAATGCTACAATTATGAATTTCATTAAAACAAAATTTAACCATCATTATTTGATTCTCTCATATTAGAAATCAAGCGTGTGATCTGTTTTATAGTTACCCTTTTTTCAACTTTTTCACACTAACTCCAAATTAATTTTTTTTATTACTAAATAAATTTTGTTAAAACGGTGAGTATTATTTCAACAAAAAAATTTTAATTAGTAAATTGATGATTCACTCATTTATTACATTAATATAAACTTTTAATTAATAAATTGATTAATTACTATTTTTATTCATTGGTGATAAATTTATAACATAAACCTTTGAATTGCTTTTGTCCCTTCGCATTCCTCCACACCTTTATAAACAACCTTAATCCCGCATTCGTTATTTATTCACTTCTATACCCATTTCACTTATTTACTATTTTTTAGAATTTTTCACTATGTCTATTATCGATAACAACTTCAATCCGAAGTTCTTCTTTCATTGCTATGTTTTATAGATTTGTGTATTTTAATGAGTTGTGCAAATTATTTCAAAAATAATTTGTAGATTAGTTTATCTTATTATTAAATCTCATACTAAATTATTTTATTTTCATATTAAATATTGTATGTTTTTACAGGTTTAAGGTAGATATGATAGGGTATAACAAGAAGAAACAATGAAAATTATATTTTCTTTGAAATAAGTAAATGCAAGAGATCGGAGGTAAATCTGGGTAGAGTGTAATTATTTTCGTCGGAAATATTTGGCTAAACTCCTTAAGTATCTCAAGAACAAATAATTAAATTGTAACTTAAATATAATTTCTCACATACATGGAGAGAATGAAAACCATAAACATTACTCCATTACCTCTAAGATTTTTTATTCTCCTAATTTCCTTTCATTTCTAACACTTGATTTCCTACCCGCGAGGATGTAGAGTATGTCCAAACATTCTCATCATTTATTTGTAGTTCATTATTATTTTTTGTAAGAGCTTTGTTCTATCCATAAAACTTTAATATTTATTTATTATTATTAGTATTAGATTATTAGTTTTATGACTATTGTATTTGGTAATATTTTTATTAAATAACTAGTAAAGGACCCGTGCGCTCGCACGGGTCACGTAAAGTCGGTATAAATATTTAATATATTTAATATGTTTATGGTTAAAGAATTCTAATAAAAGTTATAATAATTAAACAAAAAAAATTCGTAAATAATAATTAGCATATCCATATTAATTTAATGTATAAATTTTTATTTGTTTTCAATATGATATTAAAATTGGATAAAAAAGTTCATAGTATTATAAATAAATAATTATTATAAAAACAATTAAATAAATAAAGTTTTAGATACTGTAGAAATGATGTACTAATGTGAAATAGCGGGTCACGTAAAGTCGGTAGGAATAAACATTAAACAAAAAAAATTACGGTTAACGATTTATATAAAATAATATATTAATTAAGATAAACAATTTATTCGATGATAATTAAAAATTCAATATAAATTTAAATAGGTATTTTTAATTTGTTTTTTGCTATAAATATAAAGTCATGTTTGATGCACTAACATGTTTAATAATCTATGCAACGAAATAATTAAGTATTTGTATTACATTATATAATAAATATAAATCAATCAATTATTTTCCCACCCAATAAAATCATTTGACTTTTAGATTATGGTGTGAAATTAATTATTACTATTAAAAAGATATAATTAAATTTACTTCTGCATGTACAGAAAAAGGCATTTCAACAGTTTCCAAAAACTTGTGCACGTTTACCTACTGAAAGGAAGTCTAACAGGTAATGGGAGTTTGAGTATATATAGTACAAAGGACACAGTTTTTTTCCACTCTTCAAGTACCAAATCCTGAAACCTAATCCGTGAGTTGGAGATTTCACAAAATGGGTAGCTTCTCCCAAGTTGCAAAGGCTTGCAGGTACTCTTCGTTCTTTTTTTTCTGTAATCGAATCTCATTGTTTCGTTTGTTTGTTATGAAATGTCACTTTTGTTCATTATTTTTTCTGATTTTGCAGAACTATGAAATTTTTTGTTGTTCAAGACCCAGTCAAACGATTGGCGATTAAAAGGAGGATGAAGCAAAGATCGAAGATGTTGCGGATGAGTTTGAAGACGAAGAAAGAGCGGATTACCAAGTTGTGCACTGAGTGGGCTTTGCATGTGATGGATGGTGTTGCATGCGCCTGGCAAAGGGGAAGTAAGATTCAGAACATAGCAGGGGTGTGGCAGGATGAGATGCTTGGAATCAGGTGGTCGGGGAAGCATCAGGAATTGAGGGGTGGCTTGAGGTTCGCTGTACTTGAAGACGTGGATTTTTTAACGGATGTTCTGGGAAGTGTTGGACTGGAGATAAACCCCAGAATGATAGAAATATCGAACTCAGTGTATATTGGGAATTTTTTCTTTGAAAATGAAAGGTATAAGAATGTTATTATCCGATTTTCCGAAAAGGCATGCTATTAGGTTATATGAATTCAATTTAAATTTAAGCATTAAGTCTGTGTATGTTGTTTAAATGACAGAGAATGGATGATATGGACAGAGTTGGTGGAGAAGCTGAAAAGAATGGTTAGATATATGTTTTACGTGTTAAATTATTTGTTGCTGTCATTGTATGTTTCTGAAAGTTAACAGAAAAATTATCATTCTGTTGTATTGCAGGGTTAAAGAATATGTGTTGTTGGGTATTGATGGCTATGGTGAATGAAGAAGTGCAAAGTTTTGGAAGAACAGTAGATTGTTTTGGATGATGTTGTTGGGCTTTTTTTTTTTTCTATTTCAGTTGTATGTGGATTAATGTTATGTTTAAGACTTTTTGTGTTTGTTATTCATCAGTTTTCTTTGGATTGAAACAGCTAATGTTATCCTTGCTACTCTATAATTGCAATATAATAGTCATATGCTTTGCAACAATGTGTGAAAATCAAATGGATGAGCATGGTTTAAAATTATCATTTATGTACTCCTGTTAGTATAATTTGGTTATGTTTAATATTTTACTTATTTTTCAACATAAACTTCAAGATAATAGGAGAATGGGAACTATGATATATATATTGAAATATGCACATAAGCATATCAGTATGGCTAATAAATCTTGAAACATGTATTATAGTTTAGTTAAGTATGTATACAAATATATATATAACTTCCCAATGTTTTTGAAACATATTAGTAAGTGTTGAAGAATAGTAATAAAAATGTTTTGTATAATATTAAAATTAGTGGGATCAATAAGCAAAGTAATATTAGAAACTATAAATTTCATATTAGATTGTAAAATTAATTTTTATTTAATAGGCGAGTGGAAAAAAAACAACTTGTCAACTTTTCTTAGTAAAAGATATTCTTTTGTGTAATTAATATTTTTAAAAGAATTATATATGGATTATTTATCAACTATTATTTGCATAAACTTTAAATTATGAATAATATATATGTTGATAAACACACATAAGGATGTCAATATGTGTAAAAAATATTGTAACATGAATTATAACTGAGTTAATTATGTATAAGAAAAGATATATAAATTCCTATTGTTTTTTTAATATGTCACAAAGTGTTGAAAAATAATAAAAATAGGTTGTTGAAATTTATTTCCATAGGATTTTAAAATTAGTGGGATGAATAAGCTAAGTAATATTATAAAATATTATTTTATTAAACTATTTAGTAATTAATTTACAATAGATGTGTGAGTTGAAACCAACATCTTGACAATAATCATATATTGAATATTTATCTACAAATATTTACATAAATTTTTAATTATTATAACATTGGTTTGATTTATTAAATGTGATTTTAAAAAATAAATTTTTGAAATAAAGTAGGATTGATAGAAACTATTTTTTGTTCCTAAAAAGTGGATTTTAATAAAAAATATATAATGTTATGTTTTTTAAAACACAGCAAAAATTAGAAAAGAGTAAGTAATAAAAAAAACAAAGGAAATCTAAATAAAACTAACGTGTACTGCATGGAATAGGTAGAGTTTAAAAAAAGTATATGCATGTATGTTTGGATTTAAGAGATAGAGATAAATTAAATGGCTTTCTTTTCGTTAGACTACAAAGTGTTGTTTTCAAATTAATTAGTAAATGTTTTGGTTACACGGGGGATCATAGGTAACAGTCATTATTGATTGAGATAGGGGTCATTTACTGAATAAGTCTAGGGAAAAGAAAAAGGAAACGTGCAAAGTTGAGTTATAACATATTTTGAACTGTTTACATTACACAACTTCTCTCCTTCTCATTCCAGTCTTTATCAAAACACTTACATCACTTCTGGAGATAGCAACAGTCTTCGACGATGAGGTTTGGAAGAAAGCCAGCGTATGGGTGGTTTCCAGATGAGGAAGAAGAAGTTATCAGGTTAGATACATGAATTCCTATTTAATTTATTTGTTTTGGCATAAAGTTCATGTGCGATCTAGTTAGGTTTTAGGGTTTTTTTTATTTCTGATGCATGCTAAAATAGATTTGTTTGATTAAAAGATCATGATGTGAATGGAGTTTACTGTTTAATATTTCCCAGATCAGGTCCTCGAAACGTTGTGGGGGGTCAAGTTGTATTGCAATTTTTGTTTGCCTGATTCTGTTAATATATGAAGCATAGGTGTTTTATTCTGGGCCAATAGTGTGGTGTTATATATATTTTAAAGTTGTTAATCTTTCAAATATTCCCTGTACATGGTATATTTGGGGTGTTAATCCGTATTTGGGATTAATAATGTGCTCATGCAACTATAATTTTTCTTTCAGTGAGGAGGAAGCAATGAACGAAATTCAAAAACTCGTAGGTGAGGTTGAAGATGGCTCAGCTTCACAATCATCTGTCAGGTCGGTGAGAAAGGGTAAAGCAAATTCTAAGAAATCTGTTAGATTTGCAGAAACTTGCAACAATGTCCCTGCAGTTGTTCCAAATGTCAACAATACTGTTGTTCCTATGAGTAGTGTGAAGCTTGAAGAAGTTGATGTCCCCCTTGTCTCTGCGAACGATAATGTACAGACAAACAAAAAAACTGAGAAGTCAAAAACTGTTGTTGATAAAACAGTTGGGAAGAAAGCAGCTGAAGTTGAGAGGAGGAGTAATAGCAAAAATCTTGGAAGGACTGCCAACTTAAGATCTGTTACAGATGGGAGTGAGAGGAGCACAATGAAACTTGCGAAGAAGGGGAAAAATGTTTCAAATGTTAGGATAAGAATGTGGGGAGGAAAGCCAACATACTGCTGGGATATTGCTATAAAGAATTCAAGAGTAAAAAAGGATAATGTCCAGGTAAGCATACTGAAAATCGACCACATATTTTAATACTTTGCAGATCTCAAGTGTTTATTCAATTTGAATTTGTGTTGTTGCAGCATTTCCCTAAGCAGATAGCAATAGACTGCTTGGCAAGTAATCAGAAGGAGGTAACTATTAGAGATTGTGATTTGAAACAACAATTCAAGTGTACTGTGAAGACGGCATACCGCAACGGGGCTCCGAGTCCGGCTGAGAAATACATGACTAAAGGATGGTACGACTATGTGAAGACCAAGGGGTTCAAGAAAGGCGACACACTGACTTGTCAGTTGGCGAGACATGGCACTTTCATTTATGTTGCGATGAAGAAGAAGTGATGGGGCTGTTGAAAGGTGGTGGAAGTACTTTGCTTTTTTTGTCTGTTGTTGAAGTAGTTTCAAAGACCAAAGTCTTTGAATTTTTTGTATCTGGTGGTGACTTTTATAACTTATCTGAACAATGTTTTTTGTTTCCCCTATGGGTTGGTACTTTGCTCTAATGTTGAATGACTTTATCAAGACTACTATTATGGCACATGCTAAATTTTGAATGGTTATATGTTTTGCAAATCCTTGTGTTCTACATACTTCATGGTTGCTCCTTTACATTGGCCATCATGATTGGATCATGTGTGTTAAAATAGTTTATTTACATGAATTATATATGAAATGTTTTTTTAAGAAATTTTGTTTGATAAACAATTTACCATGTTAAAACCAAATTACACTTTATAAAGAATACATATTATACAATCAGCTTATATATATAGCAACTTCAATTTATGTAGGCAAACATATTTATTAAATGTATGGAAGGAAATATAGTGTCATGTATATTTAAAGGTCTGATTTGTAACATCTACTAACTACTAAAAAAATTGCAATAATTAATTTTTTGTTATTAAAACTCGTTTACCAAACATGCTGGATATTTGTACATATAAAAAATGTAGGCCCATCAGTGTTGTCTGGCCCAAAAAATAAGGGTTATCACTATCTATCTATATATAGAATTTTTTGTCATAATGCATCAGAATTGAGGTCCTTATAAAATTTAATTCTGATATGGTGAAGTGGGGAGTTCCATTCGTCCCTTCTCCATCAAGCAGGTAAGTATAATTTGCATGCATGTTGTAATATAATAAATGGATTCCCCTGTTTTCTAAAATCTTTGCTTAATAGCAGTGTTATTCTTTACAATTTGTGTTTCAGTGATCCTGAGAGAGACAGTCTTGAATGGGCTCATAACATTAACAAAGAGTTTGAGCAAGAGCAGGAAAAGATGTTTGAAACACTCATAAAAGATGGGTTTCTTACTGAAGCTGAGTGCATGGCTGATCACACCGGGGAGGTAAAGTGGAAATCTAATATCACAGAAGCGAACATGCGAGGCCAAAATGCTCTGGTAAGTTCAAAACCCAGTTAAATCCACTGCCGTATATAGATCTATATATATCGTGGGTTAATAAGTAGGAAGTTATAATGCAGAATATTCCAATGGAAATATCAAGGACATGTTTTCGTAAAGACCAAAATGCAATAAGGATGGTAGATCTTATTGACGGAAAGGGATATCACTGTCGTATTCTTAAGGCTGGCAGGAATGAGTATGAGAAACGTATTGGAGTTGGTTGGTACGAATTTGCAAAGTCAAAAAATCTTCAAGTTGGAGATTTCATAGAATTCTCCATGATTCCATTTTCAGATCTGATGTTTGCGTTCTTGGGGAAAAAAGTAGCTGATTAGGATGTAAAGATGTTACTTGTAGCTTTAAATTTGTTGTTGATGGTACTTAGATTGTAATCACAGATGGCTCTGTAATGGATTTAAATTATGGTTATCAACGTGAATATTTTTACTATGCTAAGCTTTGAATTGTTGATGTTCTACAATCATTGATATTATGGCAGCTATAATTCATCGTAAGTCTTCAATCCAGTTGTACAGATGAAAATAAATTATCAGTATGCAAAGATGATATCAAATCTTCCATTCATGACAGTTAATAAGTTGTTTAAGTTGTAAGCTAATTTTAGGCAACTGAGCACAAAACATATACCAATAACAACAGGTCCATAAATATTGCAAAAACTTATAGACTACACATTTTCAAACACTTCTTTGAAGACAACATTTGTTGTGGTGGTCAATGGAAGTTTCTCCTTATCATGGATCAAGATTTTAAGGCCTTTTCTGCTCTTTACTCTTGAAACTGCAACATATAACTGGCCATGGCTGAATACGCTCCTCGGTAAATATATGCCAACATGATCCAAAGACTGACCTTGAGATTTATTAATAGTCATAGCATAACAGACTGTTATAGGAAACTGTCTTCGTGTCATCCTGAATGGCCATGGCGTCTGCGTTGGAGTAATGTCCATTCGGGCAATATAAATGATACCGCCGATGTTCTTGCCTGAAATGATTTTAGCTTCGATGACATGATCAGCCAATCTTGTAACGATTAGACGTGTTCCATTGCATAAGCCTTCTGCTTGATCAATATTCCTGAGCAGCATGATTGGAGTATTTACTTTCAATCTGATCCTATGATTAGGAAGTCCCGACGTTCTCAGTCCATTCAGAAACTCAGGAGTTAAAACATCAAAACATTCATTGCCATCACCATCATGCGTGTCGACTGAATCAGAGCTTAGGTATTCTTTTTCATCCCCTGAAAATGCAGTGCCTTTATATTATGATCTCTTAAAGATGGAAGTGAAAAATCGTCGGATAAATTTTCACAAAAAATTAAATATTACCTGGAAGATTGTCTAATACATAGTGATTTATTTCATCTACTGTCTCAATTGTTCCAGCCAATATTGCCCTTGACTGCAGAAAAGCTACATTATTGAATTTAGCTTCAAAATTTGGATAAGTGTTTTCGAATATGGCTCGAAGGGGATCATCGAAATTAGATATCAAAATATCTGCTGGGATATCAATATCAGCATAGCCATCGTTAGGTTCTGCCAGTTTTCCATCTCCAACTTTTAATATCCAATTTGAAAACCGTTCTAACTCGGATGCCGATATGGTCGTCCCAGATTGCTGAAGCCTCATGTTTTTTGTAAGTTTCAGAACCTTACAATGATCCCAAATGTATGATGAATTGATAGTTGCATGAATTATATCTGAACGGCTGCCTCTTGGAATAACCGGTAGAATCTGTCTGAAATCCCCACCAAACACAATTACCTTCCCACCAAATATTTTATCAGATGACCTGGTTCCACCCATGATATCTCTGAGTGTTTTATCCAAAGCTTCAAAACAAAATTTGTGACACATGGGAGCTTCATCCCAAATTATCAATTTAGATAATTTTAGCATGTTACCCCTGTCACTACCCTTGTTAATGTCGCATGTCGAAGATTCAAGTGTGGGGATCGGAATTTTAAATTTCGAATGTGCCGTTCGACCACCGGGGAGCAAAAGGGATGCAATACCTGAAGAGGCAACTGTCAAGCATATTTGTCTTCTTGATCTTATGTAGGAAGCTAATGTTCTCCACATGTATGTTTTCCCTGTACCGCCGTATCCATACAAAAAGAATACCCCTCCGTTCTGGGTATCAACAGCTGTCAAGATTTGTTTGAACACATCTCTTTGTTCATCTGAAATAAAGTCAACACATAATTTAGATGCTTCATATTAGAAATATAAGTTTCTAAGTTATATGAAATTCTTCTGCCTAATTGATGTTAACTACTATTTACACCTGTGAGGTTATTATACAGCGTATTAAACTGTTGAAGTTGTTCAGCAGGATCGTAGTTTCTCTCTTCGTAAATTAAATTATTTCCAAGCTCCTCATTTATGTAACCATGTGGTTTTGGCATTCCAGGAAAATCATTTAAACTCTTTCTACTGCGTTGGAGAAGTTTTTCAATTTCAATCAACGTCAGATTGAGAATTTCTTCATTTGTTAGGCGCAGATCTGTTAAATGAACAAAAATAAATAAATCGCTGGTAAATATTGGAATAGCATAGTAATATTATGTGTACTTAATTACTGTGATCATATTTTTGTAATATACCTCTGTTGTTTGCAATCCTTTGCTGAGAATACAGAATTCCATCAGATAACAGATGTTGAGTTTTACTCCATACATGCTTTGGCCTATTAATGCTACTTGACAATAACATGTGAACAAAAAGTAATCTCAAATAATGTCCAGAACCCCAATGAAATGCTTCTGTTATTGCAGCTATGAATTCTCGATCATCCCCAATAAATCCCATAGCAAAACATGCATCACGGAAAGTATCGTACCTAACATTGTTTACTGTCTTTATTTCATCGTAGCTTTTCGGCCCTTTCACATGTGTTAGCATCATCCTTAGATAGTACAACTCCCCGGTAGTTGGAGGAACCCAAATTAGTCTTCCAATTGTGTATCCCTTTTGTCTGGGTTTCCACTCTCTTTTTTTCTTAACGTATACAAACTTTGAAACAAAATTGCTATACGTTAGTTGGCGCGCTTCGTCGTATTTCTTGTTTGCTTCAAACCATGAAGTGAACATCGACTCAGTAACGCTCGGTTTATCAAGGACTTTGGTAATGGGACTGACATCAGTATAAAAAACAGAATTTTGTCCCTCCCCATGAAAGTGAAGTCTTTCTACAGCTGGTTTTCTTCCATGAATGGAAAAACCATAAATTCTCCAAGCAGCTTCACTTGGAGAAACGTACCTACAGTCAATATACTGCTTTATTTCATCGACGGTTTCGTGTTGCGAAACAGATCCATCTTCATTCATGACAATTGCAGCAGTTATTCTGTCGTATCCTTTGTTGATGTATTTAAACAAATATTTGACGGATGTGCTTTGATTGCACCATTCCATATTAATATGAGCTCTGTACTTCAACAATAACTTTGCATTGTAAGGAACAACAAATCTGTTATCAATCTCAATTCCATTCTTAGAAACTGTGTGTCCGTTGTCCCTTCGTCTATACACCGGATATCCATCTTGATCAACGATCGTATCACGTCTGAAATCTTTAGGGAAGTATTTAGAACATTTTCCTTCCTTCATACACGTAGAATTACGAAAAGCATTTCCGCAAGGTCCGTGTATCATGTGAGATTTGACCAAGTTATATAACTCTTCGTCGGTGTCTTTGTTTGGTATTTCTGCTGATATGATACGATCAATGTCAGCGGGTGTTGGGTACTTGCTCGACGGATGAAGGAAAATTAATATGTGCGCATGGGGCAACCCTCTTTTTTGGAACTCAATTGTGTACATATCTACAAATATAAAATGAACATATTAGCCTATAACATTACATTAAAAATGAATAAGGAAGTTAAATTAATCAAACTTACAAATTACTTACACGCAAGAACCTTTCCCATGATACTCTTTTTAGTCAAATCGGACAGTAACGAATCAAATTTCAATTTGAAGATTCTTGTTATGAGATCCGGACGATCAGACGCTTTCAGATTTGTAGAACTTAATACGCGCTGTATTTCTGGCCAATTGGGATTACATGTGAATGTAATAAACAAATCAGGAAATCCAACATAACTACAAATTGCCATGCCATCGAAATATAACTGATCCATAAATCTACGGCTTCCAACATACGACGAAGGTAGGACAACTCTTTTCCCTGTAGCTGCACCACGTGTATGTCCATTTGTCCTAGCATCTGCAAGATGATCATACTTCCCTACTCGTAGTTTTGACTGATTCTTTCTTAACCATCGAAGTCTCTCGGATTCCATCATTGTAAAACCATCTACCAAAAACTGTTGAAATAACCTCCTTGACCTGAGAATTGTCTGTGCCTCGTTTTTTCTTGACTGAATCCTAAAGGCGAACCACTCTCTGATTGTAAGTCTGTTTCTCTTGGTTGCATCCTCCCATGGAACATCGTCAATTTCCGATACCGTGGTCGTTGTTTCTGCATTACGGACCGCTGTAGATCCTTTATTGCGGTGCCGTATGTTTGGTCTGTAACCATCTTCGCCGTAAGGGAAAAGTAAAGGATATTGAAAACCCAAATAAGAAGTGTGATATTCATCTATTCTCTGAAGTTGGCCACATTGTTTTTGCATTATAATATCCCTTTTTTCGGCAGTATCAACATCACCAACAATGAGAGCAGCAACTTCTGAAACTGTTGGTTGATTATATATTCTTCCATCATTTTGACGATCAGAAATGAGACGGAGTTTTAGATCTGCAACATTTCCTTGAGAAAGTATGTCCCTTGCCATCTTGAATGACTGAGCATGAACATTATGTTCATATAACATTGAAGACAACTTTTCAACTATATTAATATCAACTCCGTCCCTTTTTCTGCAAAACATCCAACATATAGAGTTCAGAATGTTGAGAATTGCAACAACAAAATAATATACAGTGTTGAAACAAAGATGTATAAAGTAAAAACCTGAAAATATCAAATCTATTCTGAACTTCATGTTCAGTATCGTATATATATAGTTGGGCAAAACGGGCCTTTTCACCTGGCAAAGGTAACATGCTGCCTATACGATGACATGTTTGACCTTGAATACGATAGTTAGGGGGACCTCTACCATTATTAAATCTGTTATCCATTTTAGCACCCGGAGAAGTAAATGCGAACATCATATTGTAAAGACGAATCTGTTGTTGGAATATTTTTGATTCACTTTCGTTTTGTTCAAACAACAGGCTCTGCAATACGGGTGGAGGTTGTCTCAACAAAGGTATTTGAACCTTTCCTTCTCCACAACACATTGAGAACTTAGGATTAGCAGAATGTCGAGACTTGTTTTTCCTCTCCATATACCACATATTTGCACCACATTGCTGACACTCACATGATGGGTCACCTAAATCGTAGTATTCTCCTAAACAAAAATGTACAGTTGTCAGGTAAAATAACATAATAGATAATGATTTTTTAAATAAAGAAACATATCAATAAAATAAAATACAACCTGATCTTTGAACATCTACTTCTTCAATGTCAGTGTCAAAACCTACTTCATGCTCGTCGTTTGAATAGTTGGAAACTGAACTGCAGGCTACAGCAGCATATAATAATATGAGTTAGAAAATATTATGTTATTATATTTGGTTAAGTGTAAGAACATTCAAAATCGGTTAATAATCCATCACAATAAAGATACTAACCATCTGAAGAATTACCGGAACCTTCATCCCCTTCACTGTCATCTTGGAAAAGTTCGTTGGTGCTGGAATCTGGATTAGGTGTATGGCTTGAAGATGCCGTCGCACCGCTCATAAACTGGTTATCAAATCTCCTTCTGAGGTTAACTCCTAAATTGTTAATGTTCTTTACAGAAACAACTCTTGGGCGTTTTTTTGCTAATGAACTTGGCAATGTATTCAATGTTGATACATTGTGAGTTTTCTGCTGTGTATTTCGATCAGTTATGGTGGAACTTGGAATATTTGGAGAAATAGAAGATAGTGGTAATCTGAAATGCGAAGATATAGTATCAGCAGGGGGTTGAGTTTGACATGCATTTTCTTTGTTCATTGCCGCCAATGCCTTGGCTCTCTTAGCTCGTAGAACACGAATTCTATGATGTCTAGCATCAAATTGCCTTTTTCTTCTGATAACATTCATGAAGTGATCATGCTCATCGCTTTGTTTCTTTTCCATGATTTCTTACTTTGAAGATACAATCATTCTGCAAAATATGGATGAATATGCAGGGAAGCATGCAATATATAGACAAAGACTCCCTCCAAACTATTTGTTTATGGAGGGAAATAGCTGAATATGAAAAGTTTATGTCATCTCCCTATTTTATGCAGTTAAAAATATTGTGACTTAATCATTAAATAAGCAAAAAATGAATGCACCAAGCAACCATAATTGCCTGAAGCGTGCACAAATAAGATGAGAATGTAGTGCAAGCTACTGTTCATATGTCAGGTAGGTATGATGGTTGACATGATGCTGGTGCAGTTTTCAAGACCGACATTAAAAAATTTGTAAAACACATTTGGTGAGGTTATATTTAAATAATGCATGCAGTATTCAAATCAAGTTGCCAAAATTACATTGCCAAAATTTGTAAAACATTACAACCATAACATTGCCAAAATTATGGTTTAATGAAAAAATACTGTGCAAATCAAAGCGATTCTGATATATAATTTATTATTCAAAAATTAATTTTCACTTGCAGGTAAGAAGAAATATCATGTAGGATGGTTTACCATTAATTTGTTTCCAAATAATATGGATCGTTTGTATAATCGGACAACATATCACGCAATATTAAACACAAACAACAGTTAATATACTTAGCATTGTATAATCGGGCAATATATCATGCAATATTAAACACAAACAACATACCATACACCATTGCTACAGAGAAATTATAAGAAAACCAAAATGATAATTGATATTTGATATCGTATGACAAAATGATAACTGATATTTAATCCATGGATCATAACTCGTGTATCTTGTACCAAAACATTAAAACAACTGTCAAGAAAATATCACAAAATAACAATAATGATGGAAATTAAAGTGGTTCTGGTGGAGTCTTCATGCATCCGATTCAATCTTAACTTTCTTTGCAGGCTTGGTTCCTGAGAGCTGGGTAGTACCATACGCTTGTAATTCGGAATCTTCAGCATCAAGATAAACAGGACTTCCTTTGGATGGAGTATTGGTCACTTGTTTATCAGGATCATTTTCTCCATATGCCGACAACGACTCCTGGAAGAAAACAAATTAACAGTAAGTATAAAGAAAATACTGTAATTAACAGGCTAAAGTTTAGTCAACATTAACATACAATGGATTCATCAACACGATCAACAACTGGGTTTTGGTTTAAAGATTTGCTATCTCCCTGCAAATCAGATATTGAGATGAAGATTAAGATACAAATATTGATAAATAGACATATGTAGATGTGCAAAGAAAAATTTCCATACTTCATCAGTAATATAATCTTTCTCAATTTCCTTTACAAACTCTTCATCATAGGAAAGTTTCCAAACAGATGCTTGGCCAAATGTTGGCTGAACTTTAGCCCTAAACGCCATCTTTTTACCAAGTAGCATGTCAAGATCATCTGGATATATCATTGGGTCGTCGTCACCTTCCTGCACATTAAATTCAATGTAAGTACTTCATTCATATACAAATAAACATTAAAATAGGTAATGAATTAAAATGAACCTCAAGCATTGCTTTATAAATACTATCAGCAGACTTTCCAATAATGTCGGCACAGTCAGAGTCCCAAAACACAAAGCGAAATTTGGAATCACCATCAACCACATATATGTCAACTCGATACCTTTTTACATAAATGCATAGGAAAATAAAATTAGAACACTACAAATATTGAATAATGGCAAATGAATTAATCTGATTAAAGGTTGAAAAATACAACCTCGGTATGGCATGTTCTACATTCTGTCCACATGAACATTTGTATGGATTGTTCACATCAGATGCCTTTAGAGAACATTTAGTACACCCATAATAAAACCAACCGTGTTTTGAGACAAAAAATCTTTGAGTTGTTCCAACAGTAACGCATAACATGTCCTAAGATACAATAAGTTGAATATAAAAAAATGCAACACTCTAACAAAAATCATCTGTATAAAATAATATTGATCTTACTATTTGAAATTTGTTATAACCATGTACCTGTTTCACCTTGCAAAGTTCACTGAGAGAAATACACTTGGCCTTATGAACGAAACTTTCGACTGGGGTGAATTGAGAGGCACCAGACCAAAGAGACATTCCCTTCGAAGACTGCGAAGGCTTTTCAGTCTGCTCATTTGACGGTAACCTGAAACATTGAACCAAAAATGAATGTAAATGATGATAAATTTTAAGGGAGCTTATTATACTTTAAGAATATAACAATTTGTGTATACTTTGATAAATACTCAGTTATCTCTGGAATGTCTTCGTTAATAAGCAACTTAGATCCACTCCAACCATTTGAGACTGAAAAAGACCAAAAATAGAGTATCAAATTTATTGCTCTGCGAATAGTATTTGAAAAATAGGAGATTATTGATACAAACCTTGTGATTCCTTTATCATTGCATGAGTTAGTATTATTACAATAGCACCACTGTTTTTTTCGTCGTGGTAGAAGTCCAAAAATTTTGTTCCGTAGCTCTCCCATAATGTGCAGTTAACAATGACTCCTCTGCAGAAATAAACATAAAAAATATCAATAAGATAATAATGATGGAACACAGTTGTAATATTTGAATTGAGATAATTTACTTCAAGTCTTTAAGACTCAGTGAAACAAATGATTTTTTTCCAGAATTGTTGTATTGAAAATTGTTGATTTCTTGAACCACACCAATGATATCTACAAAACATAGTAAGAGAGAAAGTTAAAATCAACTTCTGTAATAATAAACAACATTGTAGTATGAAGAAATCAAATGACCTAATATATTTACCTTCAAGTCGGTTCATCTCACAATTTCCTCCAAGAATATCATTAAAGTCTTTGAAAAAAAATCTTTTGGGAGGAAGGTTCTGAATTTCAACTTCCTTAACAGTTGTACCACCAATAAACACAAATTTCTTGTCGTGATCACAAAGCTTCCACTGAAAATCGTTTTCATAAACAGTTCCATTGTTGATTATGCAAGACATGTTTTCGCGTATTCTTGCTTTCCATTTTGGTGTGTGGTCAGAACGAATCAAAACTTGTATCCTATCACCCTGACGATGACAAACAACAACAATATCATAACTGAAAAATATAATAACCTAATAAACTTGTTGAGAGAATACGGATCATTACCGATACGTCCATTAGAACCATCTCCAGATGCTCCTTACCCTTGCTGTTGATAACACTCCAAAAATCAACAACTCGGACGGCCAATCTCCATGTTTCTTTTGAATCGTTGAGATCCTTAATCGGGGAAAACTTTCTGCTCATATTCTGTTGAGAAAAGTAGTGGAAGAAACAGAACTCTATCAGTAAGGTTGAATGAAGAAAAAATAATGGAAATGGTGAAGGTGAAGAGAAACCCTACCGCTCCACTGCTGTTTGAAAAATGAGAATAGGGAGATGGAAAAGTTTACACATGCAGTGGTTAGACTTGATACGAAAATATATAGACATAGGGAGAAATGATGAAAAGTTTGTTTATCATAAATATGTATGTTCCACTTGCAGCTAAATTATAGAGTGCAGTACACGTTTTTGCATATTCCAATAAATAACTTTTGCATTAAGTAAAGTGTGGGAATGTAATGATGATTAAATGTAAAATTACGCTCAGGGGTATGCAAAACCATGTTTTATTGTTTGTCATTAGGGTAATTAAGGCAATTTGGTAGTAATTCATTTTTATATATTAAAATAGATTTCAACTTCACATTATGTAAGGATTTTCTCCTTAATATTGACACTTAAATAATAAGTCTATTCAATATTTGTTTCTATTGAAATTATTGTTTATGAGAATCAAATGAGTTGATAATCTCCACCTCCTCAATGTTAAAAAACTGAACACAAGAAAACTTGGTATATAATATGCTTATTTTTAACACTTTGAAAATGTACGAACTTCACAATCTTTCATATCTATAAGGATATAAAACTGATTAAGATATTAAGATATTGAAGTTAATTTATTCATATTTGTCCTATTTATTTTATTTGACTATTTACTTAGTCTATTATAAATTTTAGTTTTTTAATTTGATTGTAGTAGTCATTTTATTGCAATTATATATGTCACTGCTTTCTACCAAAAATAAATAAAATATATCATTATAGTTTCTTTAAATTTGAAGTATAATGTATTTAATATGACCTAAATTCTTTTGTCCAATGAATTATATTATATTAACAACTTTAATAATATATTATAATGTTGCTCTAAAATTAGACCTACAAAAATATCCATCTCAGTTCACTAATAATTCGAATTTGTTTTCTCGGTATCTTATACAATATATTATAGGTAAAATCACATCAATAAAAAATTTAATTAATAAGTATTATGTCCAACCTTTTTAATCAACAATTATAAATATTTATTTCCATTAAAGAGGAAATTAGGTATCCATATCGGTGACAACATCTTTAATTTAAATTGTATAATTTTAAACTCGAAGAAATTCTAAATATTATATGCAAAAGATAAAATAAATAAAAAATATAGAAGAGCATGCTTTAAGATTTAAATTGTATAATTTTAAACTCGAAGAAATTCTAAATATTATATGCAAAAGATAAAATAAATAAAAAATATAGAAGAGCATGCTTTAAGATTCTTAAAATTATAAACATAGTAGTTTTAATAAATTATAATTTCAAAAAGTTTAAGATAAAAAAACATCTTAAAATCTTTCCGCGCAACGCGCGGGTCAACATCTAATAGATTTAAAATTTAACAAAGGGGGTAACATTTCCACTTGGCATAATGGACATCTATCATATAAAAAAAGTCTCTCTTTTCTTAATCATCTTAATCAATGAGACTGTCCACATCAGCTGCTGTCTCCACAATATACCACATCAGCAACCTCAAACTTCTATTCTTCTATCCATAACTTCCAACCCTTCCCCCTTCCAAACCTTTCCCATTAATTTCCAACCCTTCTGCCTTCCAAACCTTTTCCATTAATTTCATTCAATATATACTTACAATATGCAGTTACCAATGATTATTCCCACAAACCTTTGTTTTCCATATTTTGCAACGGTTCCATGCTTCATTATCCCTCTACTTAAATTTACGAAAGTCAGACCATTGTTTGAAAGTGGTAGATACTTTCCGTAATGTTTAATAGATTGGGGGAGAGGATCATAATTTTTGGTTCTTCGATGGGCCATTTGAAAGTGGTAGATATGTGATCGAAGAATAACATGAAATCAAAAAGGGGAATAAGGCTACGGTTTTCATCGGTAAATTCTTTGTTTAATTATTGATCAAATTTTACTTTGTTAAGAACTGATTCATAATGACTTTTCGATTGGCCAGAGAATCACAATTTTCAATTTTCAGTTCTTCCAAATTGCAAATTGAGAAAATATTATTGATTGATTGGTTTAGTGGTCCAAAACCTATCACTGTGTAATGAATGGTATATACATCCTAAAGTGGCAATGATATGATATTAAAATTAATCAAATTTTATGGATTTACTTATTTTTGGTTTTCATTTTTTTCTCACTACTCTCCATAGGAACAATTATGCATTCTAAGGTGGATAACAAAAGGAAATGAAAGGTTGGAATGAAAATATTCTGATATGATGCACCTACTCAGATATGAAAGGTTGAAATGAAGATAGTCTGATATGATGCACTTACTCAGATGGAGAGGAATTTTGATATTTAGATGGTTGAATAAGTGTCTTCATATGTCTATATGTGATAGCATGATTTAGTTTCTAAAAACTATTTTTTAATTTTTAAAAATTACAAGACCGAAATGCATATTTTAGTGAGTTGTTTTATTCATCATATATTATAGCGACTGTTAGATTTATGTATTTTTAAATTATTATATTTGAAAAAAATGTCTAATTTTGTAAGATATAAAAGCCTTTTTAACGGCCCATGCGTTAAAATCATTACGTTGGAAATAATTTAATTGATATAGAATCAATACATTAAAATCATATGAATTACTTACCAATATCTTAATTTGTATAAAATAAATACGTTACAAATAATCATATGAATTACTTACCAATATCTTAATTTGTATAAAATAAATACGTTACAAATATATTTAGTACTCCAATTATATTGACGTTGTATCACCAAAAATTGAGTGAATCAAATTATCATTAAAAATTAATAAAAATAATTTATCTCACTTGATTTCCTTCAAAATTATTTAATAGAAACTTTCCAAAATAATAAAATTTTGAAACCAAATTTCATATGGTTAGAAGATTTCTAACCTCTCATTTAACAAAAGGATAAATATTAGTAGATACATATTTTAATATAGCATATCATTGCTTTTATATATTGTATGGATTTTGGTGTAAAATTCGAAGTAAGGAGGTTCCACCAAACAGACAATTTATTCTTTGTAATCTAATTGTAGTGAATTTTACAAAATAATTAAGAATGTTTTATATAAAATAATTGAAATTTAAATAATTATAAAATTATAAATAAATAATTACATATTTCAAATAAGATATCATACAACATGTGCCATCGTCATTCTCTGTATAGAAAAACTAACTACTATTTTCTATTTTCACTTTAATAAAATTTCTTACTAATACTACTAAATTATTTAAAATATAAAATCTGAAAGTTATATATAGAGATTATTAAATAAAATAAATATATTAGATCTATTGACTATTTTTCTTAAAAACATATTTAAAAATAACTATGGGTATTAATAAGCATAAGTAATCGAATGAAACATAAGTACTATATGAATAAATAGTAATAGAATGAAACATAAGTAATGTATGAATAAATAGTAATAGAATGAAACATAAGTAATATATGAATAAATAATGTCAAAATTGTATGACATTTTTTATTAATCATACAATTTATTTGTCATTTATAAAATTGAAAATTTTAACTGGACAAGTTCATCAATAATCAATATATATTTATCTATATATAATATAATATAATATAATTGAAATATTACCATTAAATGTTGAATAATAACGAGAATAAGTTTACAGTTGATTTAAATAGTTTTATAAATAATTCCAAAACAAAAATATTTATATATAAGAATAATTAACTATTGATTCAAATATTTTTATATATGGAATAATATATTTGATCTGTAAATTGAGTTTAATCAATTATATTAAATAGTTATTATTAATTGTACTATATAATTTGATAGAATATTTCTTCATTATAATTTTTCAATTTAAGTTTTTTGTTATTATAAAATATTTTAATTATCATCAAATTTTTAAACAATGTTAAAATTAATTTAATTTTATTTTAAAAATATCATCAAAATATTGAATATTAACAGAAACATGAAGTTACAGATAAAAAAAATTGAATATTAACGGGAACAGGTAGTTATTAATCAAAATATTGAATATTAATAGAATTTTTTTTGAATATTAATGGGTACATGAAGTTACTAATCAAAATATTGAATATTAAAGGCAATATTAAATTACTGATTAAAATATTAAATGTATTGAATATTAACAGAAACATGAAGTTACTGATAAAAAATGGAATGTTAACGAGAGCATAAGTTACTGATCAAAATATTGAATATTAACAAGAACACGAAGTTATTGATCAAACTAATATTAACGGGAAAACGAAGTTATTAATCAAACTATATTGAATATTAACGGGAACATGAAGTTATTAATCAAAATATTGAATATTAACGAGAGCATGAAGTTAGTAATCAAAATATTGAATAGTAACGTGAGTATTAAATTACATAGCAAAGTATATAATATTAACGGGAACATGGAGTTACTGCTAAAAATATTATTGAATAATAACATAAACATGGCGTTATTAATCAAACTATTGAATATTAACAGGGACAAATTTGGAATATTAACGGAAACACGAAGTTAGTGATCAAAATAATAAATATTAACGGAAACATGAAATTATTGATCAAAATATTGAATTTTAAAGGGAACATGAAGTTACTGAACAAAATATTGAATATCAACGAGAACAAGTTACTAATCAAAATATTTAATATTAAGGGGAACATGAAGTCACTGGTCAAAATATTGAATACTAACGGGAAATGAAGTTTATTGATCAAAATATTGAATATTACTGGGACCACGGAGTTACTGATCAAAATATTGAATATTAACGGGAGCACGGAGATATTGATTAAAATATTGAATATTAACGGGAGCACAAAGTTAATGATCAAAATTTTGAATATTATCGGAAACATTAAGTTACTGATCCAAATTTTAAAAATTAACGGGAACAGATTTTGAATATTAACGGGAACACGAAGTTACTGATCTAAATGTTGACGGGAACACAGAGTTATTGACAAAATATTGAATATTAACAGGAATACGAAGTTACTGATAAATTTTTAAATATTAACAGAAACATTAAGTTATTAACGGGAACACAGAGTTACTGATCAAAATAATGAATATTAACAAGAACATGAAGTTACTTATCAAAATATTGAAAATTAACGGGAAGAAATTTGAAATATTAACGGGAATACGAAGTTACTTATCAAAATAATGAATATTAGCGGGAACATGAAGTTACTGGTCAAAGTATTTTTCTATTAATTATGTATTTTGAATGAATCATTATTATAAATGGAGTTTGTAGTGGTTTCTCATTGGCCTACAAGAGAGAGCTGATAGTTTGAGATTGGGCTCATAGTTTGTAGTGATAATTGAGCCAAAATAATTAATTTTCTCCTTAGCTAGCCAAAAATAATCGATTATCCTTAGTTGATAGTTTGAGATTTGACTAATAGTTTGTAGTTTAATCAATTATATTAAAAATAGTTATCACTAATTGAATTATATAATTTGATTGATAATTTTTCTTTATAATTTGTGAATATGCAATTTTAAAACTTTTCCTTCATTATAATTTGTCAAATAAAATATTACTATTTTTATAACTTTTTCATTTTTATCCAAAACTTAATCTTTTACTAATATATTTTATTTTTCTCAATCACAATGCGCGAAAACGACGGGTACCCGTGCGAACGCACGGGTAAGACACTAGTTTTTTTTTATAAAAGAAGAAAAAATTACAAAGTATATTTTTCAATATGTGATACTTGAATAATAAAATTTAAAAATTGTTGTTAAAGATTAAATTTTTAAGTGTTGAACTTAAGTAAATAATTAACTTTAATAATTAAAATAATTTTATTTATTTTTATTGTATTCATAAACATTTATAGTTAATATTTATAACTTATATATAAAATAAGTTTTATTTCAAATAATATTTATAACTCATATTAAGTAGGTAATATGAGCAAATAATATGATATCATATCTATTTTAGTTTGTTAGATGTTAAATTTGAATTTCCCATAACCAGTAGAAGGATGCAAGTGAAGATGATAATTGGACTTATCTCTAATCGGGACTTGCAAAAATTATTAACAATTGTTAAAATAAAAGATCGCAAAATAAATACAGACACGAGCATAAATAATTATTTAATAAAATAAACGGGTATGAGAGCGAGTACGGATACTTTAGTACCCACCTCACCTTATATATGCACGATATATATATTTATATTTTTTATTATTATTACGTAAAGATGTTAATTTATTAATTTTATTGAATATATCATTATTAAACTTATATGCATTTTAATATAAATGTTTGTTTGTTTCTTAATTCAACAATAATATTTTTGATTTTTTTTTAATTTCGTTAAAAACTTAAAATAATATAATAATTTTTTAAATTAGAATCACGGGTAAATAAATATGGGCATATGATTTGGAGGGTGAGCGGAATGAGAAAGTGGGTCAGAGACATCTGCACGGTGTTGACGAAGAGGAGGGGGAGAGTGTGCCTGCAAGGCACTCCGACTAGCAAGTAAGTAGGAGTACAAATACGTGAGAATGTTTTAAAGGTTTGAAATTGGGTTATTTGACCCTCAAATGAGAGGGTTTTAATATTGTCCCCCAACGCTTGGTCATTTGTCCATGTTTTGGGTTGGATAGTGGATTTAGGCCCAAAACGTGTGACAACCAGGATTCTAAGAGCATGTTGAGGAATGCTGGGAGGCTGCCCGACACTAGCCGTTGGTCGGGCACAGAGGTGTTCCTGGTCGGCAGAAGGGCTTAATGAACAAGGGTTGCTCGACTAGTCAGCGGGGAGCAGCGGCGAGGAGGTAGAGCCGATCAATTACAGCAAGATGCGCTGTCCTCGGCATAAAGGGGGAGAGAGCCTGACCGTAGGGCAGGGGAGGTGACATTCTTACTACTTTTAGGTGATTAGGTCAAGGTTATTGGGTCGTCCTGGGAGCAGGAGCGAATTGGGCCATGTTTAGCCTTTTGGCTAGTCCAGAATAGTATAAGTACTTGAATACCCATGAAATATGAATACGAATATAAATGTTAGTGTTCACATGAATATAAACTCGAGTATTAATTTTTTTCAAACTACAAATATAGATATAAAGACGAATAATATAATAATCTACCCCGAATCTTGTCCATTGTTATTCCCCGGTGCAAGTAGACATATTTGGAAGCTCATAGAAC
Organism: Vicia villosa; assembly: GCF_029867415.1. NCBI lineage: Eukaryota > Viridiplantae > Streptophyta > Magnoliopsida > Fabales > Fabaceae > Vicia > Vicia villosa. The sequence continues at coordinate 63,482 of NW_026704956.1, read as the reverse complement.
AATAAATAATAATTAAATATATCAATTGAATATATCTCAAGAACTTTCATCTTTCGGAAGCAAATTTTCTCCCCAACATAAAAATAATTATTTCCATTATAAATTAATATCTTTAATAAAATTTACACTAATGTATCATTTTATTACATCTTTAATTTTAATAACATAAAATTATACAAAATAAATCTAGTGGGGAAGCGGGAGCTGAATTCGGTGTTGGATCCTGTTATAGAATGTGGGGGACTCACATTTGTGAGGGAGAATGTTGAGTGCAAGTGTTAGTGGTTAAAGTCCCACGTTGCCTATGAATGGGTGGAATATTGAATTTATAAGAGAGAACACTGATCCGCTGTCGCGCACGGATCAAAAACGAGTGTTTTGTAAAAAATGTAATATAGCGACAATGACTCGAGTCGTATCACAAGGATTCTTGTTTTGTTATTAAATAATATAAATAAAATTGGGGGTTTAAGGTTTTAGATAGATTTATAAACAATAGAGCAAATAAGTGATTAAAATAAGTGATTAAAAATAAGCTAAAACGACAATTTGTTGATTTGGTTCCTATCTATCATTGATTATTGTAATTCCAACATCCTAAGCGGATTATCTATTCCTATTCGATTATAATATCCATTGACAAGCGCAATTGATAGTATAAGTTGTATGTTCCTATTATCCGAATTAAGCAAACATGATTAAGTTTCATGAATTAAGCAAACATGAATTAAACGGACACGATAACGAATTAAGCAAACGATAACGTGACTATAGTTAGGATCATACAACCAATCGAATTAAATCAATATAGTCTATGCAAATCGAATTAAGCAAACAAGAGACATAGATTAATATTGAAAGGAATAGAACTGAATTATAATTATAATAACCTCAACTCAAGGTCGAAACCTGAATACAGCAAATTGTCTCAAAGGAATTAGTTCTCTATAGAATTCGTACAAGCTTGCCTCATAATTTTGTGAATAGTCAAAACGTGACAGTGAACATTAGCGGCCAGACCTAACTATATGGAAGAAACAAGGAATTCCGGCTATAACCCAACTGGGTCAAAAACATTAAAAACCCGGCCCAAAAATCGGTCCAAAACTAATTGTTTCTAAGCTGCAACTTCCAACGAAATTCTGGGAATAATTTACTCCGAATTTGACTTTGAATCCAATAAGAAAGTTGTAGCTCTTTCTCTTAGCTTTCCGGTGATTATTAGAACGCGTCAATCGGATTCCCGTAGCTCCAGTTATGATCATTTTAGTACAGACTGCTAATGCTGAAAATAAAGTGCGAAAATCAAATTAAACCAAAAATAAAATAAATTAGAAAAACATTATAAAATATAAAAATAAGCAAAGCAAACCATAGAAATGCCTAAGTACAAACATAAAAGAACGTGCATCAAAATGCACTGATCAAATTCCTCCACACTTGAACTTTTGCACTCCGAGCAAAGTAAAATCAAAACTCAAAAGAAACACACAGCAAGATTTACTCATTATGGGCTACAAACTCTTATGTGGTTAAGGTTGCATCAATAGGTACTAGTCTTTCACACTAAGGATATCGTAGGATTACAAATCCATAATTGTGCGGTCATAAGCCTCCTGAACACAGAAACCGCTTTGAATCATGTTATTATGCCAAAGCCTAACTTAATCATCCTCCTTTTTACTCTTTTTCATTCTGTCGCAATCACATTAAGCCCGTTATCTCCATACACCTATAGTAAGGCTACCGGTTAGTGACTCTGATCCTTTTTTGCATGGGATTCTGGTACCTAAGTGGTATTACCCCTTTTATTCCCCAATTGTACTTGTGGGGGATCGGACCTTAATCCTCCCTACCAAGTTCAGCACCAGAAACCTCTGAACCAACTAACAACGGGACTTGAAATCTTTTTTTGTAGGTTCTACAACTGTTGGGTTAAGTGACTGGGTTAGGGTCACCAAACTTAGAAGGTGCATCCCTTTTTTATTTTTTTATTTTTCAAAAAAAAACTTGGATCACTCACTTATTTTCATCTGCTTCCTTACGTAGAGGATGTGTGAGATGGTGCCGACTGCAAAGATAAACTACTCAAAAGCTATTAGAGAATGATAATTCAAGGCTATGTCATAACAAGTATTCAAAACAATTTCTATACTCAAGAGACTTATGGTATTAAGACGATACCGATCTTGTGAACTTTTCCCAAGTCCCCACAATTAACCTCATATTAATTTATAGCCCAAAACTTTCAAAGATGCATTTTTTTAAGAATTAAAAACAAAAAAAAAACAAAAAAAATTGAAAGAAAACAAAACAAATAAATGATTCCCTCCCCCACACTTAAGACATACATTGTCCTCAATGAAAGAACATAAATATAAAATAAGAATGAGAAAGAAAAGAACACATCCGAGGGGTTAAGGTGGAATGTAACTTTCATGTCTGGTGGCTTTGGTGGAGGCCTTTTTGCACTACGAACACATGAAATAGGAAAAAATAAATAGCAAGTGAACTTGGATATTAGTAAAAAATCGGGTGGCTTAGGAGGAATAGTCTGCACATATGGTAAACCTGCAATAACAAAAGTATGAAAATTAGAAAATCCACATTTAGCTTGTGAGTCAGATAAAATAGGTGGAAGAGATGTACAAATGGTGAAGGATAACTCCATGTTGTTTGGCTTAGTTCGAGTTTCCACCAAAAAAAATTCTGCTATGGACAATGGTTGCTTATGGTGAAAATCCATATTTTTTTTGTCAAATTCAAGAGTTGTTGAATTTGCTAGAATTTCTGCACAAGTGGTTGTCGGCATCAAACTATCTTCACCTAAAATAGCTGCACTGATCTCAAGACAAACATTACAAACACCACATTCACAAGCAAAAATTTCAAGAGAGTTATCTACTTCAAGAGAAGTATATAATTCATCCAAATCAGATTTCAAGAAATTTTGTGGCATAATCTCTTTCATGCATTCAATTGAATTTTTGTTTCTTACTATGAGTTCATCATATGAAACAAACACTGTTTTAATGGGCTCACCTGGAAATTCATCAAGACTGGTATCACACCGTGTTAAGTCTAATGATGCAACAGGTTGTACATCATCATGAAACATCACGTTCTCTTGAATTTGATGGACATTTGAGATTATTTGTTCACCTTGGACTTTTTTAACTGGAAATATATATTGCATATGTTGTTGAAATTGCAAATTATTTTCAGTCATTCTCTTATTATTTTCAGCCATTTCCTTAATAATTTCTTCCAAATATGATTGTGTGTCAGCTTTTAATGATGCATTTTGTTGAAATTGTTGATATTGCCAAATAGGCTGCTCTTCAATGTATGAGTATTGTCCTTGAAGATCACCTACCATTTGGGCCTCACCATAAAAGTTAGTATCTAACAACATAGGACATGTATCATTACCATGAAAATTTGAAGAACAAATATTGCAAATCGCAAGTGGAATATGATTTTGATAGCATGATTGATGTTCTCTTACTTCCATCAAATTAATAAGATAAGCCAACTGATCCAATGAGTCTCCCATTTTTTTTACACGAAAGAACAAATATGATTAAAATAAATTCAAAAAAAAATACAAAAGCACGAAATTTAATCTAATGAAGACAAAGAAAAATTTTGAGAATTTTTTGGAATTTTCTGAAACTATGAAAACAGTAAAATATTCATAAAAAATAGAAAAACAACGAATTTGCGATTTTGAGGGTCAAATTCCTTTAGAATTCTATTCTAAAGGAGTACTATTCATCGATTTTTTCCTGACTTTGTGGAAAATATTTGGAACGATTCGAAACAGTAGCTTTCAAACTTACCTGATAGGCTGGAAAACTTATCACGGTACTGCAACCGGAATTGCAACCCTGGAAATCAACAAACACAACAAAAAAAAGGAAAAATCCTAGAAACAACACTATACCTAATATTAGTTAATAACAACAAGAATCCCCGGCAACGGCGCCAATTTGATCCGCTGTCGCGCACGGATCAAAAACGAGTGTTTTGTAAAAAATGTAATATAGCGACAATGACTCGAGTCGTATCACAAGGATTCTTGTTTTGTTATTAAATAATATAAATAAAATTGGGGGTTTAAGGTTTTAGATAGATTTATAAACAATAGAGCAAATAAGTGATTAAAATAAGTGATTATAAAATAAGCTAAAACGATAATTTGTTGATTCGGTTCCTATCTATCATTGATTATTGTAATTCCAACTCCTAAGCGGATTATCTATTCCTATTCGATTATAATATCCATTGACAAGCGCAATTGATAGTATAAGTTGTATGTTCCTATTATCCGAATTAAGCAAACATGATTAAGTTTCATAAATTAAGCAAACATGAATTAAACGGACACGATAACGAATTAAGCAAACGATAACATGACTATAGTTAGGATCATACAACCAATCGAATTAAATCAATATAGTCTATGTAAATCGAATTAAGCAAACAAGAGACATAGATTAACATTGAAAGGAATAGAACTGAATTATAATAACCTCAAGGTCGGAACCTGAATACAGCAAATTGTCTCAAAGGAATTAGTTCTCCATGAAATTCGTACAAGCTTGCCTCATAATTTTGTGAATAGTCAAAACGTGACCGTGAACATTAGCGACCAGACCTAACTATATGGAAGAAACAAGGAATTCCGGCTATAACCCAACTGGGTCAAAAACATTAAAAACCCGGCCCAAAAATCGGTCCAAAACTAATTGTTTCTAAGCTGCAACTTCCGACGAAATTCTGGGAATAATTGACTCCGAATTTGACTTTGAATCCAATAAGAAAGTTGTAGCTCTTTCTCTTAGCTTTCCGGTGATTATTATAACGCTTCAATCGGATTCCCGTAGCTCCAGTTATGATCATTTTAGTACAGACTGCTAATGCTGAAAATAAAGTGCGAAAATCAAATTAAACCAAAAATAAAATAAATTAGAAAAACATTATAAAATATAAAAATAAGCAAAACAAATCATAGAAATGCCTAAGTACAAACATAAAAGAACGTGCATCAAAATGCACTGATCAAACACCAATTTACCTAACACCTTAAGGTTTTTGGTTGAAATGTGGTGTCTCCCTCTCTTGTGGTCCTAAAACATTTTTCTCATTAGTGCTCCCAACCCTCCCGAACTCCCTAACACATCTATCACTCTTATAATTAATAGAGTTGTAGATATTTTTATCATTTTCAAATTATATAAAATATTTTCTTTGCACAAATATAATTTAAGGTATAATATTTCATTTAAAAGTTATTCAAAATAGTATGATATTTGCCTATGCATTATAATTATTTGATTAAAATTTGTTACAAGAGATTGTGTTATATCTCTATTTGACGATTCTGATTTAGAAAGGGCGTCTGAGAATTCCTTTGTTGAAAGATTTTTTCATTTGACTCTTTCGAAGCCCTTTTATCATATGATTGCAAAGAGAGAAATCATACTGAGGCCCTTATGCCCCCTTCTGTTTTGATTGAGGAGGAAATACAAGCTATCAAGCGGATGAGGAAACACGTTGAAAATTTCATCCAACTTTACTTGAGAACCAATAATTGCAAACTTAGCAATGCTGAGGTGAGGACCCACTTAGAGCTTCGGGGAAGACTTGATGTAGTTTCTTGGATCACACCTGATGAGCATTATAAAGCCAACTACCTGGCCCGAAGAGGCTTGACGTTGGTGGAGCTATCGGGTGCAGTTAAGTACGGTTAGGTGGATGCATAAATGGTGGGTACCCCGTCCATTCTAAAGACTGAAGCAACGATAAATGTTGTTGGCATTGTGGTCGATAACCCTCTAGACTGGTCAATTTCACGTGGATTCAGAGAAGAGGATATGCAACTCTTTTGACAACTGTTTGATCCCATTTAATGAGTGCATGTTCACAAGGATATGGCTGTAACTGCCATTCTTTGACCTTGAATAGGTTGTCCTAAAGCATTTAAAGGTTGCCCCTTCCCAGCTTAATCTGAGGTAATGGGTTTACATGAAGGTATTCTAGTTGTGTGCTAAGCATAAGTTTTGGAAGCCTTCACTTTGGCTATTTTTCAACTTATTCTACATGGCGTGCACCTCTCGGGACAACTACCGCGACCAAAATCTCATTAGTTTCCACCTAAATGACCCCTGGTTTAACCATTTTACCCACGATTGAGACAATTTCAATAGGCGTTACTTGGTGAAACCTCTCACCCATGAGGCCCATCTTGAAGGATAGAAAATACTTAGAAAGGGGGGGTTTGAATAAGTGTAGTCTAAAAACTTGAACGATAAAAACAATATGCACAGTTATTTTTATCCTGGTTCGTTGTTAACTAAACTACTCCAGTCCACCCCCACGGAGTGATTTACCTCACCTGAGGATTTAATCCACTAATCGCAACAGATTACAATGGTTTTCCACTTAGTCCGCGACTAAGTCTTCTAGAGTATCCTGATCACAACCTGATCACTCCAGGAACAAATGCTTAGACACAAGCTAAGACTTTCTTAGAGTATCCTGACCACCACGTGATCACTCTAATTACAACTGCTTAGACACAAGCTAAGACTTCCTTAGAGTATCCTGACCACCACGTGATCACTCTAATTACAACTGCTTAGACACAAGCTAAGACTTCCTAGAGTATCCTGATCAACACTTGATCACTCTAGTTCCTTACAAATTAATGTAATCAATTCTAAGAGTATTACAAATGCTTCTGAAAAGCTATAATCACAACAGTGATATTTCTCTTAACGTTTAAGCTTAATCTCACTAATATATTACAACAGCAATGTAGTGAGCTTTGATGAAGATGAAGTTTCTGAGCTTTGAATTGAACAGCGTTTCAGCAAGTCTTTCAGAATAATTTCGTTCAGAATTGGTAACCTTGCTTCTCATCAGAACTTCATATTTATAGGCGTTTGAGAAGATGACCGTTGGGCGCATTTAATGCTTTGCGTGTTCCGTACAACATTGCATTTAATGTTTCACGCTTTTGTCAACTACCTCGAGCCTTGTTCACGCTGTGTCTACTGACGTTGCCTTTAATAGCTTCCAACGTTCCTTTTGTCAGTCAGCGTAGCCTGCCACCTGTACTTTCTTCTGATCTGATGTTTGAATATAATATTTGAATATCATCAGAGTCAAACAGCTTGGTGCATAGCATCTTCTTGTCTTCTGACCTTGAAGTGCTTCTGAGCGTGATACCATGAGAACTTCAGTGCTTCTGCTTCTGATCTCAAGTTCTTCTGATGCTTTCATAGACCCATGTTCTGATTCTGCCTTGACCATCTTCTGGTGTCTTGCCAGACCATGTTCTGATGTTGCATGCTGAACCTTCTGAGACAAAGCTTCTGAGCGCTGATTCGTGCATACTCTTTATATATTTCCTGAAATGGAAATTGCAATGTATTAGAGTACCACATTATCTCACACAAAATTCATATCCTTGTTATCATCAAAATTAAGAATATTGATCAGAACAGATCTTGTTCTAACAATCTCCCCCTTTTTGATGATGACAAAAACATATATAAATGATATGAATTTGCGATCAGAAAGAGCAGACGGCTAAAGACAAATTACACAGCTATAGCATAAGCATGTGAATATGTCTCCCCCTGAGATTAACAATCTCCCCCTGAGATGAATAATCTCCCCCTGAAATAAATACTCGAAGAACTTTAATAATAAAAGACTTCCCTGATTACTTCGGTAGAGACGATCACATAAACTTCTTGCTTCTGATAATTCATAGCTTCTGACTTCTGCTTCCTTTGGACAGCTTCAGAACTTTTAGATCCCTAGAACACTCACAGCTTCTGATTCCTGCTTCCGTTTAGGACAGCTTCAGAACTTGAATTTCTTTGATCTTCAGAACATTCACAGCTTCTGATTCCTGCTTCCATTTAGGACAACTTCAGAACTTGAATTTCTTTGATCTTCAGAACATTCACAGCTTCTGATTCATGCTTCCTTTTTAGGACAGCTTCAGAACTTGAGTTTTCTGGATCTTTAGAACATTCACAGCTTCTGATTTCTGCTTCCCTCGGATAGCTTCAGAGCTTTGAATTTCTTCTTACATCACTTCATGCTAGATTGTATCAGAACATTGTTGAATGTACCAGAGTATCATCAGAGCATCTCTACATCCTGAAATGTTACAGAACAAAACTAAAGGACAAAAGTCAGCATGAATGAGTTAGAACATAAAATGTGTATCAGAACAAAAAATATGTATCAGAGCCATATAAGCCTTATAGAATATATCAGATCCAATAGACAATGTATCAGAGCAAATAGATAATGATTTGGATCATATTCTATTATCAGAATTTTTATCATTCTTGCTTCTTGCTTCTGATTCTGAAGCTTCCTAGCACTCAGCTTGCTTCAAGAATCCAAGAGCTATTTCTGATCCTTCTTCCTTCTTGCTTCTGATTCTGAAGCTTCCTAGCACTCAGCTTGCTTCAAGAATCCAAGAGCTTGATTCATCTTGTTGCTTCTTATGTTGATCTTGAATCTTTGATTCCTGCAACAACACAACTTAGAAACATAGAACTTTACAAGTTCTGTTAGTAAAGCAACTGATTAAATCAAATCATTTATCACATATTTCTCCCCCTTTTTGTCATATCATCAAAAAACAGAAAAGATTCAGATACAAACAAAAAGAAACACACGGAGGAAAAAAGGATGATTTCATTGAAGTTCAAACAGCAGGTACAGAAGTACACGCAGAGAAGGAAGACAAGATGCACAAATACAGATGCAGCAAAAAACAAAAAACAACATAGACTCAATCTAAGACGGCCCTAGCCTTGACAGGATCTTGGCCAGCATCTCTTGAACTCCATTGTTGTACTCATTCTGCTTCTCTATGAAAGCTCTAAACTCATCCTGGTTCTTCTGAAGAACTTCCAGAGTTCTTGCAAGACGGGAAGGTTCATCAGAAGAAGCTTCACCGCTTCTAACCACAAGAATAGCATTGTGATCTGTAGCTTCCATAGATAGATCATTTGCAGGGATTTCCTCAACAGGAACTGATTCAGCAACATGATCTTCTACATCTGCTTCTTGCATAGAAGCATCTCCATATTCTGCAGCAGGAATTTCCGAATCTCCATTCTCAAGTGCCTGAAGAATGGCAGCAAGATTCCTGGGAGCAGAAGGACCTTCAACTTCTGGTGGGTCAACAACTTCTGGAATGACCAAGCTTGGGTCTTTCTCAGAAGGGTTTTCCCTCAGAAAGTCAAAGAGGGTTTTGAAATCCCCGAGCAGAACTGGATAATCAGGAATCCAGATAACAATATCCCTGCATGGATTCGCTTCTAAAGCAGCAGCCAGCCTTGCTTGTTCCAATTCATCCAGAAAGGGCTTCTCTTCCAAAAGATGTCTTCCTCTGAGACGAACAAACCAGAAGTCTTCAAAGCTTCTCAGAATTCCACGAGGCCGTGGGGCAGCTTCTATACAGGCTTCCTGAAGTTCTAAAAACAGAGCATCTGATTTTCTGCGTAGGATCCTCCAAAATTTCCGCATAGCAACATCATTCAAGCCAGAACTTTCAGCAATTCTGAGAGTATCAAAGATACTTCTGAGATTCCTCTTTACTTTTTCAAAAATTTCACCAATAGGGTAGATGGGGTGGGATTTTAATTGGGTTTTTGAAAAGGCAGGGTTGGGGATGAAGTACGGTTGAGGTTCTCTATTCAACCTATAAGAAGATTCTGCTTCAGTATCAGAATCTAACACTACCACTTCAGCTTCAGGACGAGGCTTGGGAGTGTAGTTGCAATCACGGAGCAACTGTTCATGTGATGCAGAGGTTGGAAAAATAGAGCCACTATGGTTATTTAGAGAGGTAGAAGGAATAGGTTCAAAGGTGGCATGGGGAGGAGGTTGAGAGATGGAGATATTTGTGTGTGGTGGAAAAAGAGTTTGAAGGGGTGGTATATCCAGAACAGGATTGATGGTGGGTGGAGACGAAGGACTGGTTACAGGAGAAGATGGAGGTGTAAGAACATGGACAGTTATAGGTGATTCAGATGTGGCTTTTTCTGGTTCAGGGATAGGGGCGACCGCTATTGGTGCAACTTCTGAGTTACCAGCAGGAGTAGAATCAGGTTCAGAAATACATATACCTTTGGATGCTTTCTGAAAGGCTTTGACCACAGCCTCAGTTTTCTTCTGCTTCTTACTCTTCGGCTCCTCAACAATTTTTTTTTGCCGCTAGAGATCTCTTTTCTTCTGACGCTCGTCAGGACTTCCTGTTGATTCACAGCCTCTTGAACAACATTTTCTTCATCGGATTCTTGAAGAATCATCTTCCTTTTTCTGGTTTTCTTCTTCTCAACAACTTCAGCAATCTCAGCATTGTTATTTGACTTCTTTTTCTTTTTCTCAGCTTCCTTCTTTTTCTTCACAAAATCAACAGAAACAGCCTTAACAACTTTTGCAATGACTTCTTCTGGGACCACTTCTTTCTCGGTGGTAGCAGCAGGATGATCAAACTTTCTTTTGGTCCTTTCTTCCTTCTTGCGATTCACTATAATTGGAGCACCTTTCTCTTGATCTTTAAGACTTTTATCCTCTTTTTGTGACTTCAGATACCTAGTTCTGACTTCTGGTACCTCACTATTGAAGAAGGTTTTAAATTCAGCTAGAACTGGTTCTCTTCTGATTCTTGTTCCAGCAAGAGGTTGAGAAGTCTTAATGATAGCCTTAATCACTTTCATCTTCTTTAAAGTGAAGGCATTCAGACAGGCCCCAGTTGTGACAACAAGGTCTTTGATAATACCTTCAGATTCCAGGTTCTCAACAATCTTGGAATGAACCAGAAGATTTGAGATAATTCTACCAAACGGAATGATGGTACAACTTTTTTCTCTGAAGGCATTTCTGGACTCCTTCACAGCCTTCCACATATGGTTGAAGATAATGTAGATAGCATCAACCTTCTTCTTAGTGGCAATGCAGTACAGAATGTATTTTTGCTCATTATTGATGAAGTCAGAAGCATGTGTTCCTTTCCTGTGATAGAAACACCCAAGAAGAATTTTGGTCCAGATTTTGTAGAGATCTCTCAAATCCTTGACATTCTTTGTTTCATTTATGTCTGAGTAGAGAGTAGATAAAACATCTTTCCAATTTTCCCTTTTATCGATTTCAAAAGCTCCTTCAGCGTTTCTCAGATCAAACATCACCCTTAAGATGTTCTCAGTCACTACCACAAACTTTCCATGGACGAAAGACAATATGGATTTTGGAGCGACAACTGCATGTACCCAGAATTCCTTGACAAGATCTGGGTAGACTGGTCCACAGAACTCAGCAAACAAAGAAGTCCATCCTTGAAAAATTATATCTTCTTTGAGATGAAAATCATGTTCTTCAATGTTATCAAAATCAACCATAAGTTCACATAAAACTTCTAATTTATCCTTAGGAATGGAGCACGCAACAACTGGAGTGAGTTCCTGATTAACTTCATCTTGAATATGGAGAAGGGTAGATGAATCAACATTTTGAGATGAAGAAGCAGCCATTGAAACAGAATGAACAGCTAGGAAGAACAAAATTCTGGGTTTTCGGTTAGGGTTTTAGAAGCGACTAAGAAGATTTCAAACGAAAGTATGCAAGAAGAAAGAGAGACTGGGAGCGAAAAAGATATATGAGATGATTTGAAAAGAATATATAGAGACGGATTAAAAAAATGCAATAAGATTAGAAAATGAACAGTTACAGAATCAAGAGAAATCAATTTTCATTTATTGATAAGTGACGTTAGGTGAGAGAACGTGGTAAATGAAATGATTTAACACAGTTACCTAGGTCGGCGTCTTTTTAACTGCACGCTTTGTACTATTCGTACAGACACGTGTTCACCATCAGATAATGGATGACAGCTGTAAAATATGAATAGACTTTACGCCTTTTGATTCTGATCACTGCTTCTGATTGTCATTCTTAAGAAATAATCTGGTTCTGATAGGATCATCTTTCTTCCCAAGAATCACATCTTCTGAATGAGCTGAAGCAAGTCTAGGTGATCTTCTGATTGTTGGTTCTTCAGAAATCCTAAGATTCTCTAAAGATGCAGCAACTTGATCTTCTGATCCATTGCTTCTGAGACTGCCAGCTTCTGCAGCTTTGCTTCTTGGTTCTACTGCTTCTGATATATCAATATCAAAATCTGCAAAATTCTCAAACTGCTTTGGTTTTTCAAGACCAAGCTTATCATCAAACCTGATATTGATTGATTCTTCTACAATCAATGTTTCAGTATTGTATACTCTGTAGCCTTTAGAGCGTTCAGAATATCCAAGAAGGAAACACTTTTGTGCTTTGGAATCAAACTTACCAAGATGATCTTTAGTATTCAGAATAAAACATACACATCCAAAAGGATGGAAATATGAAATGTTGGGCTTTCTGTTCTTCCACAATTCATAAGGAGTCTTATTTAGAATAGGTCTGATAGAGATTCTATTCTGAATATAGCATGCAGTGTTAATTGCTTCTGCCCAGAAATGCTTAGCCATATTGGTTTCATTGATCATGGTTCTGGCCATTTCTTGTAGAGTCCTATTCTTTCGCTCTACAAATCCATTTTGCTGTGGAGTTCTAGGACAAGAGAAATCATGGGCAATACCATTTTCTTTGAAGAACTCCTCAAAGAATTTGTTCTCAAATTCGCCACCATGATCACTTCTGACCTTTATGATTTTGCACTCCTTCTCAGATTGGATCTGAGTGCAGAATTCAAAGAACACTGAATGAGACTCATCCTTGTGTTTCAAGAACTTTACCCATGTCCAGCGGCTATAATCATTAACGATGACTAATCCATATTTCTTCCCTCTAACAGATGTTGTTTTGACTGGGCCAAACAGATCAATGTGCAAGAGTTCTAACGGCCTTGAGGTAGAAACAACATTCTTAGACTTGAATGCAGGTCTGGAGAACTTGCCCTTCTGACATGCTTCACAAAGAGCATCTGATTTGTATTTCAGATTTGGGAGTCCTCTGACCAGATTTAGTTTGTTAATCTGATAAATCTCTCTCAAACTAACATGTCCTAATCTTCTGTGTCAGACCCATTGCTCTTCAGAAACAGACATAAGACAAGTCACCTTCTGCTTCTCAAGATCAGAAAGATCAATCTTATAAATGTTGTTCTTCCTCTTGCCTGTAAATAGGATTGAGCCATCCTTCTGACTTACAGCCTTGCAAGACTTTTGATTGAAGATTATGTCATAACCATTGTCACTTAATTGACTTATGGATAATAAGTTATGAGCTAATCCTTCAACAAGAAGTACATTAGTTATGGAAGGAGAGTTACCAAGACTTATGGTTCCAGAGCCAATGATTTTGCCCTTCTGATCTCCTCCAAACTTGACTTCTCCACCTGGTTTAAGCACCAGGTCTTGGAATGTAGACCTTCTTCCTGTCATGTGTCGCGAGCACCCAGAGTCCAGGTACCATGACATTTTGCTTTTTGTCCTCTTTTCCGCCAAGGATATCTTCAATAGAAATAATCTTTTCCTTAGGTACCCACAATTTCTTGGGTCCTTTCTTGTTAGTTCTTCTCAAGTTCTGATTGAACTTGGGTTTAGCAAAATATTTAACAGGAGGAACAGGATGATATTTCTTATTCTGAGTTCCATGATATTTCTTAGGTTGTGTCACATGCTTCTTGGTGTGTGTTATGTGAAACCTTTGTGTATGTGATGTGTGCTTAATATCATGGGAGTGGCCAAATTTAAATTGGTTATACAGAGGCTTGTATGATATTTTCATATCATCCACAGATTCAAGCTTGTATGGGATTTCACCCTCATAACCAATGCCAACTCTCTTGTTTCCAGACACAGCATATATCATAGAAGCTAGCTGACTTCTGCCAATACTTCTAGATAAGAACTTCCTGAAACTTAAATCATATTCTTTCAGAATATGATTCAGACTGGGAGTGGATTTTTCTGAATCAGAAGGAGATCCAACATTATTGGATAATTTTAAAACTTTTTCTTTTAATTCAGAATTTTCCAACTCAAGCTTCTTAGTTTCAAATTCAAATTGCTTTTTCAGCTTTTTGTATTTGATACTAAGATAAGCTTTTAATTCAAGAAGCTTTGTTAGACTGGAAACTAACTCTTCTCTAGATAGTTCAGAAAATACCTCTTCAGAATCTGATTCTGATGTAGATTCTGATCCATCATCTTCTGTCGCCATCAGCGCAAAGTTTGCCTGCTCTCCTTCAGAGTCTGATCCTGATTCTGATTCAGAATCATCCCATGTTGCCATAAGACCTTTCTTCTTATGAAACTTCTTCTTGGGATTCTCCTTCTGAAGTTTCGGACACTCATTCTTGTAATGTCCAGGCTCATTGCACTCATAGCAGACAGCCTTCTTCTTGTCAGATCTTCTGTCACCAGAAGATTCTCCACGTTCAAATTTCTTTGAACTTCTGAAGCCTCTGAACTTCCTTTGCTTGCTCTTCCAGAGTTGGTTCACCCTTCTAGAGATCATGGACAGTTCATCTTCTTCTTCAGATTCTGATTCTTCAGGATCTTCTTCTCTAGCCTGAAAAGTGTTAGTGCATTTTTTAACATTAGATTTTAATGCAATAGACTTACCTTTCTTCTGAGGCTCGTTTGCGTCCAGCTCTATTTCATGGCTTCTCAAGGCACTGATAAGCTCTTCCAAAGAAACTTCATTCAGATTCTTGGCAATCTTGAATGCTGTTACCATTGGACCCCATCTTCTGGGTAAGCTTCTGATAATCTTCTTTACATGATCAGCCTTGGTGTAGCCTTTATCGAGAACTCTCAATCCAGCAGTCATAGTTTGAAATCTTGAAAACATCTTCTCAATGTCTTCATCATCCTCCATCTTGAAGGCTTCATATTTCTGGATTAGAGCAAGAGCTTTGGTCTCCTTGACTTGAGCATTTCCTTCATGAGTCATCTTCAAGGACTCATATATGTCATGGGCCGTTTCCCTGTTAGATATCTTCTCATACTCAGCATGAGAGATAGCATTCAGCAAAACAGTCATGCATTTGTGATGATTTTTGAAGTCTTTCTTTTGATCATTAGTCATTTCGCTTCTCGTGAGCCTTACACCAGTAGCTTTAACAGGATGTTTGTAACCATCCAACAAAAGATCCCATAGATCAGCATCCAGACCAAGAAAGTAACTTTCCAGTTTA
This sequence comes from Vicia villosa, assembly GCF_029867415.1. NCBI lineage: Eukaryota > Viridiplantae > Streptophyta > Magnoliopsida > Fabales > Fabaceae > Vicia > Vicia villosa. Next base: position 48,238 of record NW_026704956.1, on the reverse strand, counting down.
TCTTTCCAATATTCAAAGTTTTCACCATCGAATATTGGTGGTCTAGTATAACCATTGTTACCATTGTATTGCTCAGCAGAGCCAGATGTAGATGCAGCTGAATTTGTTGGAATTTCACCAGCCATCTTTTACTGAAGCGTTTTTCTCTTCCTGAATCTTTTCTAAACACGGTTAAGTGCTTGCACCTTAGAACCGGCGCTCTGATGCCAATTGAAGGATAGAAAAACACTTAGAAAGGGGGGGTTTGAATAAGTGTAGTCTAAAAACTTGAACGATAAAAACAATATGCACAGTTATTTTTATCCTGGTTCGTTGTTAACTAAACTACTCCAGTCCACCCCCACGGAGTGATTTACCTCACCTGAGGATTTAATCCACTAATCGCAACAGATTACAATGGTTTTCCACTTAGTCCGCGACTAAGTCTTCTAGAGTATCCTGATCACAACCTGATCACTCCAGGAACAAATGCTTAGACACAAGCTAAGACTTTCTTAGAGTATCCTGACCACCACATGATCACTCTAATTACAACTGCTTAGACACAAGCTAAGACTTCCTCAGAGTATCCTGACCACCACGTGATCACTCTAATTACAACTGCTTAGACACAAGCTAAGACTTCCTAGAGTATCCTGATCAACACTTGATCACTCTAGTTCCTTACAAATTAATGTAATCAATTCTAAGAGTATTACAAATGCTTCTGAAAAGCTATAATCACAACAGTGATATTTCTCTTAACGTTTAAGCTTAATCTCACTAATATATTACAACAGCAATGTAGTGAGCTTTGATGAAGATGAAGTTTCTGAGCTTTGAATTGAACAGCGTTTCAGCAAGTCTTTCAGAATAATTTCGTTCAGAATTGGTAACCTTGCTTCTCATCAGAACTTCATATTTATAGGCGTTTGAGAAGATGACCGTTGGGCGCATTTAATGCTTTGCGTGTTCCGTACAACATTGCATTTAATGTTTCACGCTTTTGTCAACTACCTCGAGCCTTGTTCACGCTGTGTCTACTGACGTTGCCTTTAATAGCTTCCAACGTTCCTTTTGTCAGTCAGTGTAGCCTGCCACCTGTACTTTCTTCTGATCTGATGTTTGAATATAATATTTGAATATCATCATAGTCAAATAGCTTGGTGCATAGCATCTTCTTGTCTTCTGACCTTGAAGTGCTTCTGAGCGTGATACCATGAGAACTTCAGTGCTTCTGCTTCTGATCTCAAGTTCTTCTGATGCTTTCATAGACCCATGTTCTGATTCTGCCTTGACCATCTTCTGGTGTCTTGCCAGACCATGTTCTGATGTTGCATGCTGAACCTTCTGAGACAAAGCTTCTGAGCGCTGATTCGTGCATACTCTTTATATATTTCCTGAAATGGAAATTGCAATGTATTAGAGTACCACATTATCTCACACAAAATTCATATCCTTGTTATCATCAAAACTAAGAATATTGATCAGAACAAATCTTGTTCTAACACATCTTGCCATTTACTCTTCCCCAATTGAATTTTCTCGTTTCTACAAGGGCGGATTCTTGAAGTATTAGTCCTCACATCATTTCCATTTCTACCGCACCAAGTTATGTTCTCCCCCCCAACGAGGTGGCAATGAAGGAGGACATACCTTTTGGCTCCAAGGACTTGGCTATTAAGAAGGGTTTGGCCCTGGTGAAGTGCCTTCCTCCGAGATGAGGAAGAAGCGATTTGACACTTACTCCATCGTGAGTGTAGTCGTCCAGGAGGAGAGGAAAGAGAATTTTGGTTAGGACGAAGTCCTATAATTTTTTTAATAGGTGTGATTGTATTTTACGGGTAATATGGACATACTGATGATGGTCTACGATCTTGCCAACTCTTAAGACATCAAGACCGGTCATACCGGCCAGTATGTGACGCCCTCTTTGACGACCACCGCTCATGCTCAGACCATTACTCCCATCTTGGCCACCTAGACCGCTGCCGCTGGGGTCAACCACCTTATAAGCATTGTGGTCGTTTTAACTATGAAGGATCCTACCCGTCCCTAATTTCAACAAAGATGGGCCAGGATGAAGAACAAAATTCCTCCCTAGACGAGGCTTCTCCAAAGCGAACCCGTCTGACCGGGGATGCTTCTTTGGGGACAATAATTCCCTTCCTGCAAATACCGCCCATTCTTCCTTCCCAACTTTTTCTCACTCTTGAGGAAGTAGCCGCTGTTATATCGATAGAGGATTTTTCCTTCATCCAAAACTTATCTTAGACGAAGAAATTAGAGCTCCTCTCATAGATCACTTTCAACATGTACCAATATTTTTCTTTGTTCTCTCTGATCTATGTTAGCATATGAGATATCTTAAATGCTTGTAATCCTTCCAATGAGAGGGGAAATTGGAAAGGTAAATGCGAAGCTATGAAGCATAATTTCTTCGCTTTTTAGAAGAAGCTAACTGGGTTGCAGGAGAAGTTCAAACTTGTCAAAGCCTTGCAATAATAGGCAAAGATCCACAACTCTCTCGCGACTCTGGTTGTCTGAGTTGCTGGGTTGGAGTCCTCATTTGAGGCGAAGAAAAAGTAGCATCAAGAAGCTTCTGATGTTGTTACTAAGGTGAGACTAAGTGTGGAGGATGACCAAAATATTCTTGGGCAAGAAGTAGAGGCTCGTGTTAAGGATCTGAAGGCAATAAATGGAGAGGTGGCTGGTCTGAGGGAGAAGTAACATGGTACTCTTCAACGATCTGTACAGGGCGTACTTGGGGTCTGCTATTAGGTTGTGGAACAGGAAAAATAATTTTGTCTTGAAGCCATTATTCTTATTCAGGTGTTAGACCTCTTTAAAGCTTCTCTCGTAGGGGACTCCAGAGGTGGTCCGAGCACATCAACTTTAAATGTTTCAGCTTGATCTCTTCTTCTTTTCCTTTGTATTGTTTTTCTTTTCTCCTATAATGTTTTCTAGACCATTGTTCCTTGAATGTAATGATAATATTTATATAATATATTTTTACCTTAGTGAGTTGTATTTGTATTTTACTGAGTTCAGAATATTTCTCCATTTTAGTGTTGTTGTGTTGCACTTCTAGTTGTTTGCACTTTGTTGTAACTTCAGGGTTTACTTGTCATCCCTGTAATGTAAAATTTGTTTGCTCCAAGTTCGAGAAACCTGATGGCTTGCCTAATAATGGCTTCTTATAATTTACAGTTTAGCGCATTATGTAATGTTTGCTACCATGTTTGGTTGTTATGTGTGTTAGTTGTAATTAGCATTCACGAATTCAGTGTGTATTTATTTGTTGTATTTAGCTTTTAGTGAGTTAGTGTGTGTTTGTTGTCCCCGCGATGAGGTCTGGAATTGGAGAGACATGGTTATATAATTGTATTGCGCTCTACACTACAGAGGACCATTTCCTAGTCAAGGGTAAGATCCACATACCTACCCTGATGTATGACTCGGGTCGAGGTAGACGTCTCTGGACTCCACCGCCTAATGCCCTTGCATTGGCTAGATCCAAAGAGGGTGTGTCAGCTACGTTGAGGAGAGTGCTCCTTGGACGTGGAGTCTGTCTTAAAAGACTGATTCACTCCATCTAGCATTCAACATGCAATATTCTTTGTGATTGCAACATTTAATAATTAGGATATCAATTATTGAAACTATACAACATCTTTATAGAGTATCTAACTAATAGAAATAGAGGTAAGGATATGATGCCCTCTTGTTTATCATTTTTTCTTCAGTTGGTTAGGGCGTCGTTGTAGACTGCCTTATCTTTGTCTACCAAACAGGGCAATGACCCACCTCTATGCCTCTTGGTCTTCATATCCAAAGAGCACCATAGGGCGGTCGACTTTGTTGAGGGTGTAGCTTGTTGACGACAGTGAATATTCTTAAGCCACTGAACTGCCTTTCGAATAGTCTAGTGCATTACCTTCTAAATCACAAGGCAGCAACACCCCATCCCATTCACTTAAATAAAAATATAAATGACACATTGGCAAGGTGGAGCGAGAAATTAAATATAAACGATGACTAAAGGTGTCTTTGATGAGACTTCACATCTCAAATGTCATGCCCCAATTTTGCCCCAATTGGGTGTGAGAGTATTGTTGTGAAGTAATATTGTGCGCTTGAATGTGTAGATGTTTGAAGTCTACCTTGCAGTTTATGCCTATTAGTTATTAATGTGAATTCTCTCCCCCTTTGTTTAGATGTTGTCCACCATGGACATCTTGTAGATAATCAGGATTATGCTTGTTGTGAGTGGAAGACTAACTCCCTGAAATTTATTTCCTTTTAGTTCATTATTGCTTTAGTGGTTATGCTCTGATTCACGTAACATCAGGGTTGGGAATGTTTTATTTATGTTTTGAAGATTGATTACTTGTTTATATTGAATTTAGTAACTATGTTGAGTAGTTTTGAAGTATTTTATGAAAGTAATTTTAATTTAAGTATTGGATTAAGACTCTTCAATTGTGTCACAGGTTAATTATTGATTACCGCTGCAATGATATCATAATTAACAGTGAGCATGCAATGATACGTGTTGTATGATTTATGATTCCTCTGCATGTTTTCTAAATACTTATGTTTTATTTGCATGGTTGTCCTTAGTGACAATATCGAGTAATTATTTATTTATAAGTTTTGGAGTTTAGAGTGTTACATAATCTCTGCCACTAAAGATGGAAAGAGCAATCCTCGTGAATGAATTCAATGAATGTCCAAAGCCTCCTAGCAAAACCCTCAGCTCCACATCATTGTTCTTTTGAACAAGTTTTCCAAAATCTTTACTCAAACTAAGAGGTATCAGGAGCCTTATCTAAGTTAAAAATAAAAGCAAATGGCAACTAATTAAGGGCTTATTTCATGATGGTATGAAAGTTCAACACTTTAACCAACCTTGAGCAGGACATTATTATCATGTCAACAAAGGCATATACCACTTCCACCATTGCCCCCCCAACTAAAGGTGTATACCACTTCCACCATTGCCCCCCAACTAAAGGTGAAGAAGTATATAAATAAACGCAAACACAAACAAAATAGTAAGAAGCATCAAACTACAAATAAAAAATAAGGGAGAAATCCATACAACAACCATATTGAACTTTGACCATTTTGCATATTGACGCAATGGACTTTATAGAAGAAAAAATTTTGTTATTGGCCTGGTGACAATCACTCACTCATATTAACATTTGCAAGGTTGGAGAAATGTAGTGACTCAAGTTTCAAATTCATAATTCCACATAAGTTATCCAAAGTCAAATTACTAAATTGCAACAATGAGGACAACTTTACATAACCTTTTGATTTATTCCAAAACTAATAATTTTTCACTAAGTAATCCTTCTGTTTAGTTGAAATTAACACACAAACAGACTCGTGACACCATTATATTCTAAGTCCATTTATATGATAACCATACCATGAAACAAATGGGAAGCTGGAATTGTGTCATGTCGACTAGTGCGATGACCGGATTAGTCATGATTTACGGGTTAAAGAAGATTTTAAAGTTCATTTCAATTTTGCAACAGAATCAAACTTTCAGGGTTATATAGCCTCCCTAAAATATTATTGATATGTAGATCATACATCACATTTTGTAATATTTTAACAAGGACTTGGCAAATTTGAGATGACGAAAACAGAAAGACCAACTGAAGTTTTTTTTCTGTTCCTCCAGAATACATAAGAAGAAGAAGAACGAGATTGAATAGTACTAATGATATTTGAGAGATAATCTGTGGCAAAAGAAATATAGAAAAGGAGGAAACTAGTTAAACTAGTACACATCATATAGCTTTTACAGGGAAAACTATATAAAAACATAACAAAAGAAAGACAGAAAAGAGATAACATGCTTTTCCAATGCGCATTCAATGTTCATGGACTGCCATTTGCCAATACAAATTTGTAATCACTGGCTTTACAAGCAACAAGAAACAATGAAGAAAGAAGTGGAAGAAGAAAAATACTAATTGAAGTTCATAGATCCTTTTGCAGGCAAAACGACAACCAGGCACAATCAACAAAGACACTAGAGCTCATAGAACAAAAATTAGCTTCATATAAAGGGACCAATATTCTACTTGCATCATCTTGGTAAACAAATAAATGAAAACCACTACGCCCAGTTGGCCACATTGTTCCAGGCGCCCAAAATCTCTATATCGACATTATTACATCAGACTGCCCGACATTTCAGTGCTGTACTTGGAATAGCAAATAGTATATTAACATAGTTAGAAACAGTATAAATTTACCTTAAATTGATCAAAGTCAAATAAAAATAGATCATTGTAGTACCTGCAAAACCAATTAAGTGGCATAGAAATGTCATTAAGTGAATCAATACCAACGATCAGTCTCTAATTGTAAATGTTTTAAGGAACTTCATTTAACTATCGCATGTAAAAAGCATATAGATGCAAAATCTAAATGATTCAATAACATACAGTAATAGAGACAGAGAGGCAGAAATAGAGTTTCATAATTTTATTATAGTACAACAAATGGACTTCTGAATACTGATTCAAACCGCATCTGTGAGTTGGCTATTAAACCAAAAAATATCAATTCATTTTCAAAAACTACCATAAAAATCAACTACATGTAACTTGCCAAATTTCAGATGGCTTATATTTGGCACTTCAAAGAACGGCTGAAGTGCTTCCTCTAATTACTAAATGATATAGCTCCTATGGGAGGATGCTTCTTCATTTTACTCACGAGCTATCAAAAAATAGTTTAATACTTGAACGTTAATTACCATATTCCTATATACAATTATTCAAGACAATTTAAAATCACAGTAAGCAAAGAACGTAACCTCAAGAGACGCATAAAAGAGAACTTAAAGAAAGAAACAAAGTCGGATTGAACCAGAGAACTTAGTTGTAGAGATTCCACATTTCCATCTCCTAAGTGCAGAACAGTGATCGTGAAACTTCTCTCAATAATACAAAAGAGCAGAAATGAAATTTATCGGAAAAAACCCATTCTCTCCCTCTCACTGCTTTTAATTGTTTCCTTTTAAAAATTCCTACTACTGACCTTTCTTATTCCACTTGTGGCAACTTAAAATCCCATATTTTCCCTTATTCACGTCATGCTTGCTACTAAATAACTTTAATTCCTGTAGACCAACACAACCATTGCAAATACAACTAGAAACCATAAGGAAGGAAGAAAAATCCCATGAGTCCACTTAACCATAAATGCCAGGCATCTACAATCTTACACATAAAAATCTGGCACAAGCAAAATCAACTTCCATCCCTTAAAACCAAAGAACTCATTCAAAGAACCTATGTCAATGGAATAATGTATGGATGGGGGAATCTTTGTGTTTGTCTTTGAGTATCCATCTCGTCAAACTAGCCACAAAATAATTGCTGTACAACATCAGCTATAACTTGTGTTGTATTAACAGGTAGATAATCATGCTTTCAAGTAGCTTCTTGTAGTGCAGAAGGATAATCCTTCCAAGAGTCAATAACCCCAAAAGCAAGAGCTATTAACTCATTTGATAAAAGGAAACCATTTGGATCACTTAGCCTCATATAGGCCACTCTCCTTTCTGAGTTAATATCATACAAAAGAGAATTGTTGATGTCCTCTATTCTAATGGCTCTCCTTTGCTCGTCCAAGAAAACCATGTGTCCACTCTCAACATAAGGTTTATAAACCTCAAATAGAGAATAAACCAGAGAGCTTCCAAATGATTCTTGGAAACGCTTCAAATCTAGACCTCTTGCAGTTCTCAGGGACAGCATCACAACATCCAGGGCAGTGTCCTTGGTATTAATGTTTTCATCAGATGAGCTATTTACTGATCCATTTTCCAGATTTTCCACAAATTTCATGTACTCGTTCAACTTCCTGGGTCTTGCAAACCTTAAGCCACCAACAAAACTAGTAGAGCCAAGGCCAAAGGCATAGAAAGGCTTGTTCTTCCAATAGGTAAAGTTGTGTCTGCATTCATACCCATTCTTACAGTAGCTGCTGATTTCGTAATGGTTATAACTTGCATCACCAAGCATCCTTGAAGCCATCTTATAGAAATCAGCTGATTGTGTCTCAGAAGGCAGTGGAAATTCCCCAGGTGCATACCTGTTAACATTTTCAACTTCAGTTTCTAAATCATCATATAAAGCTTCAAAATTGAACCTAAAGAACACCAATGCTGCTAATGTAAGAGTAAACCACCAATTTCATCGATAAAGTTACACTCTTTCCGTCTTTGTCACTTAACAAGTAAATTAAAATAATGCCTAGCACTAGTAAGTAGTCTTTAAAGTTTTATCACATTAGTCCTGAGATTTGGAAGATTGCTTATTATTATCATTTACTTGAGCGTCAAAATGCAAAAGGGTTTAAGTTTAGGCACGGAATTGGTGGTTTAGTTGATAGTGTAAAATCAAGATGTCACTTACAGTCTTCCAAATTTTGTGCCTTGTTCAATTTGCAAATCATAAACAGAAACATGAGTAGGCTGTGCCTCAATGGTGAGTCTCAGACTTTCCTCCCACATGTCACTAGTCTGATGAGGCAGTGAAGCAATAAGATCAATACTCCAATTCTCAACCCCACATTTTTTGACAATATCAATAGCCTCGTGAACCTCTTCTAAACCATGTGCCCTGCCACAACTCTTCAAAAGCTTCTCCTGAAACGCTTGAACTCCCAAAGAAACTCTGTTCACTCCCAATAACATCATCTCTTGCATCTTCTTATAATCAAACGTACCCGGGTCCATTTCCATTGAAATTTCAGCACTTTCACTCAACCCAAATTTCATCTTCAGTGTCTCCAAAACCGAGGAAACCATAATTGGAGGAACCAAAGAGGGTGTCCCACCTCCAAAAAAGACCGTTTGAAGGGGCGTCTCGGAGCCCAGTTTCTCTTCAACTTTGGTTGCATTGATTTCTCTGCAGAGCCATTGAATGTAGTTAACAACACGCGGGTCTTCGTGTGTTTGGGTTGAAGCGGAGCCGAGAGCTACTATCGGGAAGTCACAGTAATGGCAACGTTTTCTACAGAAAGGAAGGTGAATATAGGCGGAAGAAGGGGTGATGGTGGGGTTGTGTTTGGTAGAGGAATTTTGTCGAACATGTGGTGTGCTGTTTGAAAAGGTGTTGGTGATTAAATGTGATGAAAGTTTAGGTGATTTTGGTTTGGGCAATAGCACCCAGTAAATGGGAGTGAATGCCGATTTTAGCATTGGTGGAAACTGGACAAGAACAGAGGTCGAGTTACATGCACAGACTCGCTGAAAAGAGTGATAGAGAGCACCCAGCGTGTGACATAGAGATGAACCAGTCCCACGTCATTCTGTGACAAATTGCCTATAATTTTTCACAAATATTTACTCTAGATTAAGTTTTCTTTTATAAGAATTCAAAATTATTTTGGTATTATTAAAAGGGTAATGAGTTGTGCCCATGAGCACAATTTAAGAGCTTGATTTATAAAAAATTATTTGAAAATTGTGTATTTTTTTTATTAAAAATTTATAATTAATGTTTTTGGTTATTTTTTTCAATACAAACATTTTATTTATGAGTTTCTTAACTTGTGCCCTTAAGGCACAAGTTAGCATTATCACTATTAAAATTTCATTCATTACAAGAAGTGTGTATATATATATATATATATATATATATATATATATATATATATATATATATATATATATATATATATATATATATATATTTTGATACAAAGGAGGGTCGAAGCCCAAAGAAAAAGGAACTACACAGCGATAATCCTAGAGGAGGAAACCCCTCTAAGATCCTTCTCAAAAGAATTCAACAAAAACGGAGGGATAGTATCAAAGACTTTGATTCCTCCATGAGTACCAATACCGACTCTAGCTAAATCATTAGCACAATCATTAGTTTCACGTAAAACATGCACCAGTTTGCATATCTCCAATTTTGATTTCAAGTTCAAAATCTGTTTGCCCATGGTTCTTATCCCATAATGTTGCTTCTTGGGACATTGTCATACCCCAAAATTTGCCCGACCAAATCTACGTCTGCTCATCCATTCAGGTTCAAAATTAAGAGCCATGGGGTTTGACATTTCTATTGTCAAACTCTCTCTGTTATAAATTAGGTCGAGTTAAAATAAGGCGTGAGTAGCAGGTGCTTTGGGATCTAAACATTGGACCCAATCATTACAAGGTTTTGTCATTTTAGATATAATTGCTTTTTACTAACATTTCTTTCGATTATTATTTTATCATGACTAACCATTAGCATTTAACATTATTAATTTTTGTTAATATTAGGATTTTCTGATTAGCTTTTATTAATATTATTATTATTATTATTAGGTAGAATTAGGACTAATTAGGTTTTTATTTTAATTAGGTTTTATATAATATTAGGATTATTAGTAGTAGTTAAATATTATTATAATTAGGATTTTTATAGTTTTTTTTTATAATTATTAAATTTATTGGGCAATAGGCCCATTAGGTGTAAAAAAAAAAACCTAATTTGACTAATATAAATAGGATTTGATTTTAACATTGGAGGGGAGGTCAACTCCATTCACTAACCCTTATTCTACCATACTAACAATCTCCACGTACAAACCCACAAACCAATTCTTATGCTTCACAAACTTTTCACCCGATTTTCTAACCCTTTTCTGGCTATCACAGTAAAACCTTGCTTCAAAGTCAAAACCACGAACAACAACGAACCCTATTTTTACAACCCTCACACACTAACATCTACACACCCTCGCTATCTCACGTGAACAACATCAAGCCAAAACAATCCTAACCTTCCTTTTTTATTTGTACAGAAACTTCCACAAAACCTTTGATTAATATTGTTAAGTCAAAGCCTGTGATAATCTTTTCAAGACAATACCTCTTCATCATCACCATGAACCTGTGATAATCTCAGGAGAACAAAACTTTCAAATCCATAACCATACACTCAAGCAAACCAATCCCAACACACGATTGTCTCACAATTCATAATCTGATGCAATTGGTGTAAATGTTTTTTTGTCTTTTTCAGGAAAGAAGAAAGAAGAGAAACAAAAAGGTTCTCAACTAAGATCACAAAAACACATTTGTTTTGCAGGGAATTACAGGAGAAAGATCAAAGGTCACAGCAACGCAGTAAAGCTATCCAGACACTCAAAGCATCGCAGTCGACGATCGTCTCTCAACCGAACCCGAAGCAACCACACAAGCCAGCACAATTCAGAGGAGGCCGAAAGGAACAACCACTGCAATCAACAGAGTCAAAATCGCGACTACTTCAAAGCGATAACAGGCATCAGCTTCGATTTGTACCTCTCCTCGCATTAGGCTCCTTCAATCGTGTTCAGCAACATCAACCCAACCGTGACCATCACCGACACAGCCTCCTCACGCTGTAGCAGCGTCCGCCGTTCAACACCGCACCCTTCAAATCCATCACTGACGAGGCTCCGAATCCGCCCTCACCTACAAATCTGAATCTGGACACCAACACAACCTTGGCCATCACCGCCGCCGTGTTGCTACAGATCCACGTGGCCGGAACTCGCGCCTCCGACCCTTCAATCCACGACGACCTCCGCGATTGAACCTCTCGCCGGTCCTTCACGCTGCCGTCGAGACATCACCACACCGCAGGCACCGCGACGACCTTCCTTCACGCTGCCGTCGAGACATCACCACCATGGCCGCGCAACGAGACGAAGAGGAGAGCTTTTCTTTTCTTCTTTTTTTTTCGTTGGTCAAGTAAAATAGCTTGAAGAAGAAAAAGTTGTCTTGAAAAAGACAGAAGGAATGACGTCCCCTCTCCATGTGATTGGTCTATTTGGACAAACTGGGGCCCACGTTTGGTTTATGTTGACTTCCCCTATTTTGCATCATTATTTTATACTTATACCATTCGGTGTGTTTGTTAAACAGGATGCAATGTTTGGTTGAGTGGTATAGCTTGAGTTTGGCAACACAGGGGTCCAGGGTTCAATCCCTGGCCCTTGCGTTTTTTTCCAAGTTATTTCTATACGCAGATTCTATGCATGCAGGTCTATCATGAGCACCGTACCCCCTCGCTCTCTCACCACTAGATCTCCAATAATCCATATCTAACGCATGCAAGGCTGGAGGTTTGTCGTGTACCCTCAAGGCTAATAACACAAGATTCAAGTCAGGTTTTTATGCAATTTTATTTATTTGTTTTGTCTATTTTTAATATAATTATTTGTATATGATTTAATTAATCTATTTTAAATTAGGATTAGGATAAAATCCTATTAAAATTAGGATTAAAATAATAAGATTAGGGTTAGGGTTAGGATTATGATATGTCCCGATTATTCGATTATTTCGATTTATTCGACTTAATTGATTTAATTAATTCTAATAGTTAAAAAATCATCAAAAACTCTAGAAAAGTCTATTAAGAAATTAGGGTTTACTCCATCCCATTTGGCCAAATTATTATTCGTTTCGACTAAATTTATTGGTCGCGATGATTAATAATCGGTTAATTTAATTAATCAAATCCTATAAATTAAAATAATATTTATTTTGCTAAACGGTTTTAACCAAAACTATTGGTTACGATGATTAGCATTTTCCCTTTATCAAAATTCGTTATTATTTGTAATCGAATCTATCGATTATGAGGGGTAACGATAATTAAAATACGCACATTTGCTATTCGTGATAATCGAATCTATCAGTTATAGTGGTTAGCAATCCTCCCTTTAATCCGTTAGCCGTAGTAATCAAACCTATTGATTATCGCAACTAATGGTAACATATTAGAACCAGGGTTGTACGCCCAAACACTTAAAACACATCAAACCACAAATCATAGATTTTCATCTCTTCAATACTGCGAAACTACGAAGGTAATTCAAAATACCTTTTCAAAACTGCAAAACGGTAATTCAAAATACCGTCAACACATTCATATCAAATTCTAAGGCGTACAATCCTGTGCCCGAACTACGTAGACTCTGATCCTCCATAAGGAGGTACGTAGGCACTTGGCAACAAGGCGAGTCCCCTTCCCAAAAATCTCAATTTTCCCCTTCTCATTTCCTTAGCTATTAACCTCTGTAATTTTGCTATTCTCATTTCCTTAGCTATTAACCTCTGTAATTTTGCTATAAACCTTTACTTTAGACGCAAACCATAGGAAAGGGTTGAGGGTGCCTAACACCTTCCCTCGACCTGAATATAGTATCTTACCCTGATCTCTTAACTGCGTAGGTTTCCTATTCGCCTTGGTAGAATAGGTGGCGACTCTAATCTTTAATTTTTAGGCAGGTTGCTACAGCTGGCGACTCTGCTGGGGATAACTATAATGGTGAATACTATGCTCCTATAGGTTTTGGCAGGGTTTAGGTTTGGCAAGTTTTTTTTAGGGTTTGGCAAACTTACCATTTTTAGGGTTTGGGGGAGGTTCATCTTTTAATAAATATTAATTTATTTTTTTATTATTTATTTGTTTTTTGTTTTTTCTTAAAATGTTTATTTATCTGCCTTAAAATGTTTACCTATATTATTATATGCATTGTTGTTTTTTATGTTGTGTTAAACCCTAAGTGTGGGAGTTAACTTTGAGATCAATAGGGGACATGAATCGCCTACGAGTCTCATTGATAACTCCACTCGGAGTGGGTTGAGTATTCGGAAATGTCCAAAACGAGGCTTGACTTTGTTGAGGGCAGGACTGGATGCTTGGCTGATCTCTCCGAGAACCTACCCTAAAAATTCGAACCTCATGGATAAAATGAGTTGTTCTAAAATCCGAAGAGACAAAAAGTCTCGGAGGCTACGAACGACCCCATGAGACCTTCTAGAACCCCCTATAAAAAGGTTGGCTCCCAAGAGCCACTACGTCGAACCTATGAACCTAGGACTTTTGTGCTCTTTATATGTTTGCAATTTATATACTTCGAATATCTATGCATTTCAATTTTGCAGGTATCCCTACGTGGTCCCTAGCCTTAGGGACTCCCATGAAGGATATCACCGCCTATGCATTCCCTAGCTTGTAGGGATTTTACTTTTATATCCTTGTATTTCTGTAACTACGTGTCCTTCCCACGAAGGACATTTCTATTAACGCACGTCAATTGGTCTCTCGATGGCCATGAGATAAAGTGATTGTCTCGAACGGTCACTCTATGCTTGCTCCCACAAACTCCCTAGCCTATAGGGATTTTCTTTTACGTTCATGTGTTTCTACAACAACGTGCCCTTCTCCTGAAGGACATCCTCATTAACGCACGTCGATTGGCTTCACGATGGCCATGAGAGCTGGTAACTGTCTCGAACGGTCAACCCGTGCTTGTTCCCGCGCACCCCCTAACTTGTAGGGTTTTTTGGATTTTCATCTATACATGTTTAACCCCTAGCCTGTAGGGATTTCACGTCGTCTAATATCGTCCTTAGATAGGTTGTGTTCCGCATAGAGAACCTTCCCACGAGGGACGACTTTGTAAGTACACGTCGAACGACCTCTCGAAGGTCATGAGACTTGGTGACTATCTTGAACGATCATCAACTGCTACTTTCCGCGTACCCCTTAGTCTAAGGGATTCCCATTAAAGTGTCATAATATCTAGCTTGCAAGTGTCTCATTAAGAGTCTAATGTCGTCCCTAAATCCGCATAGGCTATCCTTAGGATTATATTTGTCGCACGTCCGCATTGCATTACATACAAGGAGTCATAACATACAAAAAAAATAATAAAGGAGTCCTTTGCATACGCGTACATTCGCATTTTCATGCATCCATACATTTACATTCACATTTGCATTTCTACATTGGCTCGCATCCACACTTACCGTGCTAGCCGATTTCTCGAGACTCGTGGAGAAAAACTAAAGAGGAGAAAGAAGGAGGATAAACAATTAAGAATGATCTTAAGGAAAAGAGGACGCCTTTCACCATGCCAGCCACATGCCCACGCCTTGTCGTAACGGGATTGTGAATGCAACAAAGGTTATTATCGAGCAAGGATTAGTTCAACAATGAAGTCCCCTCATAGATACACTCAAAGGGGTATCTAGTCATAAGGGGGTTCATCTACGAACATAGCAAACTTATAAGGACGCTCTACGATAACCTGGGGGCAAGGATTAATCCAACTAGGGCAATGCCCTGAACAAAAATGCGTGACTACGATGGAGGGAATGCGACATATGCCAACTCCATACCAAGGGGCAAAAAGGCCATAGGTTTTTCTATCAATCTACAAACTTTGAAGGCTGCAAATGGTTTTGTGCTATCCTTAGAAAAAAAAGGCAAAAGAGGTTCAGTCAAAGGAAACTCATGAAGTTCCGATACGGCGAAAACCCACCGCTTACAATCATTTCCGACAGGTTTGACGTGCCCAAGGAGAATTCGAGATTACCCTTTTACTTCTACAAGTCTAGGAGCTAAGGAGTAAAGCAAGGTCAACGGACTCACAAAGGAGATTGCCCTTAGGACTAATAGGTTTATATTTCTAGTTGTAATTCCTACGATCACAAAAAGCTATTTGATGTAAAACGTTGTACCTTTCGAATAGTAATTCAATAAAATAATCATGCATGTTTTGAAATCAATTCTTTCGCTCCGCTTTTGCATTACTACGACTTTCCATTTC
This sequence comes from Vicia villosa, assembly GCF_029867415.1. NCBI lineage: Eukaryota > Viridiplantae > Streptophyta > Magnoliopsida > Fabales > Fabaceae > Vicia > Vicia villosa. Next base: position 32,611 of record NW_026704956.1, on the reverse strand, counting down.
AAATTATCTTTCAAATTATCACTCCCAATCATTAACAAACTTGAGGGAGAATGACGAATACAAATAACTAAGTCCGGCTAAATATATGCTTTCAAGGTAAGACCGAACCGACGATGTACAGGCATTGTTTCAAATCCCTAAACAGTGGAGGTATAAGGATGTTAATCCCTCGTCACCCCCTCGAGCCAGGAGTTGGAGTTTGCTTCTACTTTTCAAATAAACCTTGATTTTAACCAGGGGCAGGGTAGATTTCAATTAATTCAATGGTGTATTTTGGTTGTCAAGAGAATCAGTTAATCCAAGCAAGGATTCAAGCAAAGGTTCAAGCATATCTTCTTCCTCGCGTTCATCCGAGATTGAGGAAGCAATGGAGATAACATTCACAACATCTTCTTCCTCATTACATCATTCAAGATCGAGGAAGTGTCAAAGGTGAAACTTACAAATCAAAATCGACATGGCAGTCACAACATTCAATATCCAAGGATCAAATCTCAAAAGGAGCTTTCAAAAGAAAAACGCCCGCTAAGTCAAAATGGAGAATTTCAGAAAAAGCAAAGATGACTTAGGCAAAAATTAGGGCACCCCGATGGATCAAACTCAAAGGAATTGGTTCATGCAAAAATAAGGGATAAAAACAAAGCAAAAGCAAAAAACAAAGTACAATCTTGTGACTGCTAAATCATCGAAGCTTCTCATCTACGCTCAGATCTTTACAACACTTTTACCATCAATGCTTGGATCTCTACTAAGGCTTCTGCCCAACATTAAAACTGAAAACAATTCTCTTGCAAACAAAGCACATCCATTGGATTAGGCGAATTTTTAGGATTTGGAGAACATCAAGGAGAAAGGGGTGGGACAAATAAAATTTTGAGCCTTATATTCATTGTTTCTTAAAACATGAACCAGACCAAGTTACAACATTTAAAAGTCCTAATTGAGGCAAGGTTAACCACGGAAGCATATTAAGCAGGATTCTGTTATACTGACTCCTAAAGTTTGTTAAAAATATTTCTAACCACTGCGCTTCAAGCATTCAGTTCCAATCATCCAGTCCTAATTCATATCGGACTTCGATTTCGAAACTTGCATATGCATTACATCGGAGTTACTTCTCGAAGGGTACAACATCATCTACGAATATACACTTAGCACTCAAGGAAATCTCGAAATTGGTTTAACTAAAGGAGATCATTTCCAATAAAGACTCTGGAGTAGGGGGAACCACATCCAGATGGTTCTCCTAAACAGGGGCAAAACTTCAAGGGTTACAGGGGCATACAATCAAAGATCCTATTTACTAAGGGCATTCTTCCAAAGGTTCAATCGACTTGGGGCACATCTCGAAGCAATCTCAAACCGGGGCATGTCAAACATGGGAAGAATTCAAACTCAAAAGGATAGAACACTATGGACAGTCCTCCATATCCTGGAGATCAAGGGCATACCCTTCAATCTAAACGTTGGAGCATATGACAAGGTTATTTCTTGGAGCGCTCCCTTCATAGCTTGGAGATCATAGGCATCTTTTCCCACTAAACACTGGGGCATTGGATATCAAATCTATAAGGTGAACAATTCAAAGGTTAAAGGCGTGGAGTATTTCGAAAAACCAGACTGGGGCAAGACGCACAACATAAGGAAAAGGCGTTCTCACACTTTACAACGTCGAATAAATCGTTCTCCTAACTACGATCTTCAAAACTCAAGAAAACAGGGATTGGGAAGTCGCGTTAGCGTCACACCCCACCTCATCCAACAAACCCACAACTTCAGCAAGCTATATACGCTTTTGGTTATCAACAACCTATCACCGGAGCATCATGCAACATACATAAGTCATGCATTACATACATTAATTGACACATCACACCGCACCTTTTCAGGTGGTCTTCTTTAAGTCATGCTTGTCCAAGAACCTTTCTAGGTAGACTTTTTAAGATATTCATTGTCATTCCAAGAACCTTTTCAGGAGGTCTTTTTTAAGACATCTCGCAGCCTTTCCAGGTGGTCTTCTCTAAGACAAATTGCTATCATTTCTAAAAATCTTTTCAGATTGTCTTCTTTAAGACAAACGTTCACATCCATTCCAAAAAGCCTTTTCAGGTAGTCTTACAGAAGACATTACTTCGTTCCACTCATTACATCAATCAACATACGCATGAGCATAAACATTATCCCATACATCAAGACATCCAATTCAAAACTAGGGTGCTAAGCTATACTATCCACCTACTTCCCGGTAACCTTACCGATGCCAGTAACCTTACTGAGATATTTTTCCCAATAACCTGATTGATGTTTCCCGGTAACCTTACCGATTCCAGTAACCTTACTGAGATATTTTTCCCAATCACCTGATTGATGTTTCTCGGTAACCTTACCGATGCCAGTAACCTTACTGAGATATTCTTCCCAATCACCTAATTGATGTTTCTCGGTAACCTTACCGATGCCAGTAACCTTATTGAGATATTCTTCCCAATCACCTGATTGATGTTTCCCGGTAACCTTACCGATGCCAGTAACCTTACTGAGATATTCTTCCCAATCACCTGATTGATGCTTTCCGGTAACCTTACCGATGACAGTAACCATTACTGTTGGTTTATTTCCAATCATTTGATTGATGCTTCCGGTAACCTTACCGATGCTAGTAACCTTACTGATATATTATTTCCAATCACCTGGTTGATGCTTCCGGTAACCTTACCGATGCCAGTAACCTTACTGATATATTCTTCCCAATCACCTGATTGATGCTTCCGGTAACCTTACCGATGCCAGTAACTTTACTGAGATATTCTTCCCAATTGCCTGATTGATGCTTTCTGATAACCTTACCGATGCCAGTAACCTTACTGATGACAGCAACCTTGCTATTCATTTCACTCGTAAAACATGTACATACGCATTAGCATATGCATATCATCTAGTGCATTCACATACTACAAAAGCCTAGTTTCCAACCCTCGTGTTGTGATAGGTGTGTTTTCCGACCCACGTGTCGTGAGTTTCCAACCCTCGTGTTGTGATAGGTGTGTTTTCCGACTCTCGAGTCGTGAGTTTCCAACCCTCGTGTTGTGATCGGTGTTTTCCGACCCACGTGTCGTGAGTTTCCAACGCTCGTGTTGTGATGGGTGTGTCTTCCGACCCTCGAGTCGTGAATTTCTAAACATATCGTTCCTTTCTGACCCTCGAGTCATGAGCATTTAACATACTATTTGCTCCGACCCTCGAGTCGTGAGTCTCAAAACAGGTGAATCTTTCTTATGCAGGTACGCTTGTCAGAACAAGGGCAAGTGACTCCTAATGGTGCAGGCGAGCTTGTCAGAACTATGACAAGTAATCCCAAATGGTGTAGGAGAAATTTGTCCGAACCAGGGCGAATGATCCAAATGGTGTAGGTGAAATTTGTCCGAACAAGGGCAGATGATCCAAATGGTGCAGGCGAGCTTGTCAGAACTATGACAAGTAATCCTATTGGTGCAGGTGAGCTTGCTAGAGACTATAGGAAGTGATCCTTTTGGGGTTCACAAACTACGGAAACTTACTAGAACTATAGTAAGTGGGGTTCACAAACTGCGAGTCGTCGCTATTGATAGTGCGTTTACCCATCACGTTAGTCCCTCGGCAGTGATCAAAGGGTTTTACGAAAGGTTCTTCAATGGGGTTTATCACGTTAGTCCCTCGGCAGTGATATTCTTCAAGACTACAAAGGGGTTCACAAAGGGTTTTACAACATGTTTTTTCAAACAGTTCTTCAATTGGGTTTATCACGTTAGTCCCTCGGCAGTGATCTTCTCCAAAATTCATCAATAACAAACAAGGTTTTATGCATCATTCAACTAACATACTTCATACATATTGCATATACATACACCGCTCTCATTTATTTTGAGAAGCTCACCGCATCATGCATCGCATGCATCATAAACATTGCATAAAGTCAAGGTTGCCTTTTTAGGCCACGCTACGATCTAAATGCGTAGCTCCTTCAAAAAAAAGAGCGTCTGCTTCATAGTAAAAAAAAAGAAAGAGAGAGAAAGAATGGTATTCACCTTGGATGGCATCTTTAAAGCCCATCTCCCACTTAACTTCTTCCCAACAAATGCAAATTTCGGGGCATTCTCAGTGTCCAATCATCTTCTACCTTTAGATCACGATAGGCAGACGTGCCTATCTGACTCTTCAGGTTTAAGAAGATTGAACAGGGGCAGCTGTCATACCCCAAAATTTGCCCGACCAAATCTACGTCTGCTCATCCATTCAGGTTCAAAATTAAGAGCCATGGGGTTTGACATTTCTTTGTCAAACTCTCTCTGTTATAAATTAGGTCGAGTTAAAATAAGGGCGTGAGTAGCAGGTGCTTTGGGATCTAAACATTGGACCCAATCATTACAAGGTTTTGTCATTTTAGATATAATTGCTTTTTACTAACATTTCTTTCGATTATTATTTTATCATGACTAACCATTAGCATTTAACATTATTAATTTTTGTTAATATTAGGATTTTCTGATTAGCTTTTATTAATATTATTATTATTATTAGGTAGAATTAGGACTAATTAGGTTTTTATTTTAATTAGGTTTTATATAATATTAGGATTATTAGTAGTAGTTAAATATTATTATAATTAGGATTTTTATAGTTTTTTTTATAATTATTAAATTAATTGGGCAATAGGCCCATTAGGTGTAAAAAAAAAAAAACCTAATTTGACTAATATAAATAGGATTTGATTTTAACATTGGAGGGGAGGTCAACTCCATTCACTAACCCTTATTCTACCATACTAACAATCTCCACGTACAAACCCAGAAACCAATTCTTATGCTTCACAAACTTTTCACCCGATTTTCTAACCCTTTTCTGGCTATCACAGTAAAACCTTGCTTCAAAGTCAAAACCACGAACAACAACGAACCCTATTTTTACAACCCTCACACACTAACATCTACACACCCTCGCTATCTCACGTGAACAACATCAAGCCAAAACAATCCTAACCTTCCTTTTTTATTTGTACAGAAACTTCCACAAAACCTTTGATTAATATTGTTAAGTCAAAGCCTGTGATAATCTTTTCAAGACAATACCTCTTCATCATCACCATGAACCTGTGATAATCTCAGGAGAACAAAACTTTCAAATCCATAACCATACACTCAAGCAAACCAATCCCAACACACGATTGTCTCACAATTCATAATCTGATGCAATTGGTGTAAATGTTTTTTTGTCTTTTTCAGGAAAGAAGAAAGAAGAGAAACAAAAAGGTTCTCAACTAAGATCACAAAAACACATTTGTTTTGCAGGGAATTACAGGAGAAAGATCAAAGGTCACAGCAACGCAGTAAAGCTATCCAGACACTCAAAGCATCGCAGTCGACGATCGTCTCTCAACCGAACCCGAATCAACCACACAAGCCAGCACAATTCAGAGGAGGCCGAAAGGAACAACCACTGCAATCAACAGAGTCAAAATCGCGACTACTTCAAAGCGATAACAGGCATCAGCTTCGATTTGTACCTCTCCTCGCATTAGGCTCCTTCAATCGTGTTCAGCAACATCAACCCAACCGTGACCATCACCGACACAGCCTCCTCACGCCGTAGCAGCGTCCGCCGTTCAACACCGCACCCCTCAAATCCATCACTGACGAGGCTCCGAATCCGCCCTCACCTACAAATCTGAATCTGGACACCAACACAACCTTGGCCATCACCGCCGCCGCGTTGCTACAGATCCACGTGGCCGGAACTCGCGCCTCCGACCCTTCAATCCACGACGACCTCCGCGATTGAACCTCTCGCCGGTCCTTCACGCTGCCGTCGAGACATCACCACACCGCAGGCACCGCGACGACCTTCCTTCACGCTGCCGTCGAGACATCACCACCATGGCCGCGCAACGAGACGAAGAGGAGAGCTTTTCTTTTCTTCTTTTTTTTCGTTGGTCAAGTAAAATAGCTTGAAGAAGAAAAAGTTGTCTTGAAAAAGACAGAAGGAATGACGTCCCCTCTCCATGTGATTGGTCTATTTGGACAAACTGGGGCCCACGTTTGGTTTATGTTGACTTCCCCTATTTTGCATCATTATTTTATACTTATACCATTCGGTGTGTTTGTTAAACAGGATGCAATGTTTGGTTGAGTGGTATAGCTTGAGTTTGGCAACACAGGGGTCCAGGGTTCATATCTAACGCATGCAAGGCTGGAGGTTGTCGTGTACCCTCAAGGCTAATAACACAGGATTCAAGTCAGGTTTTTATGCAATTTTATTTATTTGTTTTGTCTATTTTTAATATAATTATTTGTATATGATTTAATTAATCTATTTTAAATTAGGATTAGGATAAAATCCTATTAAAATTAGGATTAAAATAATAAGATTAGGGTTAGGGTTAGGATTATGATATGTCCCGATTATTCGATTATTTCGATTTATTCGACTTAATTGATTTAATTAATTCTAATAGTTAAAAAATCATCAAAAACTCTAGAAAAGTCTATTAAGAAATTAGGGTTTACTCCATCCCATTTGGCCAAATTATTATTCGTTTCGACTAAATTTATTGGTCGCGATGATTAATAATCGGTTAATTTAATTAATCAAATCCTATAAATTAAAATAATATTTATTTTGCTAAACGGTTTTAACCAAAACTATTGGTTACGATGATTAGAATTTTCCCTTTATCAAAATTCGTTATTATTTGTAATCGAATCTATCGATTATGAGGGGTAACGATAATTAAAATACGCACATTTGCTATTCGTGATAATCGAATCTATCGGTTATAGTGGTTAGCAATCCTCCCTTTAATCCGTTAGCCGTAGTAATCAAACCTATTGATTATCGTAACTAATGGTAACATATTAGAACCAGGGTTGTACGCCCAAACACTTAAAACACATCAAACCACAAATCATAGATTTTCATCTCTTCAATACTGCGAAACTACGAAGGTAATTCAAAATACCTTTTCAAAACTGCAAAACGGTAATTCAAAATACCGTCAACACATTCATATCAAATTCTAAGGCGTACAATCCTGTGCTCGAACTACGTAGACTCTGATCCTCCATAAGGAGGTACGTAGGCACTTGGCAACAAGGCGAGTCCCCTTCCCAAAAATCTCAATTTTTCCCCTTCTCATTTCCTTAGCTATTAACCTCTGTAATTTTGCTATTCTCATTTCCTTAGCTATTAACCTCTGTAATTTTGCTATAAACCTTTACTTTAGACGCAAACCATAGGAAAGGGTTGAGGGTGCCTAACACCTTCCCTCGACCTGAATATAGTATCTTACCCTGATCTCTTAACTGCGTAGGTTTCCTATTCGCCTTGGTAGAATAGGTGGCGACTCTAATCTTTAATTTTTAGGCAGGTTGCTACAGCTGGCGACTCTGCTGGGGATAACTATAATGGTGAATACTATGCTCCTATAGGTTTTGGCAGGGTTTAGGTTTGGCAAGTTTTTTTTAGGGTTTGGCAAACTTACCATTTTTAGGGTTTGGGGGAGGTTCATCTTTTAATAAATATTAATTTATTTTTTTATTATTTATTTGTTTTTTGTTTTTTCTTAAAATGTTTATTTATCTGCCTTAAAATGTTTACCTATATTATTATATGCATTGTTGTTTTTTATGTTGTGTTAAACCCTAAGTGTGGGAGTTAACTTTGAGATCAATAGGGGACATGAATCGCCTACGAGTCTCATTGATAACTCCACTCGGAGTGGGTTGAGTATTCGGAAATGTCCAAAACGAGGCTTGACTTTGTTGAGGGCAGGACTGGATGCTTGGCTGATCTCTCCGAGAACCTACCCTAAAAATTCGAACCTCATGGATAAAATGAGTTGTTCTAAAATCCGAAGAGACAAAAAGTCTCGGAGGCTACGAACGACCCCATGAGACCTTCTAGAACCCCCTATAAAAAGGTTGGCTCCCAAGAGCCACTACGTCGAACCTATGAACCTAGGACTTTTGTGCTCTTTATATGTTTGCAATTTATATACTTCGAATATCTATGCATTTCAATTTTGCAGGTATCCCTACGTGGTCCCTAGCCTGTAGGGACTCCCATGAAGGATATCACCGCCTATGCATTCCCTAGCTTGTAGGGATTTTACTTTTATATCCTTGTATTTCTGTAACTACGTGTCCTTCCCACGAAGGACATTTCTATTAACGCACGTCAATTGGTCTCTCGATGGCCATGAGATAAAGTGATTGTCTCGAACGGTCACTCTATGCTTGCTCCCACAAACTCCCTAGCCTGTAGGGATTTTCTTTTACGTTCATGTGTTTCTACAACAACGTGCCCTTCTCCTGAAGGACATCCTCATTAACGCACGTCGATTGGCTTCACGATGGCCATGAGAGCTGGTAACTGTCTCGAACGGTCAACCCGTGCTTGTTCCCGCGCACCCCCTAACTTGTAGGGTTTTTTGGATTTTCATCTATACATGTTTAACCCCTAGCCTGTAGGGATTTCACGTCGTCTAATATCGTCCTTAGATAGGTTGTGTTCCGCATAGAGAACCTTCCCACGAGGGACGACTTTGTAAGTACACGTCGAACGACCTCTCGAAGGTCATGAGACTTGGTGACTATCTTGAACGATCATCAACTGCTACTTTCCGCGTACCCCTTAGTCTAAGGGATTCCCATTAAAGTGTCATAATATCTAGCTTGCAAGTGTCTCATTAAGAGTCTAATGTCGTCCCTAAATCCGCATAGGCTATCCTTAGGATTATATTTGTCGCACGTCCGCATTGCATTGCATACAAGGAGTCATAACATACAAAAAAAATAATAAAGGAGTCCTTTGCATACGCGTACATTCGCATTTTCATGCATCCATACATTTACATTCACATTTGCATTTCTACATTGGCTCGCATCCACACTTACCGTGCTAGCCGATTTCTCGAGACTCGTGGAGAAAAACTAAAGAGGAGAAAGAAGGAGGATAAACAATTAAGAATGATCTTAAGGAAAAGAGGACGCCTTTCACCATGCCAGCCACATGCCCACGCCTTGTCGTAACGGGATTGTGAATGCAACAAAGGTTATTATCGAGCAAGGATTAGTTCAACAATGAAGTCCCCTCATAGATACACTCAAAGGGGTATCTAGTCATAAGGGGGTTCATCTACGAACATAGCAAACTTATAAGGACGCTCTACGATAACCTGGGGGCAAGGATTAATCCAACTAGGGCAATGCCCTGAACAAAAATGCGTGACTACGATGGAGGGAATGCGACATATGCCAACTCCATACCAAGGGGCAAAAAGGCCATAGGTTTTTCTATCAATCTACAAACTTTGAAGGCTGCAAATGGTTTTGTGCTATCCTTAGAAAAAAAAGGCAAAAGAGGTTCAGTCAAAGGAAACTCATGAAGTTCCGATACGGCGAAAACCCACCGCTTACAATCATTTCCGACAGGTTTGACGTGCCCAAGGAGAATTCGAGATTACCCTTTTACTTCTACAAGTCTAGGAGCTAAGGAGTAAAGCAAGGTCAACGGACTCACAAAGGAGATTGCCCTTAGGACTAATAGGTTTATATTTCTAGTTGTAATTCCTACGATCACAAAAAGCTATTTGATGTAAAACGTTGTACCTTTCGAATAGTAATTCAATAAAATAATCATGCATGTTTTGAAATCAATTCTTTCGCTCCGCTTTTGCATTACTACGACTTTCCATTTCAAATTATCTTTCAAATTATCACTCCCAATCATTAACAAACTTGAGGGAGAATGACGAATACAAATAACTAAGTCCGGCTAAATATATGCTTTCAAGGTAAGACCGAACCGACGATGTACAGGCATTGTTTCAAATCCCTAAACAGTGGAGGTATAAGGATGTTAATCCCTCGTCACCCCCTCGAGCCAGGAGTTGGAGTTTGCTTCTACTTTTCAAATAAACCTTGATTTTAACCAGGGGCAGGGTAGATTTCAATTAATTCAATGGTGTATTTTGGTTGTCAAGAGAATCAGTTAATCCAAGCAAGGATTCAAGCAAAGGTTCAAGCATATCTTCTTCCTCGCGTTCATCCGAGATTGAGGAAGCAATGGAGATAACATTCACAACATCTTCTTCCTCATTACATCATTCAAGATCGAGGAAGTGTCAAAGGTGAAACTTACAAATCAAAATCGACATGGCAGTCACAACATTCAATATCCAAGGATCAAATCTCAAAAGGAGCTTTCAAAAGAAAAACGCCCGCTAAGTCAAAATGGAGAATTTCAGAAAAAGCAAAGATGACTTAGGCAAAAATTAGGGCACCCCGATGGATCAAACTCAAAGGAATTGGTTCATGCAAAAATAAGGGATAAAAACAAAGCAAAAGCAAAAAACAAAGTACAATCTTGTGACTGCTAAATCATCGAAGCTTCTCATCTACGCTCAGATCTTTACAACACTTTTACCATCAATGCTTGGATCTCTACTAAGGCTTCTGCCCAACATTAAAACTGAAAACAATTCTCTTGCAAACAAAGCACATCCATTGGATTAGGCGAATTTTTAGGATTTGGAGAACATCAAGGAGAAAGGGGTGGGACAAATAAAATTTTGAGCCTTATATTCATTGTTTCTTAAAACATGAACCAGACCAAGTTACAACATTTAAAAGTCCTAATTGAGGCAAGGTTAACCACGGAAGCATATTAAGCAGGATTCTGTTATACTGACTCCTAAAGTTTGTTAAAAATATTTCTAACCACTGCGCTTCAAGCATTCAGTTCCAATCATCCAGTCCTAATTCATATCGGACTTCGATTTCGAAACTTGCATATGCATTACATCGGAGTTACTTCTCGAAGGGTACAACATCATCTACGAATATACACTTAGCACTCAAGGAAATCTCGAAATTGGTTTAACTAAAGGAGATCATTTCCAATAAAGACTCTGGAGTAGGGGGAACCACATCCAGATGGTTCTCCTAAACAGGGGCAAAACTTCAAGGGTTACAGGGGCATACAATCAAAGATCCTATTTACTAAGGGCATTCTTCCAAAGGTTCAATCGACTTGGGGCACATCTCGAAGCAATCTCAAACCGGGGCATGTCAAACATGGGAAGAATTCAAACTCAAAAGGATAGAACACTATGGACAGTCCTCCATATCCTGGAGATCAAGGGCATACCCTTCAATCTAAACGTTGGAGCATATGACAAGGTTATTTCTTGGAGCGCTCCCTTCATAGCTTGGAGATCATAGGCATCTTTTCCCACTAAACACTGGGGCATTGGATATCAAATCTATAAGGTGAACAATTCAAAGGTTAAAGGCGTGGAGTATTTCGAAAAACCAGACTGGGGCAAGACGCACAACATAAGGAAAAGGCGTTCTCACACTTTACAACGTCGAATAAATCGTTCTCCTAACTACGATCTTCAAAACTCAAGAAAACAGGGATTGGGAAGTCGCGTTAGCGTCACACCCCACCTCATCCAACAAACCCACAACTTCAGCAAGCTATATACGCTTTTGGTTATCAACAACCTATCACCGGAGCATCATGCAACATACATAAGTCATGCATTACATACATTAATTGACACATCACACCGCACCTTTTCAGGTGGTCTTCTTTAAGTCATGCTTGTCCAAGAACCTTTCTAGGTAGACTTTTTAAGATATTCATTGTCATTCCAAGAACCTTTTCAAGAGGTCTTTTTTAAGACATCTCGCAGCCTTTCCAGGTGGTCTTCTCTAAGACAAATTGCTATCATTTCTAAAAATCTTTTCAGATTGTCTTCTTTAAGACAAACGTTCACATCCATTCCAAAAAGCCTTTTCAGGTAGTCTTACAGAAGACATTACTTCGTTCCACTCATTACATCAATCAACATACGCATGAGCATAAACATTATCCCATACATCAAGACATCCAATTCAAAACTAGGGTGCTAAGCTATACTATCCACCTACTTCCCGGTAACCTTACCGATGCCAGTAACCTTACTGAGATATTTTTCCCAATAACCTGATTGATGTTTCCCGGTAACCTTACCGATTCCAGTAACCTTACTGAGATATTTTTCCCAATCACCTGATTGATGTTTCTCGGTAACCTTACCGATGCCAGTAACCTTACTGAGATATTCTTCCCAATCACCTAATTGATGTTTCCCGGTAACCTTACCGATGCCAGTAACCTTACTGAGATATTCTTCCCAATCACCTGATTGATGTTTCCCGGTAACCTTACCGATGCCAGTAACCTTACTGAGATATTCTTCCCAATCACCTGATTGATGCTTTCCGGTAACCTTACCGATGACAGTAACCATTACTGTTGGTTTATTTCCAATCATTTGATTGATGCTTCCGGTAACCTTACCGATGCTAGTAACCTTACTGATATATTATTTCCAATCACCTGGTTGATGCTTCCGGTAACCTTACCGATGCCAGTAACCTTACTGATATATTCTTCCCAATCACCTGATTGATGCTTCCGGTAACCTTACCGATGCCAGTAACTTTACTGAGATATTCTTCCCAATTGCCTGATTGATGCTTTCTGATAACCTTACCGATGCCAGTAACCTTACTGATGACAGCAACCTTGCTATTCATTTCACTCGTAAAACATGTACATACGCATTAGCATATGCATATCATCTAGTGCATTCACATACTACAAAAGCCTAGTTTCCAACCCTCGTGTTGTGATAGGTGTGTTTTCCGACCCACGTGTCGTGAGTTTCCAACCCTCGTGTTGTGATAGGTGTGTTTTCCGACTCTCGAGTCGTGAGTTTCCAACCCTCGTGTTGTGATCGGTGTTTTCCGACCCACGTGTCGTGAGTTTCCAACCCTCGTGTTGTGATGGGTGTGTCTTCCGACCCTCGAGTCGTGAATTTCTAAACATATCGTTCCTTTCTGACCCTCGAGTCATGAGCATTTAACATACTATTTGCTCCGACCCTTGAGTCGTGAGTCTCAAAACAGGTGAATCTTTCTTATGCAGGTACGCTTGTCAGAACAAGGGCAAGTGACTCCTAATGGTGCAGGCGAGCTTGTCAGAACTATGACAAGTAATCCCAAATGGTGTAGGAGAAATTTGTCCGAACCAGGGCGAATGATCCAAATGGTGTAGGTGAAATTTGTCCGAACAAGGGCAGATGATCCAAATGGTGCAGGCGAGCTTGTCAGAACTATGACAAGTAATCCTATTGGTGCAGGTGAGCTTGCTAGAGACTATAGGAAGTGATCCTTTTGGGGTTCACAAACTACGGAAACTTACTAGAACTATAGTAAGTGGGGTTCACAAACTGCGAGTCGTCGCTATTGATAGTGCGTTTACCCATCACGTTAGTCCCTCGGCAGTGATCAAAGGGTTTTACGAAAGGTTCTTCAATGGGGTTTATCACGTTAGTCCCTCGGCAGTGATATTCTTCAAGACTACAAAGGGGTTCACAAAGGGTTTTACAACATGTTTTTTCAAACAGTTCTTCAATTGGGTTTATCACGTTAGTCCCTCGGCAGTGATCTTCTCCAAAATTCATCAATAACAAACAAGGTTTTATGCATCATTCAACTAACATACTTCATACATATTGCATATACATACACCGCTCTCATTTATTTTGAGAAGCTCACCGCATCATGCATCGCATGCATCATAAACATTGCATAAAGTCAAGGTTGCCTTTTTAGGCCACGCTACGATCTAAATGCGTAGCTCCTTCAAAAAAAAGAGCGTCTGCTTCATAGTAAAAAAAAAAGAAAGAGAGAGAAAGAATGGTATTCACCTTGGATGGCATCTTTAAAGCCCATCTCCCACTTAACTTCTTCCCAACAAATGCAAATTTCGGGGCATTCTCAGTGTCCAATCATCTTCTACCTTTAGATCACGATAGGCAGACGTGCCTATCTGACTCTTCAGGTTTAAGAAGATTGAACAGGGGCAGCTGTCATACCCCAAAATTTGCCCGACCAAATCTACGTCTGCTCATCCATTCAGGTTCAAAATTAAGAGCCATGGGGTTTGACATTTCTTTGTCAAACTCTCTCTGTTATAAATTAGGTCGAGTTAAAATAAGGGCGTGAGTAGCAGGTGCTTTGGGATCTAAACATTGGACCCAATCATTACAAGGTTTTGTCATTTTAGATATAATTGCTTTTTACTAACATTTCTTTCGATTATTATTTTATCATGACTAACCATTAGCATTTAACATTATTAATTTTTGTTAATATTAGGATTTTCTGATTAGCTTTTATTAATATTATTATTATTATTAGGTAGAATTAGGACTAATTAGGTTTTTATTTTAATTAGGTTTTATATAATATTAGGATTATTAGTAGTAGTTAAATATTATTATAATTAGGATTTTTATAGTTTTTTTTATAATTATTAAATTAATTGGGCAATAGGCCCATTAGGTGTAAAAAAAAAAAAAACCTAATTTGACTAATATAAATAGGATTTGATTTTAACATTGGAGGGGAGGTCAACTCCATTCACTAACCCTTATTCTACCATACTAACAATCTCCACGTACAAACCCAGAAACCAATTCTTATGCTTCACAAACTTTTCACCCGATTTTCTAACCCTTTTCTGGCTATCACAGTAAAACCTTGCTTCAAAGTCAAAACCACGAACAACAACGAACCCTATTTTTACAACCCTCACACACTAACATCTACACACCCTCGCTATCTCACGTGAACAACATCAAGCCAAAACAATCCTAACCTTCCTTTTTTATTTGTACAGAAACTTCCACAAAACCTTTGATTAATATTGTTAAGTCAAAGCCTGTGATAATCTTTTCAAGACAATACCTCTTCATCATCACCATGAACCTGTGATAATCTCAGGAGAACAAAACTTTCAAATCCATAACCATACACTCAAGCAAACCAATCCCAACACACGATTGTCTCACAATTCATAATCTGATGCAATTGGTGTAAATGTTTTTTTGTCTTTTTCAGGAAAGAAGAAAGAAGAGAAACAAAAAGGTTCTCAACTAAGATCACAAAAACACATTTGTTTTGCAGGGAATTACAGGAGAAAGATCAAAGGTCACAGCAACGCAGTAAAGCTATCCAGACACTCAAAGCATCGCAGTCGACGATCGTCTCTCAACCGAACCCGAATCAACCACACAAGCCAGCACAATTCAGAGGAGGCCGAAAGGAACAACAACTGCAATCAACAGAGTCAAAATCGCGACTACTTCAAAGCGATAACAGGCATCAGCTTCGATTCGTACCTCTCCTCGCATTAGGCTCCTTCAATCGTGTTCAGCAACATCAACCCAACCGTGACCATCACCGACACAGCCTCCTCACGCCGTAGCAGCGTCCGTCGTTCAACACCGCACCCCTCAAATCCATCACCGACGAAGCTCCGAATCCGCCCTCACCTACAAATCCGAATCTGGACACCAACACAACCTTTGCCATCACCGCCGCTGCGTTGTTACAGATCCACGTGGCCGGAACTCGCGCCTCCGACCCTTCAATCCACGACAACCTCCGCGATTGAACCTCTCGCCGGTCCTTCACGCTGCCGTCGAGACATCACCACACCGCAGGCACCGCGACGACCTTCCTTCACGCTGCCGTCGAGACATCACCACCATGGCCGCGCAACGAGACGAAGAGGAGAGCTTTTCTTTTCTTCTTTTTTTTCGTTGGTCAAGTAAAATAGCTTGAAGAAGAAAAAGTTGTCTTGAAAAAGACAGAAGGAATGACGTCCCCTCTCCATGTGATTGGTCTATTTGGACAAACTGGGGCCCACGTTTGGTTTATGTTGACTTCCCCTATTTTGCATCATTATTTTATACTTATACCATTCGGTGTGTTTGTTAAACAGGATGCAATGTTTGGTTGAGTGGTATAGCTTGAGTTTGGCAACACAGGGGTCCAGGGTTCAATCCCTGGCCCTTGCGTTTTTTTTCCAAGTTATTTCTATACGCAGATTCTATGCATGCAGGTCTATCATGAGCAACGTACCCCCTCGCTCTCTCACCATTAGATCTCCAATAATCCATATCTAACGCATGCAAGGCTGGAGGTTTGTCGTGTACCCTCAAGGCTAATAACACAGGATTCAAGTCAGGTTTTTATGCAATTTTATTTATTTGTTTTGTCTATTTTTAATATAATTATTTGTATATGATTTAATTAATCTATTTTAAATTAGGATTAGGATAAAATCCTATTAAAATTAGGATTAAAATAATAAGATTAGGGTTAGGGTTAGGATTATGATATGTCCCGATTATTCGATTATTTCGATTTATTCGACTTAATTGATTTAATTAATTCTAATAGTTAAAAAATCATCAAAAACTCTAGAAAAGTCTATTAAGAAATTAGGGTTTACTCCATCCCATTTGGCCAAATTATTATTCGTTTCGACTAAATTTATTGGTCGCGATGATTAATAATTGGTTAATTTAATTAATCAAATCCTATAAATTAAAATAATATTTATTTTGCTAAACGGTTTTAACCAAAACTATTGGTTACGATGATTAGCATTTTCCCTTTATCAAAATTCGTTATTATTTGTAATCGAATCTATCGATTATGAGGGGTAACGATAATTAAAATACGCACATTTGCTATTCGTGATAATCGAATCTATCGGTTATAGTGGTTAGCAATCCTCCCTTTAATCCGTTAGCCGTAGTAATCAAACCTATTGATTATCGCAACTAATGGTAACATATTAGAACCAGGGTTGTACGCCCAAACACTTAAAACACATCAAACCACAAATCATAGATTTTCATCTCTTCAATACTGCGAAACTACGAAGGTAATTCAAAATACCTTTTCAAAACTGCAAAACGGTAATTCAAAATACCGTCAACACATTCATATCAAATTCTAAGGCGTACAATCCTGTGCCCGAACTACGTAGACTCTGATCCTCCATAAGGAGGTACGTAGGCACTTGGCAACAAGGCGAGTCCCCTTCCCAAAAATCTCAATTTTTCCCCTTCTCATTTCCTTAGCTATTAACCTCTGTAATTTTGCTATTCTCATTTCCTTAGCTATTAACCTCTGTAATTTTGCTATAAACCTTTACTTTAGACGCAAACCATAGGAAAGGGTTGAGGGTGCCTAACACCTTCCCTCGACCTGAATATAGTATCTTACCCTGATCTCTTAACTGCGTAGGTTTCCTATTCGCCTTGGTAGAATAGGTGGCGACTCTAATCTTTAATTTTTAGGCAGGTTGCTACAAACAGCAGAGGAGATCAATAGCTTGCTTTGAATCTGAGTTAATTTCCACACATTTGAAACCATAAAGAAGAGCCATCCTGATGCCTTCATAAATTCCCCAAAGCTCAGTGAAGCCCACAATCCAATTTCCCGAGTCATCTCTAATCACTCCACCACAGCCGGACATTCCATATTTGTTCCTAGCACCATCAACATTCACCTTGACAAAACCATTCTGAGGGCGACACCATTGAATCTTAACATCTTGACTGCCTCTGCCCATAACTCTAATTCCAGCATTCATTGCAGCCTTATAATCTTTAACCCTGTTCCCCATAATTTGCACACCATGGGGCGGTCTCGTGTAATCACGATTATGTATCTCCTTATTCCTCCAAGACCATAAATTATGACACCCTGTAGCCCAAATATTGCACCAATCATCCTCCTCTTGACCAGCACCATGTATATTGATACGAATCCAGTCTTGGAAGTTAGAGCAATAGAAGTCATTCGCTCTACACTGAGGTATCATGATATCCCAGATAGCCTTAGCATACTTGCAGTCCCGCAAAACATGTAGAGTTGTTTCCGCAACGTTACCGCAGAGGTCACAGGCGGCACTCCCCAAGCCACATAAACTCTTCCTATAGTTAGTGAGAATTCTATCGTGTTTGATGATCCAAACAAAAGCTTTAACCCTTTCCGGAACTTTTAATGACCATATCTTGCTCCAGTCCTCTCTATCATCCAAGTTCTCCTCATTCTTTGTCAAAAGTCCATACATTGAACTTATAAGAAAGGAACCATTATCCTCAGTGCTCACCAAGATCTTGTCTTCCCCATAATCAGTAGCAGGAGGGAGGATGTTTTGGATCATCAAACGAAATTTCCGCGGCAGCCACTCCAAATTAAAAAAATATTTGATTGATTGTTTCCTCCCTATATTAAAAAAAATATTGAATACTTAGTCTTTGCATTTTTTTAAGGGTGTGTTGAGAAAAAAAATTATTTATGATTCATGTCTTTCATCTTAAGTAAAAATTTAATGATGTATCGAAGTAAAAATATAATGATGTATATATTAGTATAGGTCAAACGAGTTATGAATAATGAAACCTATGTGACTGATAGAGTTAAGTAAAACTTCTTATGATAACTTACGATCAAGAAGATATCTTAAGCTTCGTCATTCAAAATATTCAAGTTCAAGATGAAGTGTTAAATCATTATTGTATCAAGCACTAGATATTGAAGTCTTAAAGAAAAAAAGTGTGAAATCACGTCCAACGTTTAAATGTAAATGATTAAGAGTAAGTCTTGAAGTACTATGACAAACACACATATAAAAGTTTACAAAACTGAGCAAACTCAGTTGAGGTGTACTCGTTGTCACCATTAGATCTCAGCCTTTTGATGAAACACTTAGTTTGCTTCTCAACTAACAAATTGAATCTCTTAAAATTGGCGAGTACCTCACCTTTATTCTCTAATAAGAAGTACCAGTTACCTGCTAGTGACTTCACTTCAAAGGGACCACACACGTAGGAGTGCACAATCTCTAATTTGTGCAATGACTTCATTG
The DNA here is from genome assembly GCF_029867415.1 of Vicia villosa. Lineage (NCBI taxonomy): Eukaryota > Viridiplantae > Streptophyta > Magnoliopsida > Fabales > Fabaceae > Vicia > Vicia villosa. The sequence continues at coordinate 13,789 of NW_026704956.1, read as the reverse complement.
AAAAGTCATTTTTGAATGACTTTATAGTCTGTTTTTATTTATTTTTTTGTTTATCACCACCGGTTTAGTCCGATTCGGGGGTCAGTTCTGGCATCAAGTGATTCCAGCCCCCTCCCGATCGCAGTTGCGGGGATCGAACCGTGGTTTTCCCTACCAAATCCAACGCCATTTAAATCTACACACCGATGGATCAAGAACAAGTCTTTTTCATTTTTATTTCTCAATTCATGATAAGTAGCTCTTTGCGCCTTAATATTGTTTGCCTCTAATGCCAAGAAACCATCATTTTAATTTCAAGCACATCTTGAAATTTAAATATGACTTTCATCTACGCACACCATCTAGCATAATATCATCCCTTAAAAACTCATAGATTGATTGGAAATTGATTGTAGGTTATACTTCCATTTGTCATGAGTGGAGATTGAGAATTCAACTAGTACTTTAGATACCAATTCGTCGGATAACTTATCTTTTAAGTTACTTGTAAATTAAGAAAATTAAGTGAGAATTAAAAACAATTGAGAGACAAGTATTATTGGAATAAAATTGAACGTATTTAGTAACACGTCTTATATCATTTATACAAAATCATATTATTAAATAAGTAACTTCTAGTGAATATCCACTTCGTACAAAATAGTAGTAGCATAAATCAGTAGTAACAACAATAGTAACAAGAAGAAGACTTATAACTTATAGCCTTATAGGTAACTAGCGGGAGACCCGTGCTATCGCACGGGGCCGGTTGGGTTTCTTATTACGTGGATAAGATACATCTTATGAAGTTAATCCGTATATACTTAGACAATAAGCATATTAATTGGATCAACATATGTAATAAATTTAAACATGTAGTATGTTAAATAAAATACAACAATAAAATATATATACGTATATATTGATTATCATTATAAATCTGACGTGTTTGAATTTCGACATTATAAACAATGCATATAAGAATAACTTGAATTGACAAATAAATAAAAAAGACGTTTTAATACTTGTAAAAAAGGTTATGGTATTTGGTAATTCAAAACAATACATATAATAATAAAAATAATAATAGTAGTAATAATAATAATAGTAATAACATATATATATATATATATATATATATATATATATATATATATATATATATATAATAGAATATATGTATTTGTTATGATAAATTGTTAACAAATATAATATATACATAATTACAACCGTTTTAATAGGCCCATCTGTTGAAGGCCCAATACAAAATAAATTTCATGATGCAAACAATTAGGATACCAAAGAAAATAAAATATAATGGATTTAATAGAAGAAACCGTGTAGTAGAAGGAACATAACAGGTCTGCAGAGAAGTAATAGTAGCTTTGGAACTTACAAAAATTAAATAATTTGTGCATTTGTTATTGGAAATGTCCCAAAGTACTCTCATCTCTCCATTCTATTTTTTTTCGTTTCATAATCCTTCTCTGTAGCTTCTCACTTCCTATCTCTTGTCAATTTTTTTCTGCCTTAGACAGGATGAAGACGACATCGAGTAGTCAGCGAGTTGCCTCACAATTGATCAAAGCGCACGAGAATCCCACGGTGAATCGACGAAGAAATGGTTGTCATGGTTGGATCTCAGACGACTCCGTTTCACGCAACAGGTAATTAGAACTTAAACTTGTTTTTTGTCGAACACGATGTATCTATGTTGTTAACAAAGAAAAAAAATTAGTTAGTTATTGTTATACCCCAAAATTTGCCCGCATTATTTTTCAAGAAAACTCCAATCTGAAAATTAAAAGTCTCATATAATCATGGATTTTTATTTCAACGAATATCCTGACATATGAAACACTTAGTTTTTAGAATTTTTCTTATACAGTAATTTGGCTTGCAGTTGAATTTATTCTTACGCAAACGCCAAATACTGTTTATTACTTCACACATGCTATTTATTTATTTACAGATAAATAGTACTGACACAATTGGTACAGAGTTAAATCTTTTTGCAGACGCAGAATCAGGAAACTCAGACTGTACTGGTAACAAGTAGATTATTATTATCTTTTGTTTCCCACTAATTTTTGTACTATATTCCATTATTTTCAAAAATCTTTTCAAATCTCTTTTTCAAAAATCAAATCTCTCTTTTTCCCAACACTATCTCCACTTTCTTTCAAATCTTACTTCCACTCAAATTTTCCTTTTGTACGGAATCACATCGTTCCCCAACGTCTCTATCCTTCTTTCCATTCTATAAATACCTCTCATTTTCTTCCATAAAATCTCACATCAAATTCTAATTCATCTCTCAAATTTCCACCTCATAATCCATCCTTTCTTCTTCCCCGACAAAATGGCAAAGCGGTGGGAAACGTGTTTTCTTATGGTCATCACCATTGCTACGGTGATCATGTCTTTCTTCTGTCTACATAGCCCGGAACACTGTGGACCTGGGATGCTTATGCTCCCAATCATCTACATGTTACTATTTGTAGCATGGGTTATCAATCGTCATTCTTAAAATTTGCCGTATTTCTTATTTCTTAAATGTACCGTTTATTCGTCGTACTGTTCAATATAGTATGTAATATTTGTACTGTCAGTATTAAATGTTGTACTATTTGTCATAATATTGCTTAATTACTCAGATAATATTTTATGTGTTTTCTGCCAGTCAAATATTCATTTTTCTGTGCATTAAATGATTTTCAGGGTTATTATCGGTAATTTCGCCCGCATACAGTAAATATTAGTTATTTATTATGTCTGTGTTTTTTTTAACAAGTCATGTAAATAAACTTTCATTTTTCACATAAAACAAAAACAACAAAAAAGAAAATTAACTTTGACTGTTGATTTTTCACTCTAACTGCTACATCAATACCTGAACAGTCAGTCGACAGCCAAACTGCTGGCAGTACAATTCTCAGTGTTTTGTACCATCAATCAAATCAATCTTTCACAATTCAAAATTCCAAGATTTTTGTTCTAGAAGTCTTCTGAATATCACGCGATTAGCAGAGACTCAACACTGCACAAAAATCAGGTACGCTTAACTGTCTCCTACATAAACAGTCCCTGACTAGGGTTTTCTTGTTTTTACAGGAGAAACAAGTTTTTGAAAGCTCAAATGGATTTCATACACATCCATATATCTCAAAGTACCATCATACAAATTTTCAAACTTCAATTCACTCAGACGCACCGTCAGCAGCTCAAACAGTCAACAGACGACCCGTTTGACCAAAAAAGTCAACAGGCAGTCAAAAATGAATTTTTTTGTCAAATTCCATATTTTGTCAAAGGATTCATCATTTGATCATTGGATGATCATAATTCATCAAGGAAAGATCAAAAATCAACAAAACCCTAAGATTCAAAATTAGGGTTTTTGCCTGAAAAGTCAACTCAACTTTGACTGATCATAACTCTCTCATCCTTCATCCAAAAAATTCAAACCAAAGCTCATTTTGAAGGAAATTCAATTATCTTTCAAATGCCATTGATCCCATGGTCATTGGATTCACCATTTGAAAAATATGATCAAAGACATTACAGGTCATTTTCAAAGTCAACAAAAAGACACTTTTTTCAAAAGGACACACAAGGAGCATCAAAAATCATTTTGACATGAGACCAAAGGCATTGGTTAGAGGACTCTTTGAGGTTTCCAAAAAGTGCAAGATCTCCTTCATATGACAAAAATTGAGGGATTTACACCTTGTTGAAGTTGGCTAAATTTTGGAAAATGCATAAAACCAACATTGCTCAAAAATGCATTTTTTCCAAATGGGGCCAAGTTTTCATGGTTCAAACATCATTTCCATGATATTATGGGCCTCCCACGACCAAGACTAAGCCCATAACATTTTTCATCCATTTTTGCTTGATTTTTTCTTATTTTAAGATTAAATTAAAAGGAAAGATGAAAGGATAATGGATAGCTTGTATTCCAAGCATGACTCATCAATATGACTCATTCAACTCTGTCTCAAAGCAAAGTACAGCAGAGGAAGAGAAGAAAATCAAGCCATAGTGGCTTAAATGCCAAGCTACATATGTGGAAAAGTCAAGATTCTAGCAAAAGCACTTATTGCTTTCTAGCTTAGATTTTAAGCACTTCAATGCTTATAAATAGGCTAGCATACTGCAGTAACAAAGGAGACATGTTCAGAAACAAAAGCCTTACTCATAATACACTTGTAACCACTTGGAACTTTTTGAAAGAAATTCAAAATTCGAATTTTAGTTTCTAACTAGTTTCAGTTCAAACAAAGCATTCAAACATCATCTTTGAACATCAATAAACGTATCCCAATCAATTACAAGCCTTGAAGCTCACTAAATCGAGCTATACAGGTCATAATTTGTTCGAACTTAAATCAATTCGTATCTGGTTATCCACGCATGCTTAACAAGATGTAGACATATAGTTGAGTTTGGTTTGATGTGTAGATCATTTCTGGAAACTTAATTGAAGTTTGAACACGTATACACGAAGTTACCATTCTAGGGTTCATAGTTTCAAAATTAAGGCTTTCTGAAATAGGCAAAATTAGAGGTTCTAAGTGGTACCATTGAGTTCGTATGGATCAGACGAATTGAATGGAGGGGTCGCGCCAAATTTATTTTTAGGTTTACCCCTATTCGTTATTTTGCAGGACATGTAGCTACAGCAAAAAACCGTCACTAAAACCTTTAGTGATAGTTGCAGGCCTAAGCCAACGGACGGAGGAAGAAGACGAACTCGTGGCAGCCTCTCATTGGCTGCCCTGCGCGCGTTTGTTTTTTTTTAAAATATACGATTCAGTGCTTGTCGCACGCTCGCGAAAATCAGACAGAGTCGCCACCAATATATTTATCCCAAAGAGGGAAAGGAATATCAGAAAACCTAGAATAAGGATAAGAGAAGGTCTTGCGACCAGAGATAAGGTACGGGAGTCGGTTACGCAAGGGGAAGGTACTAGCACCCCTCACGCCCATCGTACTCGATGGTATCCACCTATGTTTGTTCTATTCTAAGGGTGTATAAATCTAAGACTTAATTACTAAGGGAATGCATGCAAATGAAAGAAAAGAAACACGGGGAAAAATAAGGTTTATAAATAATTGTGCTCGCTTAGGCCCCGCGACCCAATGCCTACGTATCCTTTTCAGGAATCAGAGCGCCGTAGTTCGGCTCTTTAGTTTTTGTTTGTTTTTGTGTTTTTTAGTTGAACAGTTACATTCACACTCCGCTGCTCGACCTCTGGAGTCTTAAGCTGGGAATGGAGCGGAAATAACGTGTCCGATTAATGAGAAAGAATGCCCTGAAGGCAAGAGAAAGAATGCCTCGGAGGCAAGAGAGAAAAAGAGATTGGTTTGTGTTTTTTATGTATGATTCCATGATGGACGAAAACCTACTACAAGGCATCGCATCACTTCCTCACTTTGATTAGCTCTGAGCCTTTATTAGATATTTTGAAGTGTTTTTGTTTAGGTGTCTTTTAAGGGAAATTAATTTGTGACTTAGATCATACCAAAAAGAGTTTTGCTTTGCATATTTAGAGAAAGCACATCGAGGCCTACGCCACAATCGTTTCTCTAAATAACGGTTAAGAAATACATCGAGGTTTCACACCTCAATCATTTCTTCTCCGCTAAGTAAAGGAGATACAAAAAAGAGTTCTTTTGTGAATGTTTAGAGAATGCACATCGAGGCCTACACCACGATCGTTTCTCTAAACAACGGTTAAGAAATACATCGAGGCTTCACACCTCAATCATTTCTTCTCCGCTAAGTAGGAAAGAACATACATCAAGGCCTACGCCTCAATCATTTCTTTCTTACTATGAAATATAGTAACGGTATGATCTTCATCGATATTTATTAAGTATTTTAAAAGTTGAAAAGAAAAGAATGAAGACTAGCCTAAAATGATCAACTAGCCTAATGTTACGATGGGAATTCTAGATCCTAATGGCATGAAGATATAAGCATAAGCGGAGATCGAAATTACAAGTAAAATACAAGTAAATAACGATACAAAAATTAGTGTAAAATGGCTAACATAAACACCTGAAAATATGGTACAAAACATGATTCAAAATATTGCACAAAATGAATTAAAAGATACTATTTTTTATTGATTTTTTTACATGACAAAAACAAGAATTCTAATCAAACAAAAAGAATTAAAATAAAAGCCTAAACTAATATTTTGTTGATTATTTTTATATGCCGAAATCTATGTACTAAAATCTCAAAATTAATAGGAGAAAAAAATCAGTTTTTATTACCTAAAAGAAACATAAAAGAATCTAAGTAAAAACACTAAATTTGTTAATTGAAATAAAATGGAATCAGGGGGTGCAGAATTGAACATGATGGTGCACGTAGTACAGGCGCAGGGCCCAGACAGAGAGGCCCAAAGGGCGTTTTTTGTTACAGATTTCTAACCACAAAAATATTGATAGTTTGGGCCACATGGGGGTATGAGAAAGCAAATTCGTGGCCCATGATAATTGTCTTGGTCCAATTACATATTATTCAGATTTTTTATTATGATTTTAATAAAAATAAAACAAATAATAAAAATAAGAGTAATAGAGAATTTGGGAATTAGGGTAAACGGAATGTGACGATTCACCTTGCTCTTCTTCCCCTTCCTCTTTCAAACAGAAGCGGCGGTGGTCAGATCCACTCTCCGATGGTACTTCTTCCGCCGTGAACCGCGATACGAAACAAGCTTCGCTCACTCTCGTCTCTTCTCGCTTCAGCTATCTCTCTCTTTCGATTTCATAGTTTCTTTTCGGTTTTGGATTACGTTGAACTGAGGGCGTTGTCGATCGATTGCTGAGAGCAATGAAGGGGAAGATGTACTGCAGATGAAGATGATGTATGTTCTTGAAGATTGAAGATTCGATCAGTGTTTGATGGAATTGTACGAAGATGATGATGAATGAGACGGAAGAGGACTTGAAATTTCTGAAATCGGTTGTCAAAAGGGGAAATTGAAGATTGCTGCTGCTACCTTGATGAAGAAAGATGAGTTGAGAGTTGAAGATTGAGGCGCCAAGGAGAGGATTCAAGTTTCAGATTGTAGTGAGTTCCATCTCTCTTTTTTTTTGTCTTTTCTCTCTCTGATCTTCTACCAGATATTAATTCTGTCTCTATGTCTTCTTTTTCTGGTTATGCCAATGAAGATGAAACTGAGGATTGGTCTATGACGATGATGAAGCATATGAGGGAGGTGAAGAAGAATCGGGAGAGAAGTTGAAGATTGGTTCAGGTTTGAAGAGAGTAAGATCAATGATGAAATGGTGAAGTTGAATGAAAGGGATGAAATGGTGGAGAGGTTGAAGAATGATGAAGATTGAATGTGAAGAAGGTGAAGGAAATGGTGGAGAGATTGAATGGTGAGATTGTGAACCGTTAGAATCTGTTAAAGTTTGGGTTATAATTCTGTTAGAAGGCAGTTGTGGATTGTAACTGATTTTTTTGGTAGTTACATTTCTGTTAGAAACTTGTTAGAAGTTAGTTAGAATGGTTATAAAGAATATGTTAGGTGGTTAAATCTGTTATGAATTCTGTTTAAGGTAGTTATGAATTATATGTTAGAATTGGTTTAGTGGTATGGAATTGAAAACTATTTAGGAAATGGTTTGAACTCGGTCAGGACTGTTATGGTTTGAAAATCATTTACAATTCTGTTTTAACAGGGACTGTTTATGAACTGAGTTTTTGGACTGGTTTATTTGATAATATGCAGGGATATGTGAGTGATTTTGGGTGATGTTTATGACTGTATTGGTGAGTGAAGGTATGGAAAATGGTTTAGTTTAGGGATTGCTGTAAGTATTGTTAGTTAATAGGACTGGATTTATGAATGTGACTTGTGTTATTGTAGGTCTTGGTTGAATGTTAACTGTTTTCTTTTTGGTTTGAATTGCTGCAGGTTTGATTTTCTTTCTCTGGTCAGAACTGATATATGTTGGCATTATGGTGCACTGATGTGGGGTTTTGATTACAGGTTTAATTTTCTTGTGGTGGATGTGATTATGGGCCGCTGCTAGTTGCCGGTTTATTTGAAATGTGCAAGGCTGTTATGTTCTTTTTGGACACAAGCAATAGCATGGTAGTGCTCTTGAAACCATGACGAAGTCGAGTTTAGAAGAACAATTCTGAGAGTTAACTTTCTGTGCAATGCAGTGGCTAGTATAGTGTAAATTAGATTGGATTTTGTAATAGATAATGAGCTTGAACATGTTGTATGAACTTGGAATGACCTTGAATATATATATATTTGTATCATTAAAAATCAAATCTTTCCAAAGATTTCCTCGTGTATTTTGTTACTAAGTCCACAATCCTTAAACTTCCTCAATAACCCTTATCCAATCTTGGACTGAATGAACACCTCACTTTAAACTTTAATTGTCAAACGAAACTCTCTCTTTGAACCTCAAGTAATAACTAATGCATTATATGCAATAAAATTGCCTTGATAAAATCCACAAGCTCGTCTCTTATTCCAGGAGTTGCAGTTGTGTTTCCATCTAATGACGCCATATACACTTGATGTTCTTGAGGAATCTTGATAAAGGTCACTGTAGCTTGATACCTTTGAATGAAGAGGAGAGCCTCAAAACTATAGAAAAAACTTTATTACTAAGATCCTTGATCCCATGCTAGATTATTGATGAATGCATGACTTTATTTATGACCTAATGAATGAAATTATAAGAGGCATAGGCCGGTTAAAAATAAAAATTGGATGGGCAAATTTTGGGGTGCAACAGCGCTTTGCAGGCTATGTACGCATCATGCTCCCTCATTTCAGTGACCACCTGATCCACTAGTCACATCATCCAACGCTCCATACAAAGCACTCCTTATCATGGACTCTCAATCCAACCACACCTGATCAGTATCCTTTTATTTTCTATTTTTATTTTAATTCCTTTGTTAAATTAATTAAAAATAGTTTTTAAAAATCCAAAAAATACACAAAAAATATTTTTAGACTTCTAAAATAATATATTATTTTCTGAAATAAAAATATTTTATTTTTCTTCAAAATTTCAATATTTGCATAATTAATTAGTATATATTTATATATTTGCTTTTTAATTATTCTAACCAATCAAAAAAATCATAAAAAAATTGTTCTTTATATAAAATATTGTTTATATATTATAAAATAATTTTGTACATATTTTGAATAATTTTCTCTTTAAGTTTTAATTATTTGTATAATTATTTGCATAATTATGTTTTAATTAACTTAAATCAATTTCAAATCAATTTCAAAATTCCAAAAAAATTAGTTTTGTTTTAAAATTAATTGATAAATATTTTGTACATATTTTAAACTTAATTTCTAGGTTTAAATTTATTTTCATCTTTTTTCTTCATTTTAATTTAATTAATCATGCATTAATTATAATTAAAACCAATCATAAAAAATCCAAAAAACATGCCTTTTATTTTTCTTGCAATTTAAATTCCTAGATAAATGTATAGGATGTCAAATTCATGTAAATAGGCTAGTTTACATTTCCTGCACAATCGATGTAATAGCGTAGATTTACTTTCCGCACTTTACATTTCCGCATTTTAATTTCCAGCAAATATAAACTGCGTGTATGTCAAAGATAAAATTGAACCGTTAGATCACTAACTTCAAAGATAAAATATCTGAATACAAACATAATCACACTTGCACCTCTTAAGGTAATCCCTTCTCATTCTTTTCAAAATCAAAGTCAAAATTCTACTATTTTGAGTACAAAATCGAACCTTGCGTTTATATCCGGTGAAAGGATAGATTTTTAAAGGAAATAGGATAAAGACCTTACAACTCAGGGTAGACCTCCTAGTTTGCTTGCTCAAATCAAAACAAACAAATTCTCATACACTGTTGTTTTTCAAAACAAAACTTCCCAAAAAGACAATACTTTGTATACATCCAAACACGGATTATTACAAAGTTAACGTTCTTTTCAAAACATCTTTCGAAAGATAAACAAGCATTTTGTATACATCCACACACGGATCATTACAAAATTCAATTTACAAAAGTATTTGAAACCACATATGAGCATTCTAAAGCAATTGAAAAGTGATCGAAAAACAAGTGAGCTAAGCAAACTTAAGAGCCCATGGATAACCATGGATACAAAGGGTGCTAGCACCTTCCCTTTGTATAACCTACCCCCTTACCCAGAATTTCTTAAAGGTCTTTTTTCTGTTTCTTTTATAAACCTTTCCTTAATTGGATAAAATAAAAGGTCGGTGGCGACTCTGTGAATTTTCAAAATGCGAAAGCATTAAGCGATAAAAAAGAGTCAGTTCACGTATCTCTCCAGAACAGAGGTATGGCCCGGGATAAAAAACGGAGGTCCACAGAACTGGCGACTCTGCTGGGGACTAGATACTTTCAAAAATAAAATGTTTTCAAAAGGGGTTACCTTAAGAGAATAGATCACTTCGATGTTTTCAATTGTTTGACTTGATTGCTCTATTTTTCAAAGGTTTGTTTGGGTATTTTGCTTGTGTGGAAGATTCTAACCCGAATATCGAGATACCTTAAGTATATGACAATAGACCAAGGAAACTGTACGGCATGTACCGATACGGTTGATCTGGTAGTCATTGTTAGTGCGATACTTTGGTTTATACTGATGTCCCTTGAAAACGATCAAGGAGTATATTAGGCTTCCGAAATGTCATTAAACACTAATTTGTCTTAGAACCTTTTTAGTTGAACTTGACTTATGGCCTATTAAGTGGCTAGCTTTGAAATTGATTGAAGTTAGTTATCCTCGAGGAATATTTTGATCGGCCGCTCGAGCGCCGTATTGAGATGTTACTTCCAAGGATCATAGAACCCAAATACTATTCTAGGACAGGTTTTAACCAACTCAACTTCAGTGGGGAGGGTACCACCTATCAGCCCCATGCAAGCCTTTAAACCTAAGGCTATTGTTTGATTTGTTTTTGTGTGCCACATGTTTGCATCATAAGCATATCATTTTTGCACCAAACACTTCAAGGATCAAAGAGTTTACCTTTGTTTTTGCAGGTAATGGCTCCCGCCACCAAAGATTACATCCGAATCAACATCTCAACGGTACCATCTGAACTAAAAAACTTAGTGTCAGAATTCCCCAGGAATGTTCAATTCACTGAAAGGCATGGTCACCTACTCCATTTGGTTACCTCAAAATTTGAAGAAGACATGATACGGGTCCTGTTCCAGTTCTTTGACCCTGAACATCATTGCTTTACCTTTCTTGATTACCAGTTGGTACCCACTTTGGAAGAATTCTCTGAACTAATTGGATTGCCTGTTCGAAATCGATTACCTTTCACTGGTTTAGAAAGGATTCCAAAACCTGAAGTCATTGTTGCTGCTTTACATCTGCGGAAATCAGAAATCGAGTCCAATTGGGAAACAAAGAGTGGAGTTAAGGGTTTGCTTGCCAAGTTCTTGTTGGAAAAGGCTCGACTACTGCTAGAAAACAAAAGTTATCCAGCTTTTGAGGAAGTTATGGCACTTTTGATCTATGGGTTGATTTTATTCCCAAATCCCGACCAGTTCATAAGTGTACACATCATCAACCTTTTCCTAATCCGTAACCCGGTACCAACATTGTTGGGAGACATTCTACATTCTCTACACACTCGTACCATGAAGAAACGAGGAACTCTCATGTGCTGTATACCACTACTGGCTAGGTGGTTTACATTTCATCTTCCCTGATCAGTGTTGAGAAATGAACAAAGAATGCAATGGTCTCGCAGGATTATGTCTTTGTCTCATTCAGATATCCGGTGGAACAACTTCTTTCAAAGAGACATTACTATCATTGATCATTGTGAAGAGTACCCTAATGTGCCACTCCTTGGCATCAAAGGAGGCATCACTTACAATCCCTCTTTAGCTCTACGCCAATTCGGATATGCAAGGAGCAACGGTCCTCATGACATGATTATCCATGGCATTATGTTTGATTACGAGAATGATTCTCATAGACACCGACGAAGGTTCATACATGCATGGGGCAGTGTCTATAGAATATAAAGCAAAACTCTGGGGCAATGGAATTCTATTCCTATGGAACCTTACCTCAGATGGGTCCGCACTCATGCTCAGAAACTCCTTATGCCATATCCTGCTGTTCTACCTGTGACTATTGAACCAGAGGTCGAAGGATATGAACCTCAAGTTATTCTACACCCGGACATGCCAACTGACCTAGAAGAGTTGCAAAAATCTTGGGTTCAACTCAAAGAGGAAAGAGACACCTTCAAATCATACTGTCAAGACTATGAGAGAAGGATATTGGAGCTCACCGGACAGCTTCAAGAAGAACAACAGATCAACACATTCCTGGGGGCAAAGAGAAAGCGTCCACGGGAGACCTGAAGGATCATTTATTTTATTTCTGTCTTGTAAGCCCAAATGAGGCAAAGAAAAAAGAAGCAAAAAAAAAAAAAGAAATAAATTGATTAACTAACATTTGTTTCTTCTTTAACAAATCTAAACTCTAAGATCCTCGAAACATTGCACACACATTTCACTTCATGCATTGCATATACATTTCATACATTGCATTCATATACATTGCACATACATTTCATACATTGCATACACATGGCATCCAGTCATACACATTGCATAACAGGTTCACATGACGGATTTCTCATCTTCTCGCTGTTTATTTCAGTCAGAAGAGATGGAATCTGAAATGAGCATCAAGAATCTCGAAGCACAAAATGCCCAAGTTCAAGTGGCAATTCTGGAACTGGCAAAGGGGCAACAAGAACTGAAAGCCCTGATAATCAAGAAGAAAAAGAAGCCCAAAGGATCTGTAGGCTTGAGTCACCTGAAAAGAAAGATCAAAATCCCAGTCAAAAAGTTCAAAAAGCCACCGATCCCTGAAACAGTCGGTGATGATGAACAAGAAGACAATCAAAGCAACCAGGGTTCTGCTAAACCCTCTCTCTCTTCAAATGAAGAAAATGATCATTCTGGGGACGAACCGGATGATGAAAAATACCAACAGCTGGAAGACCGTATGAAATCTATGGAGATACAAAAAATACCTGGCTTAGATTTCAATGATCTAGGGCTCGTCTCGGATGTTGTTATCCCTCCAAAATTCAAAGTTCCTGTCTTTGCAAAATATGATGGAGTTTCTTGCCCGAAACTACATCTGAGATCCTATGTAAGGAAGATACAACCTCATACAACGGATAACAAATTGTGGATTCACTTCTTCCAAGAAAGTCTGTCGGGTACACAACTCGAGTGGTACTACCAGCTGGAAAATACCAAGGTTCATACTTGGGAAGAATTAGCTGCTGCTTTTTACAAACAGTACCAATACAATGCTGATCTTGCGCCAACCCGTACTCAACTAAGGGGCATGTCTATGGGACCAAAAGAAAGTTTCAAAGGATATGCACAAAAGTGGAGATATATGGCTGGAAGGGTTCAACCACCCTTATCTGATCGCGAACTAGTTGACATGTTCATGGGCACTTTAACTGGCCCTTTCTATAGCCATTTGCTGGGAAGCTCATCATCAGGTTTCACTGACCTGATACTGACCGGAGAACGTGTCGAAAGTGGCATTCAAAATGGAAAAATTCAAATAGGTTCCTCCTCTGGTACTACAAAAAGGCCCATCAGCGGGAGAAATGAGGTCAATGCAACACAAATTCAAAAAAGTCGCAAAAGTGAGCAGCATCAATCTGTAGGGGCAGTTCTGATCTCCACATCTGCACCTCAAAAAGATCAACAGCCAAAAT